>NW_026570358.1:0-316803 GCF_019649055.1 Paramacrobiotus metropolitanus | reverse complement strand
GATCCCTTAGAACATTTTGCGCTCACACTTATTAGCACTTTTCGTCTTCGCACTGTGCGAAGGCCTTCGCACTTGAAGTGTGGCCCTAGCATTACACTCAACATCCCGTATTCGCTGGCAGTTCACCTATTCAAAGCTTATTCTTTTCACCAACCGCAAGAGACGACCCACTTTCGCTGCTTGCAAACTGCGAACAGATGTTGTTACGATAATTATAAGATGTTTCCATTTTGCTGCCAGCGCGCGGATGAGATAACGAAACTCAACGTTTAGCGAATGCTTAATCGTCGAGTGTGACTATTCATGCTATTCCTATACAACCTGCCTTTCCATATTTGTATAAGTAGAAGTTTCGCTTCTCACTGACGGTTTTGTCAAGAAAATGCCCCATCGGTTTTATAACGGCTTACACATACATGTCATATTATACCAAGTTACACAGCAATTATTCTAACTAACAAAGTAACATCTGGAAACCACGTTTACTGCCGATAAACAAGGCTCCGCGAAGCAGTGCAGCACAATTACATACCTACAGTATACAGGATAAGTTGTCAAGCACAGTAGAATGCTGTCGAGTTAGTTCCAGAAACTTCCCGGAAATCGCCGGAAATGCCATTAGTTCCATAAACATCCCGGAAATCGCCAGTGCCCCGACAATTAGCGCCCGAATCGCACGCAACCACGGCGCCGGTGCGCTCCAGTTCGTATTATTCAAACGCGGAACTAGCCCAGTCGTGGCATGTTGTTATAATTATCTGGAAAACAAAATAGTGAAAACGGTGCACTTAAATCACGATTAAGAAGCTCACCGCACTGCATCTGAAAACACCGTTTTCTTATGACAGTCTCCAGCGAATCGTTACGATTGATACGATTGGTCAGTTGGTGTTCGTCGGTAGCGTTCAGGAGTTTCGCCGACGGCTGGAAGGTGCGGGCGTTCTGGTCAGCGGATATCGTGCCTCCGGCAAAGGAAATCCATCCGTTTTTATTGGGTTCACCTTAACATTAACAGCGGTGAAATACAACCAGCAGAGGTACGGTGTTCATACAATATTCTTATATTGCAACCGTTCCCTAAATTAATGTTGTAAAAGAATGATCGCACCACATTTGGCAGATTCAAAAAGACGACGAATCAAGACGAAAAATTTTTCGATTATCCGCAAATCATCTGTGGGTACAACATAACTGTAGTGGAGCCACCAGACTTTGAACATCCTCCCCAGTGTTTGTGAACCAAAGAAATAAGAACATTAGCGTAAATATAAGCACCAAGAAATACAAAAATTTACTCGCGGCTGCCGTATTACGTTAATGCAAATTCATGCAAAAGGAATTAATTTTTGTTATTATGAACTAACATAGTTCACTAGTTGTATTGATGATCCCTCCGGCTTGCAAAATCAACGCTAATGGCGCCAAAAAGTAGAACACGAGATACAGCTTCCCCCCAATGAATCCCGCGCACTCTGCTGCATCTTCCCTGTCGATTTCGTTGCTACTGCTCGCTGTGCCCTTTCCAGGTTGTAGCTTGAACTTTTTCTTGACGATGCCCGACAGAAGACGTACCAGTTTCGCGCCGTACTGCTGTGAGTGCTGTCAGCCGTGTCTGTTTGCATGGTAATCATTGTACCGGTATAATGGTGGACACCTGGAGCGATGACGCAGTCACACAACCAACATGCACTATTTGCTTACGAAAACATGGAAAGCAATAATTCATAAAGTTGTCGCTGCAAGGCCGATTCCGCGCTTAAGATGTATATTGAAGCCGTTGGAGGATTATTAACAGCGAGAAACTTATGTAATGTCTTCTTGCGCCCGCTACATAGCACTGGACAATAAGATCGGTGAAAAACAAACTAGTTAAACATAACGTCATGAAAGAGGGAGCACATAATCAAAAAGTACGTAGACTGTACATTAATATATACTGTCGTGCAATATAGAAGTAGAATGAAAAGCTGTTGCCAGATCTTGTGAGGCTGTCGCCACTTCTGATACCACTTCCCAGACCACGACCAGTCTGTAGAGCTACTCTTATCTCAACTTATTATGTATTTCATGGAGACAGAAAGTCCTTGGATAGAAGATGAAGTAGGATTGATGATGTGCGAAGAAGGAGACTGGAACCCGGAATCCCTGCTGAAAGACACGAAGAAGGAGTTATACGTTACCTGTCCTACGCTAGATGGTAGCCGAAGCGTGTGAGAAACTATCCATCAACCAGGCGCTACTGGGCATGAAGATCGAAGAATGAGAGGAGACCAAAGGTCACGGGATGCAAGTGGGAGCTAGTGGGTAACCTGTTACGCCACGAGACTATCCGAAAATGATAATGCACGTTGACGAAGTAGAGGGAAATCCCGTGACATAAGTGAAAGGTCACCAAGAGGTCAGTTAGCAAATGTCCTCACTTGTGGAAAGAGTATCCCAGGGCAAAGTCTGAAGTTAATCAGGTCGTGAACAAGTCACTACTTTGTTGGAAAAGAACTCTTGACATTTGTGTGGGCGACAGGCGCCTTATATAGTCTTGGGCACGCGCAGGTGCGACTCTTCGTACTCGCAGGTACGGTTCTGAGAACAATAGGGATTTAAAATCTAGCCAATACTCTACAATCACTGACACGTGGACTAATCAAAGACAGCATCAACACAGCATTAACTAATCAGAGAAAAGGGTCAGCTCGTACTCTAGAACAATAGGTAAAGCTACGTCATGGACACGCGGTCACGTCGAAATGGCAAGTCGCGGTCAAAGTTCTCTGCTGGACATTTCCTAGAAGCGTCGACTCGAACTCGGGGTCATGACTCAAGTAGTCGTTGTAGTAAGGCCTAAGCCTAAGCCTTGGGGTAGAAGTAGTAAAGTAGTAGTCCGATGTGTACTAAGGGACGCCAGTACACGTCAATACAACAGATTGGCTTCGCAAAACAGGAAAAACAAAATAAAAAATCCACCATCAGGCGAGAGTCTGTATCTTAGTAAACTGAAACCCGCGGTCCTTCTCGCACCAAGAAGACACCACTGTGTGGGAATTAGGTTCTCCGAAGCAAAACAGTTTGTACAACACGCCTGTGTCATCACTAGTCGGGAAATTATGACACTCTGCGCTGCTCTCACCAGAAATCACGCATAGTTTAGTGTAAGTATCTTGTCGTACCGCAGTACATGTACGGTACTCTTACCGGCGATCAATCAAGCGCTTTTACAAGTAGGATGGCATCTGCTGTTTCCCTAACGCAACTGGAAGATAACCCTGGTGAGTGTGCAGCAGTGCTCTCCCTTTCTGTTCCTATTTGATCATTGCGCAAAACCAGGTGGTAACACGTAAATGCAGCAATAGCGAGGGGCTCATTTTCCTCGAACAGCTCAAGTTACTGGGCGGCGAAATACAGACCGCCACTTCAAGCCGTGTTTGAATTGCTAGAGAGGAGGCTGTTTGGATTCGGCGTATTACTGGAACTTGAACAACTTAGCTAACATAATTACCTAGTACCTACTGTATTAGTAAACTACCGCATTCGCACACTCCCAGCATTTTTTTGCAAGTTTTGCGCCGGAGCGTAGCAGAATCGATAGTAGTGATTAAGCTGGCGGGAAAACATTTTATGCGCGCAATATCCAGTTGTGAAAAGTAACAACCCGAGAAATAACATTTCCAAACGTTTAAAGACAAATAGATATGTATACAAAGGTTTCATTATGGATCTGCTTTCTTCTGTTTGCTTGAATTAGTACGCCGTTACAGGGCGGGCACATGCAGCGGCGTTGTTCCGTTTCTCACTCGTAATAATTTCCGTACCCATATAAAATCACTCTCGCCATCCGTATACATATTTGCTGCGCTCTTGGGATAGTCGGTAGGATTTACAAACAGTCCCTGCGCGACAAAATTTACTGCAAGTGGTCTGAATGTTCGGTAATTATTATAAGAATAAATTAAACAATTTTTATTTTAACATAAGCGCAAAAGTAATAAAAAAATACTTATACTGATAGTACATATCTTAATGATATATTAACAAAATAGAGAATTTATCTATTCGTCATTTACATTTTCATGTATCTACCTTTCGGATTTGATTTTCTGTTATACAGCATCCCTAACGAGTATACTGAGATCTGAGTCTAACAAAATTCATTCAGCGTTGCAGACTAACCATTGGCTAAAAAGGTGACGCGGAACGCTGGTCCAAACCGCAATCGATACCCGACAGGATCGTCCGCGCTGTGGTGGTGACATTTACCGAGATACGCACAGCCGTCTTCCGTTTTGATGGCCCGGATCCACAACTCACCGGCTGAGCAGAGCCGCTCAACGGCAAAACTGTGGTCAATGGTCACCAACAACAGCTGCCCATCCTGCATGTACAGTTTGACCAGTTGCTCGGCGTTCATGCTCTAGACGCACATACTCCAACCCCGTCCCAAATAACAGCCTGCGTCCAAGAGGACCAAATCCTCCAGCAACTGGCAATGTACAGTCTGTCGTTCCAATGAATTATCCTCCTGCTCTGACGACGCCGAGCGATCTATAGAAGTAATGATTTTGGATGCTTTTTGCAACTTTTGAAATTTGAGATTTTTAAATACCGTAAACCGTGCGAGGCATTATTACTTTGCATTTAAAGATTGCGCTCAACACTAATAAAACAGCGTGCATAGACGCACAGTGAATGGCGCGGCAATTGGTCAAACAGCGTGTTTTCCAGCCGTTTCCGGAAATTTGAGCCAATAAATTAACTAGTTATCTTCAAAACAATTAGCCGCTTAACATGGATTAAAACTCCAAATAAATTTCGGTATTTTTGAATAGAATTTGATAACAAAAAAAATTGAAAAGTATTTAAAAAAAATTTGATAGCTATTAAGTGGAACTAAATTTATTAAAAATGAAAATAAATGTAGCTTTTATTTAATTTTCCTTTGCAGTTATCCACTGTTTATCATTTGGGTCAAAAAGAATTTGAATTAAACTTTTACCTTTTTTTGCTGCATCATGAGAGTTCGTGTTAAATCGTGCCCTATTTCTTTCGCTTCTACGTCAGAGGCGCTTTGGTTAGATGGTAAAAAGCAAGGAAAAAAATATCCCCTGGAATTACAGTGATTTAAGTTGGCTTTTACCGATGGAAACGGTGGGTATCAACCTTTACGCAGCTGACGTGGTATTTCTCATACCTAATCGAGGCAGTCATAGGGCGACTGTGCGCAGTAATCGTTCCAGCATTGAACGACATTGGTATTAGCGGACTGTTGTTCCCAAGGTGGAAGCGATGCTGCTGACACTAGCGCGGGGAGCACACTCGGCGGATCGCTGAGATCCCGCAATGAATATGCTGCGGAAGCGACGGCATCATGGCACCGACGTGGGACAACTTGATACATACAGTAATTCCCGTGGCATGCAACAGGAATTATGTGTCATGTTGTCCCACGCCAGTGCAGAAGTGCGCACTGTTTGACCGTCGCTGTGCAAGGCCGTTCCGATAATAAGCACCGGAATAAGAATTACAACAAGCACTGTTGGTAGCCAGGCTACCAACATAGTGTTCGTCTTATTTCCTATTGCGGTGACCGCAGCCATGAGGCTTAATAAGGGACGCCGGTAACATGTTGGCGCCGTCTTCTATTTGACCTATAATACAAAGTTTGTATTTATAGGTCAAATACAAGACGGCGGCATGTAAGAGTGCCAAAACCGTCATAAGGAAAATAAGAGGATTTTGTCCAGGCCGGTAAGCGATTGCGCTGCGGCCGTATGGATGCAAGATACGTTTTTGAATCCATGGGTGATTAATTACTGGAGTAATCCGCAGAATTATAGCACTTACATTTGCTAGTCCACAATATTCGAGACGCGTAAACAGTCAGTAAATTCTTTGCACCGCTTCCTAAATCATTGCTGTCGTAGGTGAAAGGGAATTAAAGTTCGTACAGTGCTGGTCGATCGGGAAAAGAGCGTTAAGAGAATCCTACACAGTGGGCAGTTTTTTTACAATGTGAATCAGACAGCGTAGTCGACGGCAAACAAGGAACAATGGCATACAGCTTGAATTCTTAATCAAGTATGCCAACAGGTGGCATGTATTCAGCGGAAATATTAACGCAATCTTCCTTTGTAAATATTTCTTCTTTGCATCTCTGCCCCGAAACGATCGCACTCTGTGAATAATTTATTATTGACTTCAGTATCGAAGTACTGGCTTTTCTCCCTCTCGCAGCAATTGACAGCGGTGCTATACAAACACCAACCAACCGCGGAGAAAACTTCTTGTTAATCATTATACTGTTCCTTGTGAAATACTGAGCTTACCGAACAAATAAGCTGATATTTCTAAGCTCCATGCAATGCATGTAAAAACTGAAAAAATTCACAAATATGAAAAAGTACTTACCGAATGATATTAACATTTTCTGACAGCTTAGTATAACGTAGTATATCTCGAAGAAATCCAAAACGACGGTATAACCGTATAGAAGAAATCCCAGCCTATAACGATAGGGAACATTTTTTCACATTGTTTCGGGAAGATTTTTATTTTACATTTTTACACCTTCCATATATTATTCTGCGTTTACAGAACTGGCTTTGATTGAAAATATAGTTTCCTTTGTTATATTCGCCACAGACGCAACGTGCCCGTTTGTCATGGTCTTATGGAGACGGATGGTCCTTTACAGACATTTATATCCGTTACTCCAGTGTTCATGGTGTCCTTTCCGTTGTTAGTGACCACCGTGACATTGGTTATGCAAGGTATTACGTCGACGACGGAAGTGGCAAATGCCACAAATGTCACCTAATACGATTGTTTAATTACGTTTAATTAATTACATCCGCAAAATTATTTTGAACTTCGCGGATTACATGGAGTTGGCTCAAGAAATTCTCCGCCAAGCCGAAGAAAAGTATTGTACGATTGGATTCCAGTGGCAAAACAAGTCTGAGGATATCTAAAATCAATTAATTAAATGAAGATGCACCAATCTACAACGACGATGTTTCGGATGCACCAATCTACAACGACGATGTTTATGGGGCCTTGCACGACACTACTTGGGGGGAACTTTTGTGAACCCCAGGTAATCGGGTATGTCGTTTCTCTGCTGGTCGATGTCATAGTTCTTGAAGAACCTTTATCTCGGCTTTTCACATTTTTACAGCCTCTGGATGTCGCTGAAATGGTGAAAGATCAGCAATGTCAGTTCTGCTTGCATTTATTCACCAAAGGCGCAGGGTTCGCCAACCATGTCAAGGCCTGTTGCAAGAAAGTCGAAGCCCAAAAGCCCCCTGCCGCTACGCAGCCCCGTTCTGATCAGCACCCCCTTCAGTTTCTCCTCACCGGGACGCATTATAACCTCCCAAAAAGAGTGCCGGAGACAGTCCGACGTCCCTGCGCACAGAGCCTTACCCAAATACTCCGTCAATGTGTACGTGAAAACTCATCGGCGTCATGGGTAGATGTGTTGCTGTTTGGCTCAAGAGCTCTGTCTTTGCCGGCCACGAAATCAGTCCGAAAGGAATTGCTGTCTACAATAATCCGCAGGAATCTGGCTGATCTGTCCCGTCATCATCATCCTCCCCGTACACGTAGTAGCAGCGACATAACCCGTAAAAGAGAGCTGCACGAAGAACGACAGGCCGCCTTGGTGACGTCCCTGTTACAGGACAATAATGTTCGACGGGCTGTTGGTGTGATCATGGGCGAGGATGCACTTGCACCTATGAACGCGGATACTGTTGAGTCCCTACGCAGTAAGCATCCACCGGAACCACAGGACAGTGATTATCCACCGCCGCCCGAACAGTCGCTTAAGCCTCCCCTAGTCACACCTGCCGAAGTTTTGAAAGCCGTTCTCAGCTTTCCTTCCGGTTCTGCTGGTGGTTGCTCAGACCTACGGCCGCAACATCTTAAAGATTTACTATGTGGGCCTGGAGCAGAGGAGAGTGAATTATGTTCCACATTGACTGATTTCGTCATAGATTAACCCGTTTAGGGTAAGAAGGGGGTTCCATTAAAGTTCCATTAGTTCCGGTAGTTCCATTGGTTCCATAAGTTCCGCTGCTGCAAATATTCGTACATCGTTCTTTGGCGAGAATAGTGTAACAAGGGTTACGCTAATCGAACCCAAAGAAACTACTGTGGGTTCGATTAGCGCCCTATCTCAGAGCGCCCTCGTTTGGCACCTGTGGAACCTATGGAACTGTATTGGAACTTATTGGAACTGATGGAACTACTGTACATCGTTTAATTGCGCCCTGATGTGACACCTGTGAAACCAATGGAACTCTATTGGAACTTATTGGAACTGATGGAACTACTGTATACCGTTTAATTGCGACATTTTGTGACGCCAGTGGAACCTACGGAACTCTATTGGAACTTACTGGAACTGATGGAACTACTGTACATCGTTTAATTGCGACCTGGTGTGACACCAGTGGAACCTATGGAACTCTATTGGAACTTATTGGAACTGTTGGAACTACTGTACATCGTTTAATTGCTACCTGATGTGACACCAGTTAAGCCTGTGAAACTTTTTTTGGAACCCGTTGGAACCGAAGGAAACACTGCAAATATGCCTTCGGGCTCTTATGCTATCTTTACCTGTTGCTGTTGAAACCTGTTGAACTAAAAGTTACTTCAAAAATTGCTGTAGTTAGAAGTATTTTCGAAAATAATGTTAGTGAGGCGTACTATAGCTCACAGAAACTGAGGACATGAGACATCGTTTGCGAATACTGATCGTAATTTTATTACCTCATTAGTAGCAGCAGTGAGCAGTTTAAACTTTGTAGCAGTTTGATGCTTTGAAAAGCTGAAAATACATATTATAAGTAATATCATCATCTGCTGAATGTTCATGAGTCAGAGCGCGTACTGGCTGCAACTTTTTCCAGATACAAGTTTCTGCGCTTAGCGATCCTGTGTAGAAAGAAGAGTTGACGGTACTTAGTCATTTTGAACATAGCATGCTGGAATGCTCCCAGCCAACGGAATGTCTGCTCACAACTCTGTGTATTAGCACTGAGCAGGTTGGGATAGGCCGCCCGGATTTGGTCTGGATTGTACTTTGTGTGGCATTTATGGCCTTTGTGGTTGCCCAAGTGGAAGCCGTCGATTACTTTCGTCATCCCCTTGGTCCAAAGCTCGTCATATGGCGGTGGTAGCGAAAGTTTTGAAGCGTGGCTTTCAGTCGCTCCAGATTGCACATGTTATCATATGCCAAAAAAAGTTTTGGCCAGTCGCATGAGGGAACTGTTTGTAAGACCTGATACATCCAAGAAATCAGTATAAGGAATACCTGGGATGGAGACTCAGACCTGTAACAGGAAAGCAATGGTTCGGTACATGTGTCACTAACTGCCGAATCACATATAGGTAAATACGCACTTATATATAGGAGAGAACATGTCGATGTGACCACCCGCTCGCACCACAAATATGTATCCTCGTGACCGAACTGGCTGCATTTTTGGTTCACCTAGGTTTTTGTGCAAACCAGTTCACTTGCTGAATCATTGTTTTCCGGCATTGAGATTTCGTTCATGATTTCTACTTCCACTGTTTCGCCGGGAAGCGTCACTTCATCAGCGCAAAAGTTTCTCAAAACCCGGTCAGACGCTGCAAGAATAATCGGATAAAAGTACGATTCTTGCACCAATACAGAAAGTTTACCTTGAAGATGAAATGCGCTAGCTGCAGCATGTTGCAGCGTGACCTTTCTTTTGTTTGTTGGAATATTCGCCAGTTGTGCAGGAAGAGAATGTGGCCCGCAATACATTTCGCCACGTTTAGACAACGGTTCTTCTGGACAAATATTTGGAAAGTTTACCAGCTGAACGTTTGCAACGGTATTCTAAAAACTTTTAATAGATAAGGTATTCTCTTTATTAGGTTATTCTACGCTCTGGTGGTCCTGTCATGGTCGCTGTGACTTAATTGTATACATGCTGAGCAACACGATCTTTTGATTCCTGCTAAAAGTCACTTGCCTGCTGAACAAAAGCACAGTGCTGGAAGTGAGCTTTCCAGATGCCGTCAACCGAGAACAACACTCCGCAACCTCTGGAAGCGCACGCCGGATGGCAGACATGAGGGTATAGACGCTCGCATCGAAGTTTGTCGAGTTCAGGAAAAGCTTGCTCAACGTCCTTGTCCGAAGAGAACCCGAAATAAAGCAAATTATTCTCCCGAACTTCATTTTCCGTTTCATAGCGGAAAAACGCTTCGGACACGTTCTGTACATCAAATCCTACAAAGTAGATAAAAGTTTTCAAGTGAAAAAAGCCAATGGTTTGGGAAAATTTTACCGGCAGCTTTTCCGTATGTCTCGAGGTACGTTTCGCAGAACCCGTTGAAAGACGCTTTGCAATGCAATCTTGAAAAGGAAGTTGTAAAACAAAGTTGGCTTTACTTGGCAGTTGTGTAGCAAAGAAGAGAAAAGAGCACTATTTCCCGTGTAATCAGTTAATTTTAGTTTTGTTAAGATAAATGTGATTTATTTATAAGGTATTTAATTAGAGCACTTACACGCTTTCTACTAAGAATTTGCATAACGTTCTAGACCAATAAGTTGTCTGGGTCACGCGCACATGCGTTCGTTCGTGCTCGTAAAAGCGGTATTTGCCATCCTTTTTGGATTGAAACATGTCGTACTTGTATATACTACGGCAGGTTGGACATCTATACGATAGGCGAACGAAAGATCGGCTCATTCCGTTAATGTCGTGCAGTGTGCCCTGAAAAAATGCTTCGGGTACTGTATTTTTGCCGCAATATTCAGTTGTATTTCAAAGCAGTTAATAATAACTAATAAATACCGATTGAAATTAACGTAAAAGTGTGTGTACTCAAGACAGTAGACAGTTCACTGAACAAGAAATATAACTAACGAGTTGTTAGTAACTGTGACTACGTAAAGGTATATATTTACCCAAGCTGGCTTATTATGAAGACCGAGTTCCAAAGGTAGACCTGTTTTAGAGCCCCTCTGGTACACGCAGCCTTCCGTGCACGTTTTCACTGGAGGAGTAATTACAACGATACTCCTTGGATCCGATGGCGAAATCAAATCAAGGAGAGACGGCGCTTCGTTCATCACGTGGATATACATATCTCTAAGCCGATCAGGTGCCAGCTGTACACGGTGTGCAAGTTCCTACATGCAGTATATCATTTATTACAATGATATTGCAGTAGTTAATTAAAAGCAATAGCTAACTAATATTTCAAAAAATATGTAGATACATCACACATTTTGGCATACTTCCAAAAGAACCGTATCCATAATGTCCAGTGATCGGTTTGCTGTGCAAACGGTGCACAACTTCAGGATTTCGTCCAGTGAATACTTGCTGAGGAATAATCTTAAAGAACCGTTCTGCTCTTCGTATGTCATGATTTTCACTTTATCTACAGAAGCAGTTCATATCTATCAAATGCACTTGTACGTTCTGATTAAACAGTAAATACCATTACTGTCAAAATAATTTTTTTCCATAGCAAAACGTTCGAGACACACTGCATAAATTAAGGTCACGTAATTTTCCTGATTTTACCGATAAAGCTCTTGAGGACTTATTAAACGTCGGACAGAAACTGTTGAACTGCTCAAGTTATAGTGCTGTATAAGTAGCTGCTCATGTGATACTGCTGTATAAAGAGCACTAAAGGACAGACTATATATTCCAGCAGCGACCTGTGCCACACTGTTGCCCACATAAACAGCCCTATGTGGAGAATTGTGCTCACCTTTTAGTCAGTACTTCACCCAAAAGTCCAATCATCATTGGGGAGGGGAAGGCTGACTGCACTTTCACTGCACAGCGAGCGCCAAACTCATCGACTGGCCATGAAATCACAGCTACAAAGGCAGTATGCACCCATAGATCGTTTATTAGATTAGGTATACGTAATACTATTACTGTAATCAATGCAGTACCAGCTTAGTCAACATATAATTTGTCATTAAAGTGATTAACCGTACTTCTTGTACAAATAACCAGGCTGAAACACAGTAAACTGTATCCAACCCTGAATTTTTTTTGTGGGAACGTGCCAATAAAAATGAGCCGTAAATTGTAATCCTTTGGAAACAGCAAGTTTTTTGACAAACGCATTCTAATTAAATAATTAAGGAAGTTGCTGGCATTTGTAATTTGGCTTTTGCATCCTGTGAACAGGCTTACAGATACTTTCTAATGTCTAACCAATCGGCTTCAGATTCGTTTTGTGTAAGTAGCTTATGCGTGTTTGTGCACAGTCTACTAATAACTGCAGGAATTTAGCCGATTATAGAGTAGCGCTTTATTACAGTTCACGGCAGCTGAATACCGGTTTAAAGAGAAGGATGGTCGTACCTATTAGAGCCCTGCAACGGACTGGGAAATCCGATCCACTCCGAACCCACTCCGATTTTCGGACCGGATTGGACGGATTTCAATCTGGAAAATTCGGAGTCGGAGTGGTTTCGGAGTTTATGTGCACCTAATCGGATCGGGTTCGGATGCAATCAAGACTCCGAATAATCCGTAATTAAATAAATTTTATTAATTAATTTTTATTAAATTTCACCGGCCTTCAAAACAAAAATTTTCGTCAGCTTCGCGCTTCGCGCGATACTTCCATTTGCGTTTAATTAATTTTCATCGAAGTACCTGCTTTTGTTTAGTTGACTGTTGTTAATTCTCTTTTACTTCCTTTTATTAATTCTCCTGACACTTTTTATTATTTTGAGTGTTTTACGATTGTTATGATGTCGTTATTTGTTATTGTCTTATCAAATAATTTTAGTATAACTATTACAGTACGGTTAAAGTTTAAACGGACCACATGTGTTGTGCAGCTCAGTCAGTTTCGCTAGGCACCGACTTCCCGTTTTTATTTGCAGCACTTGTAATTCGATTAATACTTGAGATTAAGATAACAATAATAATATATTCTAATTATATATACTAACATTATATATAATAATATAAACTTACACTAAGGAATGCACGAAACTACCATTTATTTTTAGTTCCGGACGTTTAGAAACATCCATCCCTCTAAATTTCTGTCCCTATTTTTGAACCTAACTAATACGTGGGTAATCCGTGGCCTGAAGCGTATACAACAAAAAGATCTGATACAGATATCTGACAGTGAGGATAGATAACTAACCTCTCCAATTGCTTCAACACTGTAGTGCTAAAAAACTAAATTCACCTAAAAAATCTTGTATATATAAATCCTCTAGCTTAACCTTTATTATGCCCAAGAAACTTGTACCTGTGAATTCTGAAGTCTTTTGGCTACCGACAACATGGCTAAAATTTTTTTGAATGCCATGTTACGGTACTTCGGCATTAAAATTTTAACTGCTTCGGCATTAAATTTTTTTTAATCTGGGGATGTGTAATAAAATTAAGCAATATTCTTTCGGAAAATTTTTTGGATTGGATCGGAGTGGGTTCGGATTGGCCAAAAATATTTTCGGATCGGATTGGTCGGAGTACGATTTTTAGAATTCGGAGTCGGACTGGGTTCGGATAAAATTTTGTAAGTTCGGATCGGACTGGACGCAATTTTGTACTCCGTTGCAGGGCACTAGTACCTATTATTTTAAAAAGAAGGAAAAACGAGCAGTGGACGACTGGATTATGGCATTTGTGTTAACGCCCATTGCAGAAGTGGAAGGAAAAACAACAGAATCTGGAACGCTGTTTGAACTGCAGGACGACAGCTGCACGAGGTACAGATTTATTTATTATATTATATGCACTATTGTATGGTATCTACGATTCTACGGTAGCTTAAACTCGCCCTATAACTTGCAACTCGGTTTACATACAAGAATAGCGCAGCTCGTACCGTAACCCTCAGACTTTTAAAACTGATACTGTAACGATAACGGCGGCGAACCTAAATGGCCTTTATAAGCTTTAGACGATCAGGTACTTATATTTTGTGTATATCGGCCAATTCTGGTTTGTAAGAAGGTTTACATTCGTAGCAAGTCGTGCAACAATTTTAAAGATTTCTCCTCGGATCTGCATATCAAAGGCGGCTCGTCCGCGTTTTCCAACATGAGCAACAAGGTTCTCGCCAAGTTAGGGAGTGGTATCACCAACGGTATATTGAGTACGTAAAATATATTGAAAAACTACATAAGAAAGCTGTATATAAAAAAACACAACAGAAAGTATACTAATAATAATGGATCAAGTGCTTTTGTGATGTTATTATGTAGCTACACAGAAGTACTAGTATACATGTAAGGACTGGACGCAATGAAGCACCCAATTGTGAGGACGCAACGCACATGTATGCATGTTTTTCATTTCTTACAGGAAATGCGAAGACAAAGAAATTCCGCTAAAGCGGCAAGCGGTTTCGCACCTGGGACTGCAAGAAGACGGTGTTACTTTCGTTTTGGTCCGGACATAATTTTCGTCCCTTTGAGGGTGGAATGGTGTTAGCCGACACCGATAAATGTGCATATGTGGACACCTTTGTCATCCGTTTTAATTCCCGCACTGTCGAGGTCTATCAAGGAAAAAAGAAGGCCAGACTGTTTGCCATTATAAGACAACATTTGCCATTAGATGTCTACTACACCTTCGTACTAATGTGTGGTGAGTGAAATATTTATCACTGTTATAAAAAGATATTATTGTAACCATATCAACTGATATCGCGTCCACCAGAATTTACTTTAATCATTTGTATTGGTTGTCTAAAAAACAGAAATACTTTTAAATTGAACTTGTATAAGTTTGAATATTGGAAATAATTTTTAGCACATTCTTGGATCAGCATGTTTTACGGAGTCCTGATCAGGCACTTCAAAGGTTTGCCAAGCTTGATCGTAGTCGGACTCCCAGACACGTGGAAAACGCTCCTTCTGAATCTGAGCGTGTCAATTTTCGGGACAAATATGGAAGACATTTGCAATTTAGGAGAAATAACTGATTCCGCAGGCCTTGATCGCTGGACAAAATTGCACGTTCCTTTAATAATCCACGATAATCCATTTCCTAAGCTAATGCCACGTATATTTGGATGCGTGTACGAAAGAAAACTATATCTAAACTATCGCAACAAAAACAGCGGTGGTGTGCATCCTACTTCGTCTTGTGCGCTTACCATGAATTCCGATGGCCTGGATGATATCGCTGCCGCAACTAAAGACAAGTCAGTCTCAATAAATTTCGCTCTTTAAGCTCTGTAATCTATTTGATTGTGCCATCACGCACGAAAACCTGAGATTTTTACAGAATGCGGACATTGAGTCGGGTAGCTATTTTGACCATGGATAACGAGATAACCGACATCGATAACACTGTTTTCACACTTCTGGAGCAAGCGCAGCAACGTGCATCCAAAGATGTTCGGAAACTGCTTCATTTTGGCGAAGAAGGATGCCGTGAACTGACTAATGCGGTTAATGACAAATACGAAATCATCAAACCAAAACTATTATCAGCGGGGATGGTTAGCTGCACTCACCGAATTGCAACCTTATACTCTATACTGTCGTCTGTTGGGGATATGGTACTATACAACGTTATTTCCATAGCGCTAGATGACTCTGCATCCATTATGTTTTTCCTAAATATTTCTGCAGATTGCCCGTAAAGTTGCTTGCGAGTACGACCAAGAAGAAGCTCTCCAGTGCCTGCTACGGCATATTTCAAAAGCCGCGCCATATCAAACTTTACCGCGCAATGGTTTGACCGCGCGTACAACGCTATCTTTACTTCCCGACCGAAGCAACTGCTTGGCCAAAGAAAGTTTTGCTCAACTGATAGAAGCACTACGCAAGACAACTCATGCCGAAAAGGTAAGTTGCTCAACGATGTATTTCGTCAAGTAAACTGCTCACAGAACATGTGACACAAATTATCGAAACTGACACCAGGCTAAAAAATCTTATCTAAATACTACAAATGTGATTTAGTCTGTACGGTAAAGTAGTGTACTTACGCTTTGCACTTTGTTATATTTAGATGGCAATGCCTAATAAAACGCCCTTTATGTACTACAGTACAACAAAATTAATTATCTAGTTCTCGAATTCATTATACAAATTTGACGATATATTCTTTCAGATGAATACGTTTTTTAAGAACGTTCTCTCGGTGAAGTTTGAAGATATTGCGGAAGACGTGCTTTGTTTGGCTGTTCGGAAGGACTTGTTCCTTGATGCAACAAAAGAGGACCCGTTGCAACAAAATCGCTGGTGCATTGGCCAGATTGCTTGGGCAGACAAGCAGCACCAAGTGAATCTGAAGGGTGTGCGGAGGCGTTGCTTAATTTTGCCACGCGAGCACTTTACTTCAGAGCAACTTGCAAAGATTGATGGTATCGTCGGTGCTTTGCAAGTTTCTAGACGAAGCGCCCGAGGTGAGCTTGGCCGGTAATCCTGCTGCTGCAACATGTAAAGCGAGGCCACATTTGGATGGTAAGACCGGTGTACACTTAGGCCTTGTCCTGAATTCGAAGCGAATCTCGTTGCGATACAGCAGCTCCACCTTGGTGTTGAGTCTGCAGCGAATTTATCGCCTAAAGTTAGTATGAACACCCAATCCACTGGAGGCTGTCTTGGCCGTCAACCGTAATTGGCTGCACTAATCAACAGCTCCGTAATATGCCAGCTGCAGTATATTACATGACGCTACCTGGCTACCATCATACCTCGGTTGGCGGTTGCGCATGCTAGGAAAGGCAACCATCCACGGTTGACGGCTTAATAAGACTCCAGTCGATTGGGAGATCAGTCTAACTTTAAGCGATAAATTCGTTGCCGACTCAACACCAATCCTCCTTGTACTTTTAATTGTGGATTTAGCTTCGCAAACGTCCAGCGGCATGGGAAAGCGCAAAAGCAGCGCCATGGAAGCTACTGAATCTGGAACGCAAAATGCTAACATGGATCAGTCACTTCCAGCTAACGACAGTGACTTCTCACCACTATCTAGCAGCACTCCAAAGAAAATGACTGTAAAAGGTAGAGTTTAACTAGAAACTATAAATCGAGCTTGTATTTAAGTTTCTTCGAAATTTTATAATGTTACGTTACGCTGCAGATAGAGGCCACACAGGAAACAAAATTCGATCATTTTCCGCTTCCGTTGTTTCTGAAGGTGAATCGTAATGACTTGCTAGTGAAGCAAACTGTACAGAACTATAAACCTTCGACCTGAAACTCACGGAAGTTTAATGAAGATGATCCCGAAGCTACAAAACGTGCCATTCATCATCGTTTCGGAAAACTCAGCCAAGACGACACCAATGTAAGCGAATCCAACAAGATCATAAAATGCGGGAAGTGTCATGCGGCTCTTATTCCGGACAACAAAGATAAACCGTGGTTGCGCTGCACAGTCTGCCAACATGCGTTCCATCATATGTGCGCATCGTATGTGTCACCTCGTGTTACCCGATCAGGAAAACCACCACCAAAACAGAAACCTTGGAAATGTCCGTACTGTTCTAAGCGATAAAAACTAATTACTAATAATTATCGATTAATTATCGATTAATTATGAAATATCGATTTTTGCAGTTAGCTCTTCATATGCTTAGCTAAAATGCTCTAAATTATAGATTTGATTTTCTGCAGTGCTTCTGTATTTTCCCATTTTACCGATTTAATTAGGCATAAAACGTCGTAAAACCTTTCCTAATGATATCAGCTTGAGCATCACCGGTATTTTCTAGTAGCGTTAGCTACTAAAATATTAGAAACATAATTAGAAACCTAGTAAATACTGATATTATTTTCAATGAGTTCTAACAGCATTCGATGCTTCCCCTTGGTATCACAAAAGGGCGCAGTGCTGTTAGTTTCAGAAATTTTAACAGTTCCAACGGGTTCCATAGGTTCCAGTGATGTTAAATCAGGTCGGAATTAAACGATGTACAGTAGTTCCAACAGTTCCAATAAGTTCCAATAGAGTTCCATAGGTTCCACTGGTGTCACATTAGGTCGCAATTAAACGATGTACAGTAGTTCCATCAGTTCCAATAAGTTCCAATAGAGTTCCATTGGTTTCACAGGTGTCACATCAGGGCGCAATTAAACGATGTACAGTAGTTCCATCAGTTCCAATAAGTTCCAATAGAGTTCCATAGGTTCCACTGGTGTCACACCAGGTCGCAATTGAACGGTGTAAAGTAGTTCCAACAGTTCCAATAAGTTCCAATAGAGTTCCATAGGTTCCACTGGTGTCACACCAGGGCGCAATTGAACAATGTACAGTAGTTCCAACAGTTCCAATAAGTTCCAATAGAGTTCCATAGGTTCCACTGGTTTCACACCAGATCGCAATTGAACGGTGTAAAAGTAGTTCCAACAGTTCCAATAAGTTCCAATAGAGTTCCATAGGTTCCACTGGTGTCACACCAGGTCGCAACTGAACGGTGTAAAAGTAGTTCCAACAGTTCCAATAAGTTCCAATAGAGTTCCATAGGTTCCACTGGTTTCACACCAGATCGCAATTGAACGGTGTAAAAGTAGTTCCAACAGTTCCAATAAGTTCCAATAGAGTTCCATAGGTTCCACTGGTGTCACACCAGGTCGCAATTGAACGGTGTAAAAGTAGTTCCAACAGTTCCAATAAGTTCCAATAGAGTTCCATAGGTTCCACTGGTGTCACGTTAGTTCGCAATTAAACGATGTACAGTAGTTCCAACAGTTCCAATAAGTTCCAATAGAGTTCCATATGGTCCATTGGTATCACAGGCTGTTGCAGCGTCTAAATATTCGAAATCTTTGTTTTCGCTTTTAAGGGAAGGTACAGGGAAGCAATGTCTTAGTTACCCTAAACGGGTTAAACTCTCGATTTCGTGAACCATGTACTACATAACGTGGTCCCCGAAGTAGAGCCCGGCACGAGCTGAGCAGCTCGGCTCGGCTCGCGAGCGCTCGGTTACTTCGAGCGAGCAGGCGCTGTTTTGCAAATTTATAAACGAGCCGAGCAACAGGAAAAAATATGCGAGCGAGCGGAGCGAGCGGGATCGCCGGGTGCGAGCGATCACGAGCTTACAGGCTGACTTTATGCGAACTGAAAGAGTTCCTGCGTAAAAATTAGCTTGACCAAGCTGAAAAGGGTCGTAAATCACCGTCACCTTCGCGCTTCGCGCGAACTAGTTTACTAAACTTTTCCTCGACATGTTGGGCTCGGGAGTCAGGAGTCTCGGGACGAAGTAACGATAATCCGTAACCAACAAAGACATTATTGAACCGGTTTCTTAATTCTTTTATAGCTGTGGTGAACATTTCAGACATTTTTATTGCATTTCAAAACACACAAGGAAACGGGAATCAGTTCAAATTTTAGCGAAAAAACGAAGCTATAAAAAACGAATTGCCAATGTGGAAGAGAAGTTATTTTATATGCCCATCTTTGCCTAAGTTTTTGCTTTTTGGGGAGACTAAAATTTTGGAATATCTAATTCGCGCAAAAAAATTTGAAACGTTAAATTATCTCCGCTCACGAGCGAGCCGATTTGCAAAAATAAGAATACGATCGAGTCGAGCGAGCGACAACAAAGTAAAATTGAAAAACGAGCGAGCTGAACGAGCGGAAAGTTTAGGCAAGTGAAAACGAGCGAACCGAGCAGCACTTTTGCTGCTCGTGCCGGGCTCTACCCCGAAGATATCATACCCTTTTTCTTCGGCGCCAACCTAATCCCACTAGCTAAAAAGGACGGCGGCATACGTCCCATCGCAGTTGGAGAAACTCTCAGACGTCTGATATCGAAAGTGGTTAGTCAACGGTGCACTGAGAAGATGAAGGAACTATGTAACAAAGTACAGCTTGGTTTTGGAATCAAAGGCGGAGCCGAAGCTATTATTCACGGGGTGCGCGCCTATTTGGAAACGACCGTGGCAGGGCGGTCTTGTTGGCTGCATTTAACAGGGACTCTGGAGCTTGGTTGAATGCGTTGCCCGCTCCATGTCTTGGAACTTTCCTCAGAGATGATGATGTCAGAATCGGTGTTGCGTTGCGGTTTGGACTACCAGTGGTGGTGGCGCACAACTGTATCGCATGTGGTAAGCAAGTAGACACTAACGGCCACCACGGGTTATCCTGTAATAAGTCAACCAAAGGACGATGGGCGCGGCATAAAGAAATGAATAGTATTACCAAGAATTGTTGTTAGAGCGCCGGTTTTCCTTGTCAACTGGAACCGACCGGCTTATCGAGTGTGAACGGGAAAAGGCCCGATGGCATGACGCTGATTCCTGTCCGCCAAGGGAAACCACTGGTGTGGGATGTAACCAGTTGGTGTACGGTCGCAGACTCGCATGTCACCGGCAGCTACAAGAAACCTGGACAAGTTGCTCAGCTTGCAGAAAATTCCAAACGCCTGACATATTCGTTTATGGAAAATGGAAACTTTTTTTATTCTTTAGTGATAGAGACGTTGGGAGTATTTGGCCCCGCTTTCAGTGAACTGTTGCATTTCATGGGCCGCAAAATTCGAGACTTAACTGGAGAAGCGCGTTCTACTGCTTTCCTTAAGCAGCGTTTCAGCCTGGCCGTTGTTAAAGGAAATGCCACGGCTGTTTTGAGCACGTTGCCTTTTAACCCAAGACAAGATAGAGATTTTGGTTGTTTTTTTTAATGTTTAAATTTTAACTTTCATGTAGTGCACCGGCGCTTGCGATCTTTGTTACCTTAGCGGCTATTGCCCATTAAAATCGTATTCCGACGTACGATGTACACTTCAGCCTGCTTTAGTTAAAATGTCTGCCTTTGAATCGGCTGGTTACGTAGTATCTGGAAACCCCGCCTTAGCCCACACCCCAATATCAGATTGTTCAGTCGCGGCAGACCGTTGAATCTGTTTTGCTCCAGTAAAGCGATCGTGCAGGCTGACATATGGATCATTCGAATGTGTTGCATCCCGGGAAAATGCTGCTTTTTAACTACCAGATTTTGGTCGACCTCCAATATTAGCGCCACCAGACGGGACAGCGGCCTGGCAGCGGGAGCTTCGGCCGTGACATGCTACGGGACACAAGGCGTTATGGTCAGCCCGATTAGCCGATAACACATCCAGCCGATGACATCGGAATGAACCGAATCGCTCGCATCAGCGCGCTCGGCAAATGGAGGATCTCCCCGCGGGCCGCGACCGGGTATGATCATCCGGTGAACGTTGCGGGTCATGACGATTTCGTGACGATTCCTATATCAGCATACCGGTCACGCGGATGGACTTCTTGACATTAAAGAGCGCTCCAGGACAGCCGTTGTCGGCGCAGTATACAAGTGATTGGTCTGAACTGCAAAGAAATGTTGTATTGGTTTTCAGAGCAAGGTTGGCCTGTCATGGCGCTCGCGACAGTCAATCCATGCGGAAGGGGAGGTTCGCTGGGAAGCAACGGGCCGGGAAATCGAAAATACCCTGTGTGACATACCCTGCAGCATACTCTGCAACATACCCTGTGTTACCAGTAACAGTCAGGAAACATGAGACTTTGCACGGCTTTCACCGGAAATCGTACACAGTATCGCGTTAGTATCCTGCTTTGCTGCGGCACACTTGCCACGGCAATCGATCAAACGGTCGTACAAAGATCATTATAGCTTTTGTATCTCGAACCCAGCTGGAAGGTTTCCCTGATGTGTTTTCTCTCCCTTCCCATTGGTCACTGAGCAAAACCTGGAGGTAATCTGCAAATGCAGCAGTATCGAGGGGCTCATATTCCTCGAACATCTCAAGTTACTTGCCAGCCAAATACAGACTGTAACTTCAGCGCTGTTTGACATACTAAGTACAACTCTGTTTGCTTTCGATTTATTGTAGAACAGCCTAGCTGGCAGAATTAACTATTAAAATTTCGCATTCGCGCGCTGCGATCGCTCTTTCGAATGCTTTACACCCCTGTGAAGCCAAATCACTAGGAATGTGTACACTGGCGAAAAAACGTTTTTTGCGCATAATCATCGGTTTGAGGAAATAGCGTACCCGCGCAAATAGCATTTCCAACGGTTTGAATGCAGACAGAAACAGAAAACTCGGATAAAAATTTTTTTGGGAGAATGCTCTTGGACTATTCAGCTCAAATTCAGTTCACACAAAGCACTGCGCGCAGCAGCGGAACACAGCCGTTCTTTGGAATTTACCAGCTTTGGCCAAGCAAAGCTATCGGTGTTTCAAGAATTCAGCAAAGATGACATTCTATGACGGACAGGCACAGTTGCCGTTGCAAGGCAGGTACATTTAACGGCGTTGTGTCATTTCTCACCCAGACTCGTTGCCGTACCCCCCTTACTTCACATCCGCCTTCAGCATACAGTGAAACCTCTGAAATACGCACACCACCGTTCGGAAAATTTCGTGCGTAATAAAGGGGTGTACGTTTCTTCGGGGCGTACGTACTATGAGGTTTCACTGTACTCGCTGCACTATCAGGAGAGTCGGTTGGAGTTACGAACGGACCCTGCGCCAAAGAGTTCACTGTAAACGAGCCAAGTAGCCAAGCATTATCATAGAAAGAAATTACAAAAAGTTAGTAATTACAAGGTTAATTAATGTAGCAATAATCGAAAATTAATATTCTAATTGTATTAACGATTAATACGTACGTACAATAGAAGAAAATGCTTATACCTATGTTAATCTTATACAATCTTTTTTTTGCATATCAACAGTATTATGTTTTGTATCATACGCAAATGACCCAGGAGCATATTGAGGCGTGAATCAAACAAACTTCAATCTGCGCTGCAGATTGACCCTAAGGTAAAACGGTAACGCGGTATGCTGGTCCAGCCCGCAGTTAACACCCGACTGGATCTTTCTCGCTGCTCTGAGGACATTTACCAAGATACGCAAAAACGTACGCGCCCTCGTCTTCCGCCTTGATGGCACGATCCACAAATCAACGGCCGCGGACATGCGCTCAACGCAAACGTCGTGGTTACTGGTCACCAGCAACTGATGCCCATGCTACAGATTCTGTTTGGTCAGGAACTGGGCGTTTTGGCTCCAGAAGTACGTGCTCCAGCCTCGTCCACATTATAGCCGGCGCCCAAGCGAACTCCGCTGGCGATATTGTCGTGTGAAGAAACTCTGTACGGTTTAGTGTAAGAGACTAACCACTTCCCTGCCTTGCTCAGTGGGTAGAACAACTCCCAAATCAATTGTTACAGTAAGAACGGATGGAATAATCAGGAACACGAACCTTCAGAAATCCCTAAGCAATTGTGCTGAGATATACTTCTAACTCCTGGTCGATACACATGCGGGTCGGACGAAGCACGAGCATACCGTGTTTACCACGCTATAATCCGAAGCTAATTACGAACGTCGATAACCACAGAAGATGCTTTACTTCGCTAACGCACAATCATATGCACAACACAAGGGAAGTTAAAAGTTGCCAGTCTAGAGTGATCGAGACTGATGCCGTTATCACAGGAAGCACGATCTTATATAGACTTCTAGGAGCAAGAGATATATCGCTATCAAGATGAGAACAGGCGAATCACAGATAGCAGTAACTGAACAACCGCAGTGACGTAGGTGAAGGGGTACAGTAATTATAGGTAAGAACGTACGTACTAGCATCTATACACGTCACCCCCACAAACGGTTTTTTGCTCCCGCAAACGCAAACAAATCCATCCGTTCCATCCTGTGATTGTGCGACGCTCCATCCTGATCCATCTCCGCGCAATCCACACGTGTCCGTCCGGTGCCCATAATGACTGTACGCCTGATCCGAATGAAATGTGACTTGGTGGGATCTTTGGCGCTCGCTGGCATCCGGAGGTCCACGGTGATTGGAATGGCGGGAGATCCAGGATCCAGGAGGCGTCCGAAGTCCAAAGGGAAGAAGCAAAACAAAAACGAACAGAAAAAGCGAAAATTCAGTGTGATTTGCAACACGGCCAAGAACGAAAGTGCAACCGCACAGTATGGCAGCTACACGGAACACAGCACTTCCGGTTGCGAAATCTGCAGGCTTTCAACGCACACTTTTCCATTTTTCCTTTTCCCAAACAGTCTGAGTTTGACAGCGTTCTTTCAGTTTTAAAATATTAATTTTTACGAAAAGTGCGTTCAAAATTGCACTATATTATCTGGAACATCGAAAATGGTTTACTCTTCTGGTCTGCTTGGAATCTGCTGCGAAGGAAAGACATCTTCGGGACTGCTGTGTGGTGCGTATCGGGAACCCACTACACAGTACTGCTGATGCTGTCTGTCGTTGTTCTGTTGCTGCGCTATCGGGTACCTCGCAACCACTTTTCGTACGGACGATCAAAACCCTCGTTTTGTGGAAGCTTTTTGCAACAATGCTTTCCTGATATCTTACCGTACTGCTTTTCCTACATCCGTCCAAAGGTAAGATTTTAAACATTTTGCAATATACTGTACTGTACATACACGCTAGGTTATACTGCTGTGTTACGCTTCCACTACATCTGCTGGCCAACATTGCTTTTCTGCGCTTGTTGACGACTTTACAACCAAGCCTTCCGTTTTCGGATTTAATTTGAACAACAGGTAAGCCTTTTACTTTTAAAATTTTAAAAACCTATGCTGGGATACATTCAGGATATTGCAGTGTTGCGAAGTTCTGCCACTACAAAATTATTATTAACATTAAAATTTCAACATTTTTCGTTTAAATTAAAAACAGCACAAACGATTAACATATCTGCACGTTTATTTGCAGATATTTTACTGGGAACTGACATCACCTAGCAAACGCATTAAAATTAAATTTTTCGCTTTTTGCAGACTGGCTGCTGACAACTTTTAGGCTCAACATCAGCAGCCTGTGAAAGCGGTGCAGCGCACTCTCCCGCTATGACGGCCGCATTACATTTTCGCACAACGTTGCCATTTGGTTGACATTGCGTACATTTACTTTCGAACTCATCTATGTCAATACTCATATTTGGCCAGTAAAACCGCTGCACTAAAAATGGAGACAGTTCAACGCTAGCACCGTACACTTGATTGTGCACAATTAGCTCGTGAAAGCGCGTAATCAACTCTTTACGCCACTGACAAGGTACGTAGATTTTCGGTGATTTGCCATTGTGGTCTGGTTTTCGGCACACAAGTCCTTCACTAAAAACAAGCTGATCAATTCCCTGCGGTAGAAAGATCGGATGCAATCTTTTCTGATTTTTAAGATCCCGATACCAGCATTTACTATCTACACACTGCTTCTGTATATTCCTCCAGAACTGCAAATCAAAAAAGTCCTGCGTGGTCGCGCATTTGTTCTCCTCTGACAGACTTTCTTTAGGTTTCATCCGGGAAAAAGAATTTGGACTGCGAACATACCGCGGTGATTTCGGACGCTCGTGCACGTTGTCAACATTTCTATGATCGGCCGGTACAGGTACAACGTTAATTGTTTTATTTCCGATTACCATGCATTGTGCAGGTAATTTCACTGTTTGTCTAGGCGGAATCGCCGTAGCTTTACCCCCACAAACTTGACTGGATCCTGTAGCTGTACGACTGACATCCGGACTATCGGGTTTCACATCACGCACAGGCAACTGTTTTACCGCACCCCCACAAACTTGACTGCTCAATATTCTTATTCTTTTGTGGGTGGACACTACCCCCACAAACTTGACTGCTACTGAATGAACAATTCTTTTTAGCAGGAGACGTTTCTACATTAGAAGCAGGAAAAACCTCCATTTTCATGATCTCCATTATGTTGCACTGTGCCGGTGACGGAGCTACTTGCTGTTGCGACAGCGAAGCGTTGCACCGTGCCAATACCTGCGGCGTAGGCTCATACAACCGGGGAAGAACAAGCTCATTGCGGCAGCCACCTGCCGGATGCAAACCGTGACAGCGGTAACAAATCTCAATTCCGTGACACGTATACCATTTATCTTTATTAATTCTACGTTCATCAAAAGCCGACTGGTTGTTTACAGGTGCACCGGGATTCTGCGAGTTTTGATTGACATTATTGTTTCCGTGATACGACTGTCGAAAACCACCGCTGTTATTCCCACGGTAAAAATTATTTCCGCGATTATTATTGTTATTATTATTGCTCGGGCGGTAATTAAATGGATCACACTGTCCGTACTGCGTTTGCCACTGCGAATACTGACCAATCTGCGGCGTTGCTAGCTGATACATCGCACCATGACCATTCTGGTAAGGAAACTGCGGCGCGTGATCATAATTCCTATTTGACTGACGCTGCTGGTAATTTCCATTATTACTATTATTATTATTAAAATTCCCGCGATATCCTGAATTACGCGAATCACCATTTCTCTGCGCAGCGTTAGGCGCAACAGTCCTTTTCTCGGAATTCAGAGACACTTCCATTGTCTCTAATTTTTGTAACCGTTCTGTTATATCGTCCACAGTTTTAACATTCTGCGGGTACAGCTGCGTAAACCAGCTTTCTTTGTTTTGTTTTAGGCCATCCAAAAGGATACCCACACGCTCTTCTTCAGACATCTGCAGTACCTCAAACCAGTGCAGAAAGCTGTCTGTGTACGATGCAACTGTGTCATCTGTACGGAAAATACGGGCGTTCATCTCACGACGTAATTCAGCAGGTGTGACAGCTGAATTAAAATGTTTCAACAGTTTGGGACGGAAGAAGGTAATCCATTGTTCGTTTGGGTTATCTTCAAACAATTTTTTAAACCAGATCGCAGCATTATTTCTGAGAGAAGCGGCTACCGCTCTGCACGTCCTCTCATCATCCCAGTCATTCGACAGAATACACATATCGACGTTATTAAGCCATTGGTCAATCGGACCAGATTTCTTTGCATTTTCATACGGCTGTAAATGCATTAGTTTTTCAGTTCTTCTTGAAGAGTTTTTAGTTTGAGCAATTAACAACTCCAGCATTTTACTTTGATTTTCGATTTGTGCTTTGTTCTGTTCCGTTGCTATTTTATTTTGCTCCACTAACAACTGTACTGCCGATTCTAGGGAAGCACTGGAACACACTGACAAAGCGGGACTTCCACCACGAGGTGAGACTGCACCATGAGCGACCACGCCTGGATGAACATTACCATTATTGTCAACATTTTCAGGCGGAGCATTCTGCTGTGAATGCACGTTACCACATGCACTGTGCCGGTTCTCAACGCGTGATTCGTTTTGTGCAGCGGAAATCGGACGCATGGGAGCCTGTGGCTGCGACTGCAGATGCACCGGAACAAGCGGAGCACCGGAACTGTTATCTAGTATTATTGAACCCGGTGGGGGGCGCACCTGTTGATACGGCTGGGATATATTCAGTCCGGAAGGACCAAAATTCTGCCCGTCGTATTGCGACATACGCGGAGGTACTCTGACTTCACCCGTCCCGACAGGTACTTCCGGTTGGTAAACGGCTTGATCACCGCGTAACGTACATTCTGATTTCTGTAGTGCATTAATTCCTGTTGAAAACCAGCAAATTCTGTCTGCATATTTTTAACCGTTTGATCACTTTCGCGCAGAGCCGTGTTCAGCTGATTATTTTCTCTCCTCAACTGAGTGACTTCTTCCTGTTTTTCATAAGCAGCAGCTTGCGCTTTTTCCTTAGCCGTATTTGCCGTATCGCACGCTGTGCATTTCTTATTTTTAGCAGTAGTATAGTCTTTCTGCGCTTTCTCCTTCGCTTGTTTTTCGTTCGCGTAATCAACTTTCAACTGTGCTATTTGTGCTTGTAATGCTTCTTCATTATCTTTACAGGTTGTTGACAACACTGTACGCGCTGATTGATGCATAAAATCATTTTGGGAGCGACAAATCGCTAACTCTTCTTCCAGTTTGGATACCCGTTCCGATTCTGGTACAAATTTCTGCTTTAATTCCTGCAGCTCATCCCAAAATTTCTTACGCTGCACAGCCATATCATTATAATTTTTCGTCGTTTTCGCATGATTGTATTTTTCATTTTTTAGTTCGTCCTGAACCTGATCGAGTTGATCCTTTAATGACGATACTTCAGTTTTTAAAGCCGCGCTGGACTGGGTATCCCGAGACTGTGCCAGCTCGGAGTTTCGAAACTCTTCCAGTTCTCCCCTGGCGTCTTCCAGGTAAGTTTCGAGTCTGCGATTTACATCTCTCAACAGGTCTCGTTCCTTATAAATTTCATCCAGCTCACCCTTTAATTCATTCATGTTATCCCGGTGATTCAATAAATTTCTTTCGTTTGACCGAACTTTTTCATTTAAACGAAATATTTCTTCGCCCGCTTCGTTAAGCTTAACGCGCGTTTCGTTGTACTTTGCACGAAAAAAATTTTTATCTTCTTGTTCTTTTTCCAGATCAGTATTCAACTGCCGAATCTGACCCATGGACTGAACACTGCTGTTAAAAGAGCCGATCAGTTTGCGAATACTCTTAAACACCGTGCCGGTTGACTGCCGTGCTACAAGGGCAACATCATTATCCGCTTTTGTCGCCTCAAGTGCTTTATCAACCTGCACCACTTTTTCCATAAAAGCGTTATCGGGAGGAGCGAAATCTGTTTCTGCCAGAATTTTCCTCAAATACGACTGCGAAGGATGAACTACCATCACTTCCGACTCTGCCGTAATATTGCCGCTTATAGCCAGATCTTCGTTGAACGACTGATCAAGTTCAAAATTCATCTGATTGCGTTCCGGTGAAACGGCCGCTGACAGGAAGTTTTCTTCATCGGATATCGGCGACTGTGCCGTCGATTCTCTTGTAATTTTCGAAAAATCTATTGGCTTTGCGCCTTCTGATACCACTTCACGCTGATCATCTACCTGAATTAGCTGCTCAACCGGGATGTCAGCTTCCTGTACTGACTTACTTCCAGTCGCCTCTGTCTGTGCGTTTACATTCGACAAGTTCTGTGTACTTTCCGACTGACGAGTCGGTTCTGGAAGCTGCGGCTGCCCGCTAGCAGATACTACTGCTCTTCGCTCTTCCATTTTCTTTTTACACTCAGGCAATTGTTGATTTGCCCGTTTAACCGCTTCGTTAAACTCTTCTTCGGAAACATCCAGATATGTTTCCGGTATACACTGTTCTGATTCTACCCAACCACGGTAGTAGAACGGTGCTCTAGGTTTCGGGTTTGAAAACTGTCCGATTTCCTGGTAGTCAATCCAGGTTTGTCCGCAAAAAGCTTTTGGCTGGCTGGGAGGTTCAACTCCCAACGCCTCGTACATCAGTCCCAAAGGAATTACTTCCGCATTAAATTTAAATTTTTTCTGTTGTGATATTGCCTCACATGGACCTAATATCACACGCTTCGGGTCAATTGTGACCAACTGCGTTGTATTATTTTCATTTATTTTATCCGACATTATGTAGCTGTTATTTGGTAGTTAACCTTTGCGGTTAATCTACCCAAGTCAACTACAATACGTATCTTCGGCTATTGTGCCCAAACACGCTTACAACACACAGCAGCGATTGTGCTACAGTTTAACTGTCCAGTGTTTCACCTTTTAGGTTTGAAACACCAAACAGCACTTATTGCCGTATTCCTATGATTATTTACTGCGGATAACCTTTGCGGTTTATTCCACTGTTAAATTTTACTTCCTACGGGTTCAGGTCAGTCACCGACTACCTGGTTTGTTTACGTTTTCGCAGCCAGCTATCACTGACTACTGATTTGGCTACCGATTTCAGCTTGCCTTTTGTTCTGCACTGCTGAAGATTTTATCTAGGCTTGCCACTGACAATGGCTTAAGCCCTGATTTTATCTACAGCCACTGTCTGACTGCAAGCCAGGCACGCTGACGCTGCTGATTACACTTTATTCACCGCGGTCACTGCTTTGCGCAGACAACCCGGAAATTACCCACTTTTATCTGCTTTCCGCAAAACACCGTAGCCGACCTTTAAGGTTTCGACTACTGATTACTGCGCGAATTTCGGTCCGAATTCAATTATTAAATTTATTGGGTGTGGAAGCACACCCATTTAGCGAGGAAGCTCGCTTTAAAATAAAACCCTTGGCGAGGAAGCTCAGCCACCTTCGGCGTACCTTTCGGTTCGACGCCTTTCTACGGACCACAACACACTGACACACGCAAATACCATCAAATTTCCATCCACAATTTTACTGTAACATCGGGAAAATTACGAACCATCGTTGGGCGCCATGTCGTATTATGTGACTGCCAACGGTACTAAGAAGTACGGATTGACTAACGACTCTCCGGACGGGATTGTCGTAGTCACTATCCCTGCCTTGCTCAGTGGGTAGAACAACTCCCAAATCAATTGTTACAGTAAGAACGGATGGAATAATCAGGAACACGAACCTTCAGAAATCCCTAAGCAATTGTGCTGAGATATACTTCTAACTCCTGGTCGATACACATGCGGGTCGGACGAAGCACGAGCATACCGTGTTTACCACGCTATAATCCGAAGCTAATTACGAACGTCGATAACCACAGAAGATGCTTTACTTCGCTAACGCACAATCATATGCACAACACAAGGGAAGTTAAAAGTAAGTTGCCAGTCTAGAGTGATCGAGACTGATGCCGTTATCACAGGAAGCACGATCTTATATAGACTTCTAGGAGCAAGAGATATATCGCTATCAAGATGAGAACAGGCGAATCACAGATAGCAGTAACTGAACAACCGCAGTGACGTAGGTGAAGGGGTACAGTAATTATAGGTAAGAACGTACGTACTAGCATCTATGCACGTCACCTTTATGTAAAATCCACCTCATACCAGCAGCAACATTATCTATAGTGTAATTCTTTAGTAACAATTTATGGCAAATGATGATCAGCTCGGCGATATCTTGACACTTCCATTCTGTGGGGAGATCGAAAACAGACAGGCCGTTGTTAACGCCGATAACTCCTGCTCGACTGGTTCCGTTTTGGATGATAATCAGATCCATGAGCACCTTCTTGGCCCTTAGTAAATCCTTTAATACCGATACAAATACTCCAGAGGGCTTTGTTGTGATGGCCTGTCTGATAGTCAGAGTTTTGGTGTACACATCACAGCGTCACTGATACACCAGGCCAGCCTGTACACAGCGTCGTGCTCCAAGGGTGCAAACTGTCCCGGTAATGCAGTGTCTGCATCGATGATGACATATTTGGAAGCACCGTATAATGCCGGTAAGCCAAGAAACTGCCATTGTTTTTCGAGTTTATTGCGTTGTATATGAAGTAGATTTGTTTTATTTGGTTGGTGTTTCGTTTTTGTATCTCTTTAATTCGTGTATTATCATGCAATGAGTTATATTAATGAAGGACTAATGAAAAAGCTGCTGTTTGCAGATGGGAGGATCTGGGAGTTGGATTATCCGGTCCTGAACGGAATTCTGTTGGAACTGGATGTACATACCCAAACCGAATGCAAAAAGTATGCTTTGACAGAATTATTAGACTAATGTTCGGCAAAGAATATGGAGTATGGCCAAAATAGCAAATATTCATAAAAACACCCCTTTTTGCTTTTGGAGGGTTTGCACACAATGGAACTTCCTACTGTCGGAACCACGATCACCGATCTTTTCTGTAGATTTTTTCAGAAGTGGCATCTTCTCGACGAAAGATTGTTCGATACGACAGTTCTGCCAGGCCTGCATTAAACACCGGTGATTCCAGATGGCAGCGTCCATTGGACGTCTGGCATCGCGTTGAGCGCATACAAAGCTTAGCGAGGCATTTCCGACTGATACGAACATCCGATCGGCGATATTCTTGTTGACGAGAGGAATGGTGCCCGGGAGCTCTCTATCGGGTTTGAACAGAGCGGCAGCATGATAGAAACAGCGCTAAAGGGCTTTTACATCCAGAGCCTTGATGGAATGCGGGTCCTTAACCGGTACGACAAGCTTGCGATAATGTAGTCTGGTGAACTTTTTGTTCAACAGAGGAGGTCCTTGAAAAGCCGCTTCGGCGGCAACCTGCCATTTGTGGACGGGGAGGTGCTGTGGCGCAGTTCACCATCCAGTCTAGCGTAAGAACTCCAGGAGCAATAGGAAGCCACAAGGAGTTGTGCCGGGCGAAAGACGTTTGGTCCGTTTACTTCATTCCGTAGCGCAACCTGCACGGTCAAATCTCCTTTCTCTTCTATTTGATCGTGAAGGGTCACGATATCCATGTCCAACAGCGGGTGGGCCCAGATGTGACGGGCATGAATCCAGGCAGCACTGACCGTTGCTGAATCGAAGTAAATGAACATTTAGTCGCCAGTATCGGTGATGTCTTGGATATATTCCTGCCACCAAACGCCGGCCATACGCTGCACCAACACCGTGTTTCCGTGATTCAGCTCACGTTCGCTCCGTTTGGGTTCTCGAAAGAGATAAACCGCCATAATTGTGTACTCCATAGGTAGAAGGGCCAGATAAAAGGAGAAAATTAAGGGAAATTTAGCGGTTGGGATAATGCACTACTGTGTGCTATCTGCGGAATGGCAGATTAAGTTCTGATCCTGGCTGGTGAGAGTAGTATATTAACGCTAAATTATGGACTTAGGTGGTTGAAATCGGTTATGATAAAATCGGCATTGAATCCTTCATCTGCGAGGCTACTCGTTCTGCCGTGCTTATTTAATCAGTAAATGGGCAAGTTACTAACGGATGCGGCACTGAAGTCCTTGATATATTACCGCAAGTCAAAGACTAAATTATTTAATGCATCCGTTTCCTGATTTATGCTTCTTCGGTCACAATAAAACACTCAAAAACAGGTCGGGCGAATCCGTGTTTACATGGTCATCATGATAAAAGTAATGCAGCAGTACTGTAATTGGAGCGAAAGGACAATGGCGTGATCAGCCGAAGCCTATAGCAACAGAGTGCAGATGTGCATAAGTTACTATCAGTCTCGGACCAACTGAGCATGAACACTCGGGACGGAAAACCACCCTCAAACTACAGGAAATTAAGCGGTACAGTGGACATGCTGAATGGGGGTTCAAGCGCTAGATCATTATGCGACTTTGCGTCCGGGAAGCGATCACTTCTTCTTCGCTAATTAATCGAATAACGATAATCTTTAAACATAACCTGAGATATTTCACGGCTCCGAAATTTTCGAAATGCGCAGAAAGTTTGGAAAGCAGAATCCCGAGGTGCGCACCGATTGGAGGGAATATTATACTACGTCCAGTATGAAAGCCAAGTCGCTAAGGTCAATGAATGTTTGTAGACCAGCATGGCAGCAGGTGTGGCGCAGGCTGCACCAGCGCAGCAATGGTGTAGCTTGTGCTGGAGACAATATGAATTCTCTTGCGCGTATACCCGACCTAATTAATTTTGTTGTGCCACAGAATAGTACTGTTTAAGTCGAAAAATATCGAGTGAACAGAACGATACTCGTACAATCCACCGGAAAGGCTACCTAACTAATTATGCAATCTTTTAATTTGTATCGAGCGCAGCGAGATGCTACTATTAACTGATCCTCAAGAATAAAAAGTTTGTCTGACGCAACGAAGAGCGTCACGGCACACTTTTCCGATTCCACACATTCAGTACCATGACCCAGTGGTACTGTAGCTCGCGCTATGCAGTGATGTGGTTAACAACCACCACTAGTTAGTTATTACAAAACACGTTTTAGTAAAAATCAGATCTTAAAATTACTACCAAGCCTTGTCATGTCAGTGGGTGCAACGGTGCAGCAGGACAGCTATAAAGGCGATGCACGTGGTATGTTTTGACACCGTGACCGGAAAAAGGAGTTTCCTCCCCGGTTTACCTGGACCTTGAAGTCAATTCGCCATGCTAGCCTTTAAAGACGACATACATGTGTATGTGCTTGACGGCTATTCGCCTCAAGACTCCGTGAAAACATGTTTGCGTCAACTAAAATTTGGGAAGAACTGAGAACAGAAGAACTTTTGGAGAACAGAAGATATGCGTGCGCGATTGTCTTGGACCAGCGCATTTTTGTATGCTGTGACCTCATCGACGGTTTTTCGCCTTCGTCACAGATGGAAAACTACGATGCTGAAATTTGAATTAGAAAAATCGATATTTCAACCATGAACATTTTTTGATAAGTGGCTTGATTAAGATTTCTTTTACCAAAGTACAAAATAATATGGTTGTACAATTTCCGAAATGAACATTCCCGCGTAAATACAACGCTTGCGAGTGGAGAACAACAAGGTAAGTTAAATTGCGCTAAAGGGCATCAAGAGTTTTTGGCGGCTACTAACTGCAAAATATAAACAATGCAACGTGCCTTGTTTGAAAAACCAGGTTTACGTGTATCTGTACTTATTGTTATCGAAGTTTTAGTCTGTTGAGTTTTGGGACAATTGTTCTAAAAATTTAACAGCACAGCGAAAAACTTATAATCATTTACTTGCATTCGGTTACCAGCCGAAAACGAACTGCAGAACAAAGCAAAAATCGGATCACTTGGAGCCAACAGTACTAGAATAGGTCATGAGTCGGTCACTCATGACCACAAGAACAATGACTCTGTTAACACAACGCGCATATTACATCTTCCAGTCTCCAGACAATCAACGGTTGCTACGCCGTCAGTAATAGGCTAAATATTAGCAAAATCTTTAAATCAGAAAAATCTTATAGTATGGCTACAGCCGCACTCACACCAGACACAAAAACATCTAAATCGATCGCAGACGCAGTTATTTCTGTTCACAGAGAGGTAAGCTGCCTTATTCCGGAATCCGATATTGCACTTTCATCCAGCGGACATGAGCGTACCGCAGCTGCAAGTGGAGAAAGAGTTCGCCCGCCACCAGGTCGCGTGGCATCGAAAGATCGATTAAGGTGACGGTTTCCGTTTGCCGTGTCAACTTGTGATCCATACACCAGGCCAAGCGGTACATACTGGTGTGCGACCATGGGATGAACCTGCGAATGTCCACGGTGATGTGCCGTTTCCCTTCATGGTCAGCCAAGATCTCCCACCACTGTGGACAGACCCTACAGTTAACAAGCTATGAGGACTAGGTTGAAAAATATTCTGTCCAAATTATTTTGCGCGAGCCGCGAGGATACACTGCCAATGTGCCATCCCAACTGAGTTGCTCGTTTATGTCCAAATTTTATATCAGTTATTAAAGACTTTTGAAATTGGTATACAGTTGTATTAGTTCAGTGCCTTACTTCTTTTAAATTAATTATTATGACTTAAGAGAATTCCCTGCAGACATATCGAATAAGTACATACTCATACGCGCATCGTTGATGGTTCAGTCCTGGCGATTTCGACAAGTACAGAAAGGAGCTTTACAATGGTAGCGTAGTGCAGCTTTGGAAGCTACAGTACTTTCGAAAATGCATGCATACTGAAGTGCTTTTTCCGCCCTGTTTTCCCAAGCGATACAGGCACTGGGAAATCCCACTCACCGCACTAGCCTCGCTTGAGTGTGCAAGTCGGTACTATACAGAATCTCGGCTAATACGTCCAACGATAAATCGAAAATCCCACAATCTGCAACCGGTGCATTTACATTTCTGATTTACTCAAAATTTAAATGTTGGCAAGGCTTGCAAAACTTTGAAAGATTTCAAGTCTACTTAAAAATAACCGACCTTCGTCGCAGACAGATCCTTCGGTGGAAGACTGCTCGAAAAATAGCACGTCACTCGAAAGTAATAGCTTGCCAGGCAAATAATATTCTTCACACGCCGTAGCCAAGAGCTCCTCATCCCAAACCGCCCATCTATGCGCATAGTCCGCTTCACATTGCACACTAACAAATGTTAGCTGATCGTTGCCCAACCTAACGAAGAAACGGTGTGTGATGGGACTTTTTATCCCATAACGTGTTGACGATGATCCAGCACGTGCGACACACTTTCTCATGCTGTCAACATCCAATGGCTTAAGCCGTGCGTCCTTTATGGGGACTACATACTTGCGGCAATACAAGCCGTTTGAATTGAATTTAGCAAGCGGCAGAGGTTGACTGAGGTTGTAATAATGGGTAATCTGCCACAGACGCACAGCCATGCAAAGAGATGGAACCATGTCATCCAGTCTGACATAAAGCAGACCTTTGCTCACCGTTGGCAAAATAAGGCTTGCTGGCCGAAATATGTACGGTCCATGGTCCTCCCGTCGCAAGGCTACCCGCACCATAAAACTGCCGTTCTCCTTGATTTCTTTGTCAATGGAATATGTGCTCTTGTCCATAAGGGGATGTGGCCAAACCTGACGCGAATGCATCCAGCAGGCGGGAGAAGTTGTGGAGCCGAAATTCACGAACAGATTTTCACCATCGACATCCTGAACGTATCCCAGCCACCATTCTCCGTTGTGTTGCAGAACTAACACAATGTTTCCATTGTTCAGCACTCCGTCGCTGTCTAACGAGTTCTCAAAAGGATACTCACCCAGCGGATCCATAGTAAAGCGAATGGATTAAAATACCATCAGATGCCTAAAGTACCTTTTCGGAGATCTTATAAAGCGAAAAGAAGAAATAAAAATAACGAAGAGATGCGGCAAGCAAGAAAAGTGAAGTGCGAAGGGCATCAACGCTTCTGGTAGAGGCTTAGCAGTGGCAGCCTTGGCTTAACCGAACTTGTCAAGCCGCACTTTGCTCAGTTCATACCGGACATACCGGAAAAGAGCTGTCACAGCTTTTAAATTTTACTCCCAGCCGTTGCTAGAGTAGGGTTATTTAAGTTATTAAACAATCATTATGATGCTCACTGGTGCGACAGAGAAGCGCTGCCTGCTTAATTGTTACGAAGAAAAAATCGAAAAATTCTAAGGACCCCCGATTCACTTTGCAGTTATACCGGCATCTGGCCAGCTACCGGTACTCGTGATCATCCCGCGTTTTCACCGCCGATTCAATAGTGCCAACATGGAAGCGCAGCTTTTTACCCATGACAGCCAGAAAAATTTTAACGAACAGGTTGGCTTTCGATTTCTCACAATCAGAAAGGTGTTGCGCTTTTCTTTGCAAAAAAATGAATGATTATCGAGTTTAGAAATTATGACGTGTGCCCAGAAGGCAGATGTGGGGCCAAGAGTCAAGGTCATTTTTGTCGCGACACCAATAGAACAGGCAAATTGTTTTTAACCAATTTAAAAATTAACAATCACTAAACGTGTGCTCGCATACTCCAACATTTTAGTTGCTCCATTTTGATTGAATTGAGTGTCAACAGCAAGCTGTCAACAGGTATTTCAGAGCGCCCAAAGTGCCACAGCACACAGTGCTTGGTAAAGTGGTATACGACATGTTTGCAGATAGCAAAACCCAGGTAACTTCAGATATCAACGCGATTATTAAAATTAATGTTCACTGATAGTAGGCATGTGCTAATGTTATAATTTCATAACAGTACCGAACGATAAGCGGCGTTTTGCTGATAATTACTAGTATTAGCTATCAAGTTCCAGACTTGGCCCATCTTTTGGTGGAGGTGAAATTTTTTCCCATTTTTCCCAGCCCATCTCACCTTTGGGTGAAATGAGGATGAGGTGGGAAAGAGCCGCAGATGAGGTGAGATGGGCTGGGATTGTTGAAAGTTGGATGGGATCCAGAAAACAAATAAAAATAAAAAAATGTTGATATTTTCATCTGTTTTTCAGGCTAGAGCATGTAAAATGCACCATCTGAGCTCCAAAACTGAAATTTTCAGAGGCTCCGCGCGGATTTTATCAATAAGTAAACATATTTTCTTGGGAACCAAAATTTTTTTTCGCCCAGCAACTCTATGGTATGCGGAAAAACTTGCGAAATTAACGACGCTGAGCCTGTAAAAAATGGGGATGGAAATGAGGTCCAAAAGGTGAGATGGGCTGAAAATTTGAGTAGCCGGAGGTGGGCTGGGCTGGGAATAAAACTGTGAAGGTGGGGGTGGGGTGAAAGTGGGAAAAGCGAAAATGGGCCAAGTCTGCTATCAACATATCGATGCCGACGGGTCGTTACTCGTTACGGTTTTGTGTTAACTGTAATTTTCAAGTTTGTACTGCACCTTTGTAGTATTTTACACTGAATGTAATGCATAATGCAAGACAAAATGATTTGCAGTTCGAACGTATGATTGCTTATCAAGAGAATATAATAAGCTCGCATTATTTTTTTGAGTAAGGGTTTCGGTTGCTAGCTAATCATTACACGAAGGTAAAACTTTTCGTTGCGAAATGGAGCCTGAGGGAACCGTGGTTGAGCTTAGAAGTACTGTACTTGTCGATATCGCTACAACAATGCACATTGTATTGGGAGGGCCTCTTTTGGGATTGTCTACACTGCAGCTGTTACCGACTGCGGGGATCACATCGCGGAAACCGAAGTGGCAGTAAAGGCCATTCAGCTAGACAAGAAAGGCCACTGGGATGATAAAGAAATGTTTAACCGAATGCAGGACAAGCTGAAGTTACTGCTGGATTTTAATACTGAATACCTGGTAGGATATTTTAAAATTACAATTATCACGCCACATGCAGGGAGACTTTTTTCGGTGGAGATGGAATTGCGTAACGTAACGGTTACTTTTTTGGTGGAGCTCATGATGGAATTTTGATCTGGTAAGGTTAACCTATTTATTGTGATGTTTGGATGTAGGGGAAGAAATGGCTAATTTCTTTCTTAAATGGAGACCTTGGAACTAGAATGAAAGAGCTGCAACAAGCTGGAAACCGTCTCGATTATTCGGTAGTAAAGCGTTACGCAAAAGATATTGCCGACGGACTAAGCTATTTACATAACAGAGCTTTTATTCATGGAGATCTGAAACCAGGAAACGTCTTATACGGACCATACATGGTGGCGATGAAAGATTAATTCTGTGTGACATGGATGATTTAGTGCAAATGCAGGACCGAAGTACGTGTTCTTGAGATCTGAGATCTCACCCATCTTCGAGGCACTATTGGGTATATGGCGCCTGAGATGCTGCATTCTTTTGTTTCGCTGAACGATAGTGGTGCTAAACAGAACAACCCTGGAAGAAAAATAGACATATGGAGCTTGGGATGTATGATACTGAAGTTGTCGTATTTCATAAGCAGTCGTCACGATTAATGTTTGTATAAAGGGATGACAATAATCGAGGCGGAAGATAACAAAATGAATTATAATCGGTATATGACCTTGGTCGCCGAGGGTTCCGCCCCTCTTATACCGGTTCTGACTCACCCAAATCTGGCCAAGTGCACTGAACGTTGTCTTCGAATTCACGCGAAGACAGGATCTCAGCAGATCAAGTGCAACATCTGCTGTCGAAAGCGGAAAACGCGAACTTCAAGCAAGTTGTGTTGTTGCTGCATCAAAAATCTGTTTTCACGAGTGATGGTTTTACTCGTACTACATCGTCTGTTACTTATCATCACGCACAAACATTTCCCCCTTTTACTAATACGATAAGAACATTTCCGCTTCCGGTGCAGTTCGCAGAAAATCAGCACTTGCTCAAATTTACAGCTTTAAATAGTAGCGCTGTATTGTGCCAGACCGAACGTAGAGGCCATCTGGATAACGCTAGTTTCTTCGAAACAGCAGTGTGGGATTTGGCCGAACAAACGTGTCTTCGTGTTCCTTATTTTTCACAGGACAAAAGGCTTAACCACGCCGTTACAATGTATAACAAGATTTTTTTACGGATGGTAATGAGCATTTGCTGCTTTTATATACATCGTCACCTTCGACTATTATCAGTTTAGATGTGCCGAATAGGTTCGTGAACGGTGAATGTGTTTTTACATCCGCGCTTCGTATGTCCGTTGTGACATGCACTTTACTCATAGTCATACGCGTACAAGCATCAATAAAACCATAAGTAGTCTTTTTTTTGGCAGACCGCCATCGATTTTTATATTTCGGAAGATTTCAGATTTTGGACGGCGTGCAGCTGGGCGACAAGATAATTTATATTATGATGCCAACTAGCGACACAGCTGTGAATGCGATGTTTGTAGAATGTTTTGATACTATGACCGCCGAATGGAGCAGCCTCCCAGATTTACCCGGCATTCGAGTTCAGTTCGCCATGCTTGCCTTTAACAACGATATTTACGTTTTCGGGGGCTGTTCCCCTTAAGGTTCCTTGAAAACATGCTGGCGTTTGAGAATGTAAACTTAAACTTGGGAAACAATGGGACCGCTTTTGAAAAAAGGCGAGATGCTTGCGCGTTTGCCTTGGATCAGCGGATATATGTATGCGGCGAACTCATCGAAATAAAAACAGACGGAACGCCGCCCTCATCATTGATAAAAAGCTACGACTTTGCACTAGGAGTATGGTTTTTTTTTCAGCCGATAACGTTTCCAGACAAGCGGTTTGAAGGTGACCTTTCGTTTTGCCGAAGTACAAGCACTGTACTACAATTACCGATTTCAACAACTATTCCGACTTAAATGTGAATGCATAACGCTTTGCACCAATGTGCTTCGCTACTGCTGCAGAGGAGCCGAGTCATTGCGGTGTCATACCCAATTAAACTTGTTATGCGGCAGTCGAAGCGATAAACAGCTTACATTGTTAGCGGACCCTACCGTAATTTAAAGTCATGATTACTTCCATTCTTTCTTTGTGGGCAATTAATTTACATAGCTGAAAAGCTTGCAGGCACAATTTTTGAAAACCAAATTAAGGAGAAGTTCTTCAAGTACACCAATTATCGTCGGATGGGTTGGTGTCGTTGGTCTAACGACTTCAGTCCGGTAAGAACGGGTTAGCTACTTCTACTACCATTTACCAGCAAGTGATTGTTAAAAGGTACCGGAAATTCTACTAAGATAGTATCTGAAGCGTGGCATATTATATTGCGGATCATAACAAATATAAAATTTGCTTATGGATGTTCAAGTATGTATACCGCTCAAGCATATTTTTATCTCACAAAATACAACAGCGCAGTTAAACATCAGTAACGCTACAGAAGCATTTCCTTCAAAATCCGAATAAATTATGTACTGTATAACGCTGGTCATAATAAATTATTAAACTACCAACCGTAGGAATGAAAAGCCAAATCGCAAACAACAAAATTAAATTTACGGAAAACAAAAGGCGTAATTAAAAGGCGATGTGGTTATATTGATGTTGTGCACAATTATGTACTGAATGGAAACGCCTGGTGCATTCTATTCTCGCATTTTAAAGCTGAAATGTTCATAGTACAGTGCAAGCAGTAATATCGTAAAATATTCCTTCTTAGGGTTATCAACGGCAAACTCAGCGGTGGAACCATGGCTCCAAATAACGGCTTAATGGGCACCTTGGTTCTGGATCGCGGTCCCCATTTAGACGGTCTCCGGTGGCGGTGACCCGGTTTGTTCTTCGACTCGGGCAAGAAGCTTGTGATTATTATCGATGTAGATGAGATCGTTTCCGACGGAAACACTTCGCGAGATGACAAGCTCTTCCACGACTATACCGGCAATTAGCGCGAGAACCATTCCCAGCATGACCAGATGTCCGGTAAGATCGGTCTGGAACGCGTGGTGGACTGAGCCCCACATGCCAAGCGAAGCAACGAAGGGCTGGGCGCCAGAAGCGACCGCGAAGAACCATACAATAACCATGAGGAACAGGTACACGACACAGGCTCGGCCAACGCAATTACTAATCTCCCGATCTTCTCCGACGAACATTAAATTTCTGTTGCCACAAAACACTCGCACACATGCCACCACCGAGCCGACACCCCATAACAGCTGCATCCCATACAATGGGATCGTAAAGAAGACGAAGGCCAGCGTTTGCATCACCGGAAAAATGTGGGCAGAAAACAGAAGTCCTGAAAGCAAATCATATACAGGTGTACATAGATTCAAATCTGGAAGTTATTTACAAATGCAACAATTTTTTGGTATAAATACAATAAATCGGAAAGTTAATGTGGTATATTTTCTCAGCAAAATTCTCGGATCTACCTCTGGAATCAGGTCGAAACGTTTTTATTCTTGCCCGATGTTCTGTGATACAAAAACGTCCTATTATACCGTATGTTATTAGCTGCTGTCTGCTGGTATTACGAGTAATTGTTGGGCTGCTATGAATTGTTGGGCCCTTAAAGCTAGTGTTTGCTTCTTCGTTCGATATACAGTACAAGCCAGGCTACGAATTAAGCCTATAAATTTGTAGGTCGGCTTGTACCACCTGGGATACAGGTGCAGAATAGATCGAAATTGTTGACACCCACGGGTGCTATCGATTGCTTGGAGGATAATCGATTAAGGTATCTACCTAGTCGACTCATAGATGACATCATTACAAACGCAAGGGCGTGAAATAAAGCAACGTTATATTTAACGCCAGCGCCACCATCATATCCTGTGGAACAGAGAGCCGACACGAAGAGTAACGCCGGTTTATGCGCCAAAGTCAGTGGAAATTAGATTAGCACCAACTGAATATACCCATATTTGGCACTCTGCTTACCCCATACAAGTTCGATAACTACATTATTCTTCAAAGCTTCTAAATAAACCAAAACGGTATGGCCAACCCCGTATTAATGGTTAAAGGAAAATCAAGCAAATAAATTATTTGGATATCTTGAAATTTAAGACGAAAGTCGGGGATGTAAGCTTTAGAGGGCTATCGGCTGCTTAGATATAACGTTATATCCAGTTTTGGTGCAGAGAAATGCTAGAAGAGCTTGCCGAAAATAAAATAGTGACAGTAGATTAGAACCTTTCTTACCGTAGAAAAAGTTGTAGAGATTTGCGGCGAATCCCGCAATTGCCAACAGGACTTGCACAATGCTAAGTGCCAGCAGACTGCCGGCATCTTCAGGAAAATTCCGTAGGTTCTGCATCGTACGGTCAGTTTAGCAGTCAAAAACGGGGCGTAAACCGGTTCTTACGTTGCTCTGTTTTAGAGTAGCAGCTCCTTCTGGCGATGTCAAATAATGCTGTTGTACCAGAAACTGAACAGGTTGCCCGGAACGTCCAAAGGAATATTTTACGTAGACTGCATAGAGCACGCCACTGTACGCTGTAAAACTATATGAGCTGTTGATCGACAGCCTTCAGCATTAACAGTGAGGCGGTACTTGAAAAACCAGATGCAGTGCAACGTATTGATCTTACCTACCGTTTAACGTATTTTATTGTTTCCGGAGCATTGCTATGTACAGTACATGTACAATACCGTAAACCAATCTGGACATTTTGTATTGCGCCTATAAAACGTCTAGAGTTAGTCAGGTACTCCGTACTCGTAGTCCCGATGCCAGGGCACATCGGTAACCTCTTTAGCAGTGGCTCCATCGTAGCTGCTACGCTTGTATACCTGTGTCAGATACTGGTAAAAGTACGCCGACCTTCGCTCGTAACGGATCGCTTAGAAGGATCGCAAGCCTTTATACGATACTCAAGGTTGTATAAGCATTAGCAGAAGTACAGCAATTACGCAACTAGCAACAGATTAGTGCTGGTGCAGATACCTGCTTGATTACTGTATGTCATCTGGACCGACTCTATGGACAACCATAAGTTTCGTAAATACCACATTGACTGGACACTGATCGCGAAAGACTGCAGCAAATACAAATTAACACTAGAATCTTCTAAAGTTTCTCCGTGATACAAGCATAAGAATCTAGCACATGTAAAACAAGTGTCGCACATAATACGCAGCGATGTGCAGCACCGATAATAGTTACAACTATGGTTTCTGTACACCCTTGTACATGTATAGTAGAGTACTCTGTAGTATTATACAGTACGAGTACTAAAAGTCTGCCTGCTCTTTTGCCTAATGAAACTGTATCCCGCTGGCTACACGCATTCCTATGCTCTGCTGCCAAAAGCAAGGTTAGTGTTGATAATTTAATTTTTTGCGGTTTTGACTGGTTTCTAATAATTTTTTACCTGGCGATGTCAGACATTCAGAATGTTGTTGGATGGCAATAATTAAAAATACGCTGGTTCTGGGACAACTGAGAAATTTTTTAATAAGCTTTTTGCCATCCAATTTAGAGCAGGAAGCGCGGTCACATATCCATAATCAAAACAAAAAAAATTACAGTAATATGAAACAGATAGATGCCATGAAAATTACTCTGTAGTTTAATTTCTATTCCCTATTGGTTACTATTCGCTATTTTAAATTGTCACTGTCGGCTATAACAAAACACATACAACATAACACAATGGTGTTCATTGTCGATGGGATCATACGTATAAAAATATCATCCAAAACCCTGCAGACTGAATACCAGCCTTTTTTCCGGCATATAAAAAGAAATATAATGGATGGCTTTCATCAGTAGCCAGAGAGTGTACGGCCAGCTTAGTTAACGAGGAAATATCCACAGTCTTCCAATCAACATCATCCCACAATTTCACAGATCCACCCACCCCGAATCCCTTGTACCTAGGATCAAAATAGTATGATAAATAGTCAGTTTTTCTTGTTTTATATTATTTAAATTCGGATCAGCTGGGGAAATTTGGTCAAATGTTATTTACGCAGCTCTTACTTTTTTATGGCTGCATCAGATTCAGAATGTGTTAAGGAGTAAATTCAATTCGAAAACTACTGTGTAATCGTTTGTAATGATACAGGGTAAGTGCCACAGGTGCAACGTCTTTGCTCCTGCGCATGTATTATAGCGTACAGGTTAAGCCAGTGCCGAACGGTAGCTCCTTGCCTCAGATCCACCGGTGTATCCACCCAGCGCTGGTAGGTGTTTCGAACCTTGTCGTACAGCGAGCAGATAACCCACACTGATGTGATTTTACCTGCCTGCGAATTTGGTCAAACTGCACAGTACACGTTTAGGTATTTCAGAAACTCGCTACAGAAGGAATACGATACAAGTACAACTGTACAAGTCACTACAACGAATCTCAGTTCAACTGCAATTGCAATTCGTACGCAAATCATACTATTCCATAGGCACTTGTTATCTACATTATTGTTCCTAATTGCTGGTGTGTAGAACAAATCAAAACACGTGCATGGGGGATGGATTTTTATAAAAAATTCCCTGGTGGACGACTCTGCCCACTGGAGCGAACATCATTGAATAGCAACGCGCGTGAGAGCAAACGCAAATCACCGCCTGAACACACGCATGACGCAGCTATGCCTTATTCACTGGAAACAACAGGCAGAAAGCCACGAGACAAAGCGAACAACAAAGAACGTCTAGCTAAATGTACTACGCCTTCCATCTGACATCCGGTCCCATCCTGGACGCCTGCTGCTCCAGCTCCTCTGATTCAAATAGTGGGCGGGAGAGGAAATCCGCAACGGGAAGTTGCCGCTTTTATGCGTCGCCAGTGGCGACTCTCCACTGACCGGCTTAGGGCAAGAAGCAGTGGCCATCCGTGCCGTTCAATAATGTTCAATAAGGTTAAGCAATGTTCAATATCAGTGAAGAACAACTTAAACTCTATTATTTCTACCATATTCCGAGCTTTTTTACGTACGCATAATCCATACGCCGTGACTGCATCTTGATCATCAGACTGAACGGCAGTTCCAGCAGCAGCAAGACTGCTAGAACATACCAGTGACATTGTAAAAAGAATGGCTTCTCCTCGGTTGTCGAAGCCATCAGGGCTTTCTCAAACCCGGCAATCTCAAACGACTCAGTCAAGCTGTATTGTCGGTCCCGATGGCGGTTGGCGGCGACAAACTCATCGCGCTGCCCTTCAAAAGCCGCTCGTGTTGCGCTGTCGGCCATAACGAACTGCTTGGAGAACTTAATTCGCGTCTGCTTGAAAGCTTCGATATTATCCAGTTGTTGAGGACTGGAGACCTCTTCGCACGAGGCGTACTCGAAAGGTTTATCTCCCCTCCAAGTAGTCACTTTGACAGTGTATGTTTCCGTGCGGGTGTGGCGATTGCTTCCACTACCGGTGGTCACCGTGCGTGTGCGCGTCTCGTGGTGGTAGCATTCCATGTGCCATGCAATCTCCGCCTTTGCTACGACCACAAAAGTAATTGGAATCCAACCCATAGTCTAAGGACATGTTTAATCAAGGACACGTTCCATCGCAAATTGGTGAAGTTTTTAACGGCAAAACCGACGTTTACTCCGGTTACACAAGTAAACCGGTTTTCTAAGCTTCATTTAGAAAATCTTATTTGCGCTTACATGCGCACGCTTTACATGAATACAGGTTACTCAGTACAGAGTATCAGAAATCATATGAAGCAGAAGGGAATACTGTCCTAAATTCAGTAAATTTTAATTTTTCTGCGTCTCGATATTTTAAATATTTTAGTGTTTTAGCCCGGCTCGTGCCATTGAAAATTTGCTGCTTCAGCTTACTTAAATTTAATTGCTAGTTACAGAAAAAAATCGGTTACGGGCGATTTGATTAAATCGTACCTGATCGGACGCTCTGCACATGTTGGTCAAGTTCCGCCAGCGACAAGACATTGCTGAGGAATTTCATATTGGAATTATAGCAGCAAGTATCGATGAAGTACCACAAATAGAACACTCCCAACAGCACGCCCCCGGCCCAAAGCGGCCACGTTTCATGGGTCAGCGTAGTGCCTGCCAGAACCAGGAAGACGATCCCCATGATAATACCGCACTGCACGACCATGCGGCAGCAGTTCATGGGGTTACAAAATTCGTCACAGGCCACTCCGGGATCTTCCCAGTCCCGTCCTTCAGGAGGGACAAACGCTGACGGTTGCCCGGGCCCAAAAAGATCTTCGTACAATGGCGGCAGAGGGAGATTAGCGGGTTCCTTGGAAAATTCTTCTCTATTCGCGTCAAGCAGCGGCATGTTGTGCGTGACCTCCTTATACGAGGGCGGATCGTCGCGGTAAGCCCCCGTGGAGGTTTGCGGTATCTCCATATGCAGGTGGGGAATGTCATCGCCGGGATTGCCGAAGAACGAGTTAACAGTAATCGACGTTTCGGAGGGCGCGCTGGGATTCGGCATGAATACTGCCTGTTCGGAATGTGTATTGCGCTCAGATGGATTTGTTGCTTTTTATACCGTCGTTAATGTTATCGTGCTTATGTGCAATCGTTTCTGCCAAAATGGCGAAGTCGTACTATAATTTTCAGGGAATCGGCGCTGACTAACACAGCGTATGGGGAGTACTCAGTACTGACTAGCATTTCCACGAAGCGTTTACATGCACGAAAGGCTGGGAAGGGTTTGACGTTAAACAGAGTTATACTGACCCCTTTTCTGGTATAAGAAAACGCTGTATAAAAATACAAAATGCAGAGATAAAAAAGGCACTAAATTAAATGGTTGAAATAGCAAGCTCAGATAAAATGAGGGGATGAGAATATGCCGAGGTAATAACAAGAGTAAAGCAATAGCATTTCACCGGCATTTCACGGCTGGTATGTGTGCGCAGCAAACCTAAGAAACCAAGGAACTGGCTGCTGCGCGAGCGTACATGCAGTACGCGATGAGTCATAATAACAGACGGAAATATCGACCACTTTTGGCTCCACTGAGTTCTGTTGTTATACAGCCGTCTCTTTAACTCTGCACATGCTAGCGGTCTGGCGACAGGAAGTACTGTTCACATGCTGCGGGCAGGCAGTCTCGCCTGGTACTATGGCACGCCACGTTCACAATGTTGTGCTCGCATCAGTCGCATGCCAGTTGAACAGGCAGCCGGTAGCTTAAAATGTACGCTACAGAAACTGTGTGTGATAATATAATGCAGGGGTATGTAGCCACTTTTGCACCACCGCTGGCTCCTAGTACCAGCTTTTATCACGTTTGACTTTTAACACCACGTACGGCAGTTTAAACGCAACGCGTTATTATGTTAACACTTAATAGTTTCAATTTCGTGTCTGGAATATTTGCCAATTAACAGCTATCAATTGGAATGATTTTGAAAATGTAGGAGGAGATTTTGTATTTACTCTTGTAAGCTGAAAAATACCTCTGAGGGTACTTGTAGTTTAAACGGGATATTTTCATCCATGCCGCTATCCGCACTGTCAGTTACATGCATGTAATTAGCCTATTTCAGAAGTACGCTACCATTTGACCCACGGGTGGATAGAGATTTTGGTTGTTTTTTCAGTGTTTAAAATTTTAACAGTAACGTAGTGTGCCTGCGCTTGCACTTGTTACTTTGACGGCTATTGCCTATTAAAATGAATTTCAGATTGCACGGTTTATGTCCCTTTCGGCTCCGGTTCCATGTGGAACCTTTGGTTCCGGGTTGTTTTACGTCCGTTCGCGACGTTAGCAGCTGTAACCAAGCGTCGTGCGGTGACGCATAAAAACTATCTGCCGTACGCGGATGCTTGCAACGGCTCAGACACATCAGTGAATGGAGGTCAGCTTATGCTGCCCGTGGATCATTTTTGAGCACTCAGACCGCCGACCGTTAGCAGGGTGGTCACGCCGTCGCGCGCACTCGACTCGATTAATTTTTTCGTTGCTGTACGTGACCAAAGTATAACCGCACAAAGATCTGAATCAGTTTTCATCCTGCTAACGTACTACTTATCTGACGCCGTGCGGTTCTATGTACGGAGCTTCTACCGTATGCAAGAAACAGGCTATTGACAATGCGGAAGCGGCAACGTGGCAGGACGGTCGCACCGGAAGCGCCATGTAGTATTGGGGGCCAAGTAGCTGTGTCAGGACAGTTCTTAAAAAAGGATGAAAAATTTCAGATTATGGGACAGGAAATGCCTCAGGATGTCAAGACATTTCTTAACGATTATTCTGTCTGTATCGACGCGCCGTCTTCATGGCAAGCTTTTTAGCTTTTGCCAGCTTTAGCTATGTACGTTTTGAACCCATGACCATCCATTATGGTCACAACTCGACCATAACGGTTATCTGTCGTTACTATCCATTACTAGTGTTATTAGTAGTTCATTGTTTATTTTATCCATTATAGTGACATCTCTCAGCTGTCGCCTGTGATTGGCTGTGAATACCTTGTACCGCGTACTGTGTACTACGCCAACCAAGAATTGCAATGCATTGCAGATTAAGTACTACGTATTCGGTATTTACAACAATGATAAAATTGTCACAATGATTTGACATGATTGACATGATTTTTTGTATTAAGGGTCTATAAAGAATACAGATGCAATTACGAGCATGTACAATTATGTACCCGTTTCTTTACCTGCCGCATTACTCCTTTTGAGTAATGTTCGCGGTTGTTACCATACTGTAAAAAAGAGACACCGAAACTAACGGATTTCATCAACAATTAAACGTTGCAGCTATGCTTGCTAAGCAGCAAGCTTTGATAAAGAGCTTAAGTCCAAAGTTCGCAAGTCAGTGTTCTTCCAAAAAGTTGCATTGCCACTGGATCCAAAGCCGGAATATCTGAGAACAAACAACCGCACTCAATTTATTCAGATATGCTGAGGAAAGCAAACAGTTTCTGAACAAAAGTGCTCCTAAATGCGTAGCGAATTTTCAAAACAAAACTTACAATGCGAGACAACAACGGATGGCTTCCCAGTTTACAGGATAATCCAACGTCCGTATCCAATACTGATGAAGCGCTTGACCTTCTGGAACAACTCGTAATCGGTGGACAGGAATCATTTGCCGCTTTTAAGAGTCGCTGAACCATCTGCTCGTTCGCCTCCCCAGTGCAGAAGGTCAAGCGCGGAATGGCCACCCTAAATTTCAGGTAGTGCGTTGCGACACCGGTGCTTCGCGTGCTGCAACGCGCGTGCACACGTTTTCTTGCGGCGGGATATAAACTCCCATAAAATTTTGTCCATTTCAGCTGAAATGTCGTTGATGGTGTAGTTAGTGATAAGCAGCTGCTGGCAGACTGTGATCAGTTGACATAAATCGGTACATCTGGGACCTTGTTCATACACTCGTTGCCGATATCGCACCACTGGCTGGAGCTGGTGATGCCGTCTTCGGAGATGCCATTTTAACGTGAATAACAGATATCTGAATTTTCTTCTTCATATTAATGTGCCACCAAATCTGTTATTACCACGAAACTAGTGTCTGCGGTGAAATCGGTGAGGCAGAGAGTTTTGGTTTGTTCGGTCAATGCTTTGATCAATACACCACGCAAATTTGTAGACCTTTGTGGGTCCTGGGAAAAGACGTGGCCCGGATATGGATTTGCGGCAGCTGATAACAATGTACTTTCTCTTGCCCCGGAGGTCATATCAGCAGGTGCCACCAAATGGCACGAACTCTGAAAATGCAAAATGCGGTGCCCTGTATGTAGATCGAACGTTTATTAAAATTTCATGATAAAACGTAATTTGCTAACCGGATTCCGGTAGCATTGACTTGGCTCTGTTCGGTCAAATTCTTTACTTTTCTTGCTTTTTTTCGCATATAACACATTAATACCTGTGAGACGAGGCCTCACTAGCGTTCACGCCTGTGCGCTAGGCGCTACGCCTTTGGATTACGGTCTGTGTTGTGTCTCGCTTCTGATTGGCTTACGCTTTATTAGTGGGCGCGGCATAGCACGTGCTGCACAGCGTTGCACGCTGTTGAATTGGCTCTACGTTTTACGATCGAGCTGCGCCGATCACTTGTTGATTTTCTGTTGCACAGACTTTCAATATTATTAAAAGTCAGCGATTTACGGTGCGACGTTTGTGTTTTCCGCATAGCTCGCGATCCATATCGTATCGCTCGCTTCCACGGGATCTATTCCGTTTAGGTCTCCGTATCTGGATCACTGCTGGATCTAGCATTAGATGGTAGCAGAGCCGACAGCGGTTCTCTGATTTGATTTGACTGATTTGAGTCGTGCCAGGCATATTTGGCCTGTTAATTGACGTGTTCACCGTGACCAGTAAGGCACAGGTCGATCCCACAGCAAAGCGCAACACCACAAGCGGTGCGAATTCCTCATCTGACGTGGATTACCAGCTTTGTTTTCGGTACGGTATCTTCAGCGAAGAACCGTGCTGTTTCATAGCTGTGAAAGAGTACAAGAGTTCAGTCGTCATGTTCCTCGGTGTAGAGTCTTCAGCGAAGACCTACACTGGTGTCGTTGATACTCGGCAAGGATTCAGCGAACTTGCCGTGGGCCACAAGAGCCGAAACGCCGAAAGGGGCGCACGGAAAAGACAGATCAGACTCCACCAAACTGGTGTAGAGCGTAAAACTACTGTTGCTACGGCACAGCCGGCACAGTAGCCTACTGATAGCGCGAGGCACGCTACGGAACAGCGGCGACGCGGGAACGGAGTTGGAAGAAGAATCTGATCATCTGGATCATCCTCCCGCGGAACGGACGGACGTGGAACAGACGGACGTTAACAGGTAGAAAACCGTTGTTAATTACGGATTGGCTAGTTGGTAAAATTGGCAATTTTATTGGTCCGTACTGAGCTGAGCGTAGATGTAGGCGGAGTTTTGCACACGACGCGCATGTCTGGCCGTTGACCGTGACGTCAGGCAGATATAGATTTTAAGAGGAACCACGTAATTGGTCAGTTATCTGAGCTGTGATTGGTCGAAATTTGAACTGAATAACTTGAACTAGCTGACCAATCAGAACGACGTAAACAACCCGAATGGGGATTTTCCGTTGAACTTTAGCAGTAATGGGAAATTTGATCTGAGATGAGATAATTGAGATGAAAAGTGACCTTTAACTCGAAATTGAGCTGGAAAGTGACCTTTTGAGTTGAGTTGAGTCAGAAAGTGACCTTTGGGACCAGAAGTTGACCTTTGACTTAGAAAAGTGACCTTTACCAAAAAGTTTGGAATTGACCGGATTGACCTATTTAAGTGACCTTTATGATTCGAAATTGACAAACGGTGACCTTTACCGAAGTGAAATTGAACTGAATAGTAGTACAGCGATATCAGCAGCTGTAGGATTTCATTCGCTAACGTGTCCCAAACTGTAAAAGCTGTTTCGAAGTTTTGTCCGAAAGTGACCTTTTAGGGCAGAACTCTCGAACTTTTTTATCAAAAGTGACCTTTAAACGGGGACTTAGTCGAATTTTTCAGTCGAAAAGTGACCTTTAATAAGGACTTAGAAAATTTCGGAGGTACAGAGTGACCTTTAGGATTATTGAATAAACCATACAATAACGTGTGTGAGAACAATTGGCAGGAGCGTCCAAGTTATCCGATCAACATGGATAAAGACCAAGAGGAACCGACATCTAACAGCAGTCAGGGAAGCAAAAGCTCCCGCAGCTCACAGCAAGGTGCACCAAATCCGTACAAAAGATTTGTACCCGTACTCGCGTCCAGTTGGACATGAGCGGAACACTCGAGCGCCCAAGGCATTCGAAAAGAAGGACTCACGAGGCTCTGATAGCACTTATCAGAAGGCGCTCGAGGCGGTCGCCAATCAGGAAAGCTCCAGTGACGACCAGAAACACACTCCCGCGCCTACAGCGGGAAGTGATCCGATGAACCAGACAAAGGTCACCGGGGAGGATAAACCCACAGCAAGAGGAGCGGAACCAGTTGGAGCATCACAGTCGGATGCTACCACCAGTGGAATGAATGAGCAGGATAAGAATGTGAACCTGGCTCAAATGGAAATGGAAAAGACAAAGGTCACCGAAGAGGAACTCGTTGAACTGGGACTGGATGACCTTTCACTGATCGATAAAACCACAGGCGATGACCTTTGGGCAACTCCAATGGTCTCAGACGAATCAAACGAGTCCTATTTCACGGATGATGAAACGACTATGAATATGTCATTCCAATCCGCAATGAAGCAAGCTGACCGCGCTGAAGGGATGACACTTTTAAGGACATACCAGAGCATCTCATCGAACGGACACAAACGGAAAGGTCATCAATGTACGACCGCCGTCACCGAACAGCCCCACGTCAACTCTTGAAGAGGCGCGTGAAGGATCTGGAAGATGAACTCCATAATAAGGAGGACCAGACGGCGAGACGAAAACAGGAATATCAAGAGAGACTGACATCGCTCGAGACTCGGCTATTTGAGTTGGAACAACAACGGGGACACTTGTGAGTACAGCAGAAGAATGGAAAGTGAAATATGAAAGCAAGGGAACTGAAGAGTATCTGAAATGGTAGATGACAGAGAAATGGAAGGTCATCTTGCAGTCAGTGACCTTAACGAGAGCATGTCGGAAGAATCAGCGGAAAGGTCACGACACTTGGCAGAATTGAAGGACGAATGCGACTCACTGGAAACTAAAGGTCACTGAAGCTGAAACGAAAAGAGATGAATACGCAACCAAACTCGCCGATGCTACTCAGCGGTTGTTGACAAACACTACTGAAGTCTTCAAGCTCAGGAATGACCTGAAGCTCCGTGACGAGAATATCGGGACCTCCAGAAGGAGTCATACGATCACCAGAGAAGGGCTGATGAAGCCGCTAAGGTGGCAAAGGACTTGCGAGATCTTACAGCCACCGTAGGTGTACGGTTGAATAATGAAATAAGACAGGTGATGCAAGAGAACAAGGTGTTGAAGGAGGACAACAAAAGGTCACCGATGAGATCAAAGAGTTGAAGGAAGCCGCCAAGACGATTGCAGAACAAGGCGCGAGGTGGGAACATGAGGCACACCTTTTGGATGAAAAGGTCACGGTGCTCGAAACTGAAAGATAAAGAATGGCAACAGACGGTACATCAGAAAACACAGGAGATCATCAGACTCAACACGGAGCTGATCAATATGACCCAAACGGCAATGACGAGGGAAGATGAGGTCACCTGTACAAAAAAACCAGCTGAAAGCGGCAGCTGAGGAATACACGACGTTGGAAAGGGATGTGACCCAGTTATGAACACATTAAGAGGATGGAGAATGATACTGAAAAGGTCATCCAGGAGAAGACCTTCCAACTCCATCAGCACATGCTAAAGGTCAACGAGGAGAATCAGAATTTGAAAACGGAAAAAGAGGAATTCCAGTTGAAAGTCCGTCGCCTTGAAGATGAAAATAAGGCGCTCAACATGTCGAATAAACACAAAGATGAACAACTGCTGCAATATGGAGTCAGAACAGCAACAGTGGAGTCACCCCCGCCCAGTTACAGTAAGGCACATGAAACGGGCACGGGCAAAAGCTTCCACTTTGAGATGCCAAAACGAACTGGTACCGGTAAAGGAAGCGTAAAAGCGGAACGAGAAGGAGAAAAGGGCAAAGAAGACAAAGAGCCACCTCGGAAAGTCAACCCGCATATGAGTCGAGGTGACCCTTCACAATTTCCCTCGCACTTTGAAACAAACGTGTTCATCGGATGAAGGGCGACGGGACAGACCCTCCAGCCGGCAGGAGCGTCCTAGGAAATCCCGTTATGGAAAGGCGAAACGAAATCAAAACAATGATGAAAGTAGCAAAGAGGAGGAGACCAGAGAGCAGAAGATACAGCGGCGCAGTTGACAAAAGCACTCAACTCGATGGCTCGAAAAACACACTCATGACCTTTGACGGCAGTCGCGACGCAGTGAATGGTTGACAGAACTGGTCAGAGATACCCAACGAACGTATCATCTCACCGACGACCAAATCCTGATTGAGATAGCCAGCGCAGTAAAAGGACCAGCGAAAACCTGGTTCGAAGGAGAGAGATCGCACTCCAGGAGGAAAAACAGAATACAAATTACGGAATGGATGGACAAATTCAAAGATGAATATGGAGACCGTGATGAAGAAGTCCTCGGACTACGAGAAGCCATGGCAAGGAAATTTGACCTTGGAAAAGAATCGCTCGATCAGTTTTATCAGGCGATCATGAAATACAAGGCGAAGCGGATTATCACTGAAAACAAGCAGTCGGTTTCCTAATCGAAGGATGTAGAGTGGACAGTGACCTTTATAAGGCACTGCGTACGCAACAATGCAGAACACCGACCGAAATCAAAGATTTTTCCGACACTGGTCAGCTGGAGAAGAAAATATAAAGCGCCTAAAAGGTCAACGTAACCAAGAATACGTGACCATCCGTACCGGTCAAGTCGAAGATATGCCACAACAGAGAATGGCAGCGGTACCAGTTCAGCAGCCACCGGATTACCGCAGAGCAAACCCAAGAGGTCACCAAAGAGGTCACCTTTATGACGCAAGACGGGCAGCCATACAAGCGGCGGCGGTACAGGTGGCCGCTCAAGCGAGGCCAGTACCTCAAATGTGGCTGCACCGGCACCACAGAATGTGGCCCCTATGAATGTCGGGTTACCACAACAAGGTGGGCGTAATGGAAATTTCGGTGGAAATGGATATGGAAATGGAAACTGGAATGGAGGCCAAGGAAACTTTCAGAATCAAGGTCAAGGTCAAGGCAACTTTCAGCCAAACAGAGGAAACCAGAACAATAGTCAGCAAAATCAAGGGTCACGAACCGAATTCAAGTTCCAGATGATTGACGGATGGGTGGCGAACAACGTTCAGATGTGCCAGTACTGTATGGACGGCAATCATCAGACACAGGGGTGCAAATTCGCTAACACATCACCAGAACAGAACCCGAATCTGTTTGCCTTCAACGAGTGGCAACGACTGCGCGGGCTTGGTGGTTGGCGTCTAGCGGTCGCAACGGATATGACCTCATCACCCAATGGTATCAGCACAAAGCAAACTTCCAAAACCAACAAGGGAATGGAAACGGGAACTATGGAAATGGAAATGGCGGTGGCCAGAATGGTGGCTACGGCCGTGGTGGCTTCTGGCCGCGGCGGCTTCAGAGGAAGAAACAGAGGCTTCGGCCGCGGAAACTTCAGAGGAGGCCAGAACAATGGCGGCGGCCAAGGAAACTACCAACAGGGTGGTGGCCAGCAAACGGAGGCGTATTCGGTGAACGAGCAAGCGCAAGGGAAATGCAGGGCGCGCAACAGGAGGGGCGCCGGTTCAGGAAACGGGCAAGATCAGTAGGCACCGGTGAGCCTACTGATCGACCCGACCCTATAAACCACCGGATAAAGGAAAGGTCACCACTGCAGAATGGTACTGCAGTGAATGTGACCACTGCAACGGCTATATGGATGCCGTCAGCAGAAAAAGCAAAATGGACCGGCTATATGGATGCCGCAACCACAAGAACGGCTAGATGGATGCCGCCACAGCAAAGAGAAACGGCTATATGGATGCCGTCATCGCAAAAGGAAATGGAACGGTTATAGGAATACCGTCACAAAGTGAAAGGTCACCGCAGAATGGTACTGCGAGTGGAAACGTCCAAGTGGGACTAAAGGTCACCGCAGAATGGTACTGCGAGTGGAAATTGTCGTGACGGTAGCGCGACACTGCAAAAAGTGCAGCAAAATGAAAGGTCACCGTACTGCAGCGAAGAAGTGCTAGCGCAACGACGCGCACAACGAAATGCAAAGATTCAACAGGCGCTCCTGAATCAGAAGAAACCGCAGAACGACACTGCGCAAGAGGCAAACGAACAGCACGCGAAATTTCGAAAATTTTTGGCAGAAAACGAAAAGGCGAAGGAGCCAAGTTGCGATGTTACGGGGAGCCAAAGCCAAAGTTTTGGAATTGTTCAGAAGACGAAGAAGAGAAGCTGGCAAGGCAAGAATGGATTAAGCAGAATATCACCGTTAGTAGTAAAGATGAAAGGTCACCTTCCGTTGGAAAAGTTCAAGTGAAAGGTCGCGGAGCAAGTGCGAATGCTAAAGGTCACGGCGACAGCGTCGTGTTAAAAGGTCAAGAAACAGACTTGACACTGCGAACAGCGCAGCAAAAGAATGGCGAATTGGCACAACAGAACTCCGATGACTCACTTGTAGATGCAATAACGCTGCAACGGAAGGAAATCTGGCAAAAAGTGGCCTACAGACCGAATGGCAATCACGGGATGTGGATACCTGTGACACCGAAAGCAAAGCAGAAAGCAAGAATGTCACAAGAGGATTACTGGGATATGCAACAGTTGCGAACGCAATGTGAAAGAAAGCGACTAGAAGAGTTGGTTACCGGGAAACCAGCGCAAGGGTCACCGAACCCAGTCCCAGCATTCAACGCAGAGGAATATAAGAAGACATGCGCTGACTGGAATTATTCACGTAATGCTCCGCCACAGGATAAACCGCCGAATTATGGAGAAAAAGTCCCCATACAAAAGCTGACAAACGGCGGATTTGTCATGAAGCGCAACGAAAGGTCACAGGACTTAGCGCAAAATGAACAAAAAAGACGGTCAAAAGAGATGACGCAAACGCAACAGAGTGGCGCAGTTGAAAGGTCACGGGACTTATCGGAGGCACTGCAAAAGGATGCCAATGACAAGTCACCAGCCCGAACAGACGGAATGTCTTCACAAATCGACCCGACGAGAACGAACAATGAAGTGTCTGCAAAGGTGATTGAATGGATGACCGAAAAGGGATATAATATGGTCACATATGAAAGGTCACCAGAGGAGATGAGAGATGGCGAAGAAGACGAATTGAAGCGAGCTGACCAAATAACAAGTGAAGTCATTGAGAAGCTGAGAGATAAACGAAATGAAAATCGCAAAGAGGAACTGATCCATCAGACGATAAATGAAGTGACTAAAGGTCACATGGATAGCACAAAAGCAAATGAGCAAGTGCAGAATGTGGAAAAGGTCATCGGTGATAAAATGGCTACAGAGAAGCGAACAAATAAAGAAAAGCCGCGAAAATATTACGATGTTCGGACTAACGTTCCACACAGGATTGACAAGCTGAGCGAGATACTGAAAGGTCATAGCACTCCAGCAAAAGGACAAGTGCTTTCCGATATGGATCCGGGACCAGTATCACTTATCCCTGTGAAATGTAAGATTCACACCTTGAAGATTCAAAATGGAAAATTACCCAAAAGAATTGAAGCGTATACACACGAAGTGAAAGTGGGAGACATAAAGGTCAACGCAATGTTGGACACCGGCGCTGAGACGTCGCTTATCAGCAAACCGTTTTGCGAAAAGAATGGACTCCACATGCTTCCATTGCCACCTGACAGATTAGTGAAGATTAATGGAATTAGCGGAACGTCAGGATTCCTGGTGACGCATTACTGTGTAGCACCAGTGACCTTACGAAAGAAGACAAGCGAACATTCCTTCTACGTCCGACCGAAGTGTGACGACGTACAAGTCTTACTGGGATTTGACTTCTTGGAAAAGAAATTTGTACTAATGGATAACGAAGGTGAAGAAGAGAAAGAAGATGACCCAAAACCAGTCGCCAAAGTTCAAGTCGGAAAGGTCACCGAACTTGTAAAACAGACGGGAAACGCTAAAATGGTTAATAAAACGATAATCCCAGTACCAGAGGCACCGGGAAACGAAAGGAAAAAGATGACGCGAAAAGAATTGTCACCATTTGAGCAGTTGCAAATGATTCAGCAGGAGATCGAAAACACGTTAAATCGGACAATGCTGACACAAAAGGGAAGAGAAAGGTCATCCCAGTACCAGAGGCACCGGGAATGACGAGTGCAGCAGAACGAGATTAGCCAACGGATAATCCCGGTACCAGAGGCACCGGAAGATTAGCGAAAGCGTAAATGTCAAAAGTCAACGAAAGGAAAAAGGAACCACTCGCGCCAGACACGGATGAGGCGATCATATTTCTCGGACGGGAGAAGTATGATCACAGATGAATATAAACAAGGAGACACAGAAAAAGGTGTTGAAAAGCTATCCCAGTACCAGAACGGCCAGTACCAGAGGCACTGGAAATAAAGACGGCTAAAGTGGGGAAGGATAAAAAGAGTGAAAGGTTACGAGTTTTGAAACGAATAGCTGAAGAGGAACAGATGTTTACAAGCGAAATCCGCGACAAGGCACTCGAACAGTTGAAAGGTCACCGAACAGAAAAAGAACTAGAGGTCATTGAAATATCCTCGGAGGATAAAAGCGTGACCCCAATCGAATGTGAACAAGACGCCACAACACGGGAAGATGTTAAACCTCAAGCGAGTCAAAGGACATTAACTCCAGAAGAACGAGCCGGGAGTTGTCACCACGGTTACTTTGAGGATCCGTGCAGAGTGCAACCACAATGGGAATGCGTGGAATGTTGTGAAAATGCCTCCCAAGATGACCTCTCAGAATGGCCAAGATGTAATGCCGCATTAGCAGACCTTAAAGGTCATGCCCAAAAGGAAGTGAAAAGCATCATGCGGACAAACGAAATGTGGAAACCACACATCGAACGGTATCATTGGAATAGATATCGAACGTGGTTGTCATGCGTGGAAAGTTTTATAATCGGAAGAGGCAGATGGCTAAACCATTGGTTGCAACGTGTGGAGAAAGGAATCCAAGATCCTCTCGATCCGGTAGCAACAGAAAGGAGATTTGAACGAGAGATAGAAGAGATGACCGAAGAAGGAGAAATGTGGGAAGAAGCGAGAGTTGACCTTTTCTGGGACTTCCGTGCGAACCACATGTATAAAGGCGAAGGAGAACGATCATCTTCCGGCAGGACTTGGTACACCTGTCTACGAATCACTTGAAGTGTACTACAACGCGTTAAAAGAGGGAAACGAAAAAGCATTTGAGAAATACTGGAAGAAATTCGAGGAAGAAATCCCCAAATTTGACGTAAAAGAAATGCGAGAACTACAGGTAACCCGGAAAAGAAGGTTACCGGGATTAATGCAAAAGAAAAAGGTGACCTTTGCACCAGATCCAGATGGAGTGGACTACCCCGAACGAGGCGGTGATACATGGTGCATGTATGAAACGATTCCAAATGATGAATGGGTCACCGAAGAGCTGATGGCAAACTGCAACTTTGTTGGTCCTAAACGACCTAAAGGTTACGAAACAGTTCAACAGGATGAAGCCAATAAAGGGACTGTCAAAGAAGCAGAGAAAGAGGAACCAGTTCAAGAGATAGCCGAAGGACAATCGAATGAAACAGAAGAAAGTTCAAAATCGGCTTTCGACATTGCACAGATGTTAACGGACAGAGGCGAAATGTGGAAGAAGTTTAAAGAAGAAGTTGAACGAATATCGAAGGAACAGCAAAACCCAGTAACTGAGGCAAAAAACGGGGATAGGTCACTCGATAACGGTGAGGAATGTCCGCCGGTCGAGTTGACCGAAAAACCATTAACGAGCCCCGAAGAAATAAATGAATCGGAAAAGTCAAAATCGGACGAAGAAAGGTCAAACTCCGATCAATCAGAAAGGTCACCAACGAGAATTCGAGTAGCGAGGAGTCACCCGAGAGTAGCCGCACGAAATGGGCGAAAGGCAAAAGAAGGGGACAAACCCCTGCTCAAAAATTCGAAAACGAAAAAACTTAGCGATTCGCGAGAAAACGAAAGTGACCTTTCATCAGAAGATGAAGGAGTTGATGAGCGTCCACTCGAAAAGGCTGACAAAGGTCAAGCCACTGCACAAGAATATGAGAGCAGTAACTCCGACTCCGAGTGGACGAGTTCAAGTGATAATTCAACGACTTCGGAAGATTCAGGTGTAAGTGACCTTTCGGAGCAAGAGGATTTAATGGACTTGGATGAGGATGACGAAGTAGATGAAGAAAAAGAAAAGGATATTAAAGTCAGAAGATTGAAAGTGGAAAAAGCCAGAATGTCGAAAGACGTGATCAAAGTCTACAGCGACCAACGAATCAAATTGAAACCGTCAAACTGCACACGTGTAAAGGTCAAGATGGGAAAATATGCACCGGCTCAAAACAAGTTGATGTTTACACCGGTCCCACAAGTGGAAACTGAGGTGCAACCGTTGGCAGGAGTGACGGATCACAGAGGAAAGTACTTCGAGATCGTTATTGCGAATCACAGTAGCAAATATCGGATCGTGAAGAAAAATCAGCTTCTCGGATACGTCGAACCGTATGAACATATGGAGAATGTAAAGGTCAACGCAGGGACAGTAAAAAACGTACTCGAAGACCCTGAGGTGGACGATACAACAAAAGCTGAACTGAAAAAGATAATCGAAAACTTGAAATTGGGGCCTGACCTTACCCAAGAGCAGAAAAACGACGTGTACAACGCGTTTTGGGAATTCTGGAAAGTCTTACCCACATCAAAGAAACCGTATGGAGATGTAAAAGGGGTCACTCACGTAATTGACACGGGAGATGCAAAGCCAGTTAAGTGTAACCCGGCCAGAACGAGTTGGACAGGCCGTGAGTTTATAACGAAGCATATCGAAGAAATGTTGGCACAAGATGTAATTGAGCCGTCAGACGCCGAGTGGAGTTTCCCAGTCGTGCTGGCAGTAAAGAAAAACGGTGATGGAACAATGGGAACAAGATTTTGTGTCAATTACATCATGCTTAATAAGTTAACGAGAAAGAACAATTATCCGCTACCGAACCCAGATGAATTGCTCGATGCGTGTGCGGGCAACAAATATTATGGAAAAATGGATTTACAAAGTGGATTCTGGCAGATCCCAATGGATCCGGCGTCTATCAACAAGACGACCTTTGTAACGCAAGATGGAATGTACCGGTTTAAACGAATGCCATTCGGAGTGTGCAACGGACCAGCAACATTCCAGTTGTGCATGGACAAAGTACTCTCAAAAGCGAAAAGAAAAGGATGTGTTTTCGGGTACATTGATGATGTTATCTTCGCCGGAAAGACTTGGGCGATCTTCATGCAGAATCTGCGAAATGTCTTAATGAGTCTGGTTGAAGCGGGATTCACGATTAAACCAACCAAGTGTGAATTTGGAATGAGACAAATGGGATTCCTGGGTCACATACTCAGCGAAGATGGAATCAGAATGGATCCGGAAAAGGTCACCGCGGTCTCAGAATTCAAACGACCTCAAACGGAAAGGCAGTTAAGGTCATTCCTTGGACTGGCAAATTATTATCGCAAGTTCATAATGGGATACGCACAGAAGACTTGCCACTTGTATGAGTTGCTGAGACAAGATAAACACGTAAAAAAAGACTGGACAGCAGTACATGAGGAAGAGTTCAATAGCTTGAAAAAGTTGTTGTGTGAAGGTCCAGTATTGGCAAAATTTGACCCAGCAAAACCGACCGTCATCGAATGCGACGCGAGCAAAGAAGGAATTGGAGCTGTACTGTCACAAGATGGACACCCAATCGCATATGCGAGCCGCGTCTTGCATGGAGCCGAGAAAAATTACGGCGTAACGGAATGGGAATGTCTGGCAGTAGTGTTCGCTGTCAGGAAATTCAAGCCGTACATCGATTATGCCGAATTTACCGTAAGGACGGATCATCAGGCGCTGACAAACTTGCTGAGGTCAGAGACGAATAAAGTTGGGATGAACCCGCGTCTGACGAGATGGGCAATGGCATTACAAGGTCACCAGTTCAAAATCGAATACAAACCGGGAAAATACTGCGACAACGCGGATGCATTATCAAGAGCGCCGATCGAAGGCCCGACGTGTCAAGAAGAAGAATTTGATGAGATTCCAAACTTCGAGGATTACAAGAAGGAATTTGACACGAAAGAACCAGCAATCGAAATCGGTCAGCTGTTCCTACAGATGGTGGAACAACGAGAAAAACGATTAAAGGTCACTTCAGCTACGGCGAATGAGTCGGCTGAAAACGAAGCACAAGTGAACCGAGTGAAAAGCTGGTTGCCCGCTGTCAGTGACTTAAAGGTCACCGGACTTGACACGGAACCTAAAATGCAAAATGGAAAGGTCACTGGACTTGATAAAGCAGCGGAAAAGGGAGATGACCTTTGGGAAACGGACAAAGTTACACAAGCGTTGAACGAGTGTCCGATTAAGTTGCTGAGATTCCCAAAACAAATGAAAAGAGGTACAAACCGTTACCACGCTGCAAGGTCATCAAAGACTGGAATGAACTCAGTACAGCGACAGTCCGCATTGTCAACCTGCAAGGTGACGAAGAAGAGGTTGATGACTCAAACTTGCAATTGCGGAATAAACAGTTAAAAGATCCCCATCTGGCAATGATCATAGATGAATTGGAACATCTACCAGACGCGGAGACAAGATCTAAATTTGAAGTACATTACCAGTTGTGGAACGGTATATTATACCGAGTAAAGGATAAAAATGGCAAACTAGAAAGGTCATATGTGGTACCGTTGTCCATGCGAAGAGCGATAATTCACGCATTGCACGACGAGAAGGCGGCAGGACATCTGGGATTCGAAAAGACATTATCTGCAATTCGACTACGATATTACTGGGACAGGATGAGTACAGATGTGAAGAATTACATTCTCGCCTGCCAAGGATGTCAGTTTCGTAAAACACCGAGGAAATGCCCGCCAGGAAAATTACAAGAGATAAAGGTCGGACATCCGTTCTTCCGAGTGTACGCTGATCTGAAAGGACCGTTGCTACCGACGAAGAAACGTGGATACAAGTACATAGCGGTATTTATCGACCAACTGACGAAATACGTGATCGCGGTACCGATGAAAACAGCAACGGCTAAAGAATTCGCTAAAGTGTTCGTGAAGCACGTGATATTGGTACACGGAGCACCGCACATCCTGCATACGGATCGCGGACGACACTTTACAGCTGAAGTATTGGCAAAGGTCACCAATGTGTTTAAGATTAAGCACACATTTGGAACCGCATATCACCCAGAAGGTCAAGGCCAAGTTGAAAGGCAGATGCAGACAATTGCGGATGGCTTGGCGCAATACCTGAAAGCGGGAAATGAAAGAAAGTTTAACAAGTACCTCCCATATGTTATTTCAGCGATGAACAGAGTCGTACACGCCACAACGGGATATTCAGCATACTATATGCTACACGGCAGAGAAATGACAATGCCGGAAGATGTGGTTACAAAAACGAATATACCCGATGATTATGGGACTCCAGACGAATGGGTGGAGACCATGAAGAAGAACTTGACCTTTGCAGAAGAAGTGGCACGGTGTAATATTAAAGACGCTTATGAGAAGAACGCGGAGATTTACAACAAGAAGAAGTCTGAGCCGAACTTTAAAGTGGGAGATTTCGTATTGATACGGCTACCAAAGGATACGAAACAAGGGAAAAAAGAAAACCAATCGGACTTTAAGTCGAAATACGATAAAGTGTGGAAAATTCTCAGTTTCCCGCGACCAAACGAAGCCGAGGTCATTGAGCAGAACCCGAAGAAGGAAGCAGACTTAAAGGTGGTTTCGATCGACCGGTTGAAACCATGGCACCCTCCATTACCAGATGAGGAAAAGGCAACAGAGCGTACTCAAAAAGATTTGGAAAAATCTTTTTTCGAACCATTTCTGCTATCCGAAACTGAGAAAGCTAACGGAAAAGATGACGACAGAGCGGGGTCTGAAAAATGACTCAGTTACACAACAGAAGCCATTTTTCGAACCACCTCCGCTACCTGAAATGGGAGAAGGTCAAACGAATGGGTTAAACGGAGATAAAACGAAGAAGAAGAAAGGAAGGAAGCGGAAAGAGGATAAGGATTTCGAAACAGCAGTTACAATCAAGTTGAACGCAGAAGCTGGGAATTTGGCAGAAAGGTCACTAGCAAACGGAGATGAAACCGAAGTAACACAACGCACTTCGCAAAACGATTTTGAACTGAACAAAAAAGACCTTTCGAAAAAGCGAACTGGCGCAGAGATATCAGAGCGCGACTCGAATTTTTTCGAACCACGCACTGCTACTGGCTCTAATGTACCAGAGCGTAATTCCAAAAAGGATTTGCAACAACCCTTTTTCGAACCACGCACTGCTACTGATAATGAGAATGACCTCATAGAGAAGAGAAAAGAGGAAATAGAGATGGTCAAATCAAAAGCTGAACAATTGGGCCGCGATATAGCGAAAGCAATCAACGAGCGAAAGGTCAAGCAGAAGAAGAAGAAACCAACTCCTACGGAACTGCTAACTCAAAGAGGCGAACCTGAGGATGCAGCCGAGAAAGAACTCCTTGATCGGATAACTAAAGGACGCGAAAACAAATAACCCACATAAACATGATTAATGGGATCAATGGCACTAAAAATAGAAGTTCGGAAGGTGTAAAGGTCATACAAAGTACACCAGCCAATCGTTATCGTTTTCGTTGATAGTGTAAAGGTCACCAAACTCTGACGAAAAGTCATTCAAAATTGTTAAAAGGTCAAAAGGTCATCGAAACGGACACCAGAAAGGTCATCATGGATGAAAAGTCAACAGGAAGGTCCTCCAGTCGAAAGGTCATCAGACACGGACTGAATCAGACGAGAGAAGTGAAAGGTCAATCGAATTGGTAAGAGACTCCGGCAGAAATCCAAATGGAACAGCCAAAAGGTTACGAAAGATCTGGATCAGCAAAAATGAAAGGTCATCAGACGAGGTTGTGAAGCCGGATTACCGAAAACCATAAGGTGTCAAAGTGAAAGGTCAAGCGACAGACCGACTCAAGGTCACGGGACTTTCACAGAAAAAGACGAACAGCCTAAAGGTCAACAGACGTCTGGAACCGTGGAGAAGGAAGCGCAACCTAAAGGTCAAGAGAGTTTCGTGTCTACGGAACAACCGAAAGGTTACGAGACTTTGAAAGAAAAGGTCGTGCACCCATGGAAAGAGCGGCAGTAGATGCAGAAGCGGACTCCGCGCGACAGGTGGTTCAAAAAAATCGTTGTTTACACTGTTGAAAGAGGCTTCAGCGACGGAGAAACCGTGGTCATAACGGATGCGACATTGGATAATATATGTCGAACAAATGGAACGACATGACCTTTCGAATTACAAGGCTGTGAACTTAGAACTGGAAGAACTTTGTACTCGAATAATGGCGAACAGATCAGAAACAGTTGAATGTTAGTTATCGCTGGAGAACTGGTGAAAACGTCAAAAGCGTGAAAGGTCACCGTGTTAGAATGAGACGATTGAACTGAAAAATGGCACGGGAAAGGTCATCACGTTAAAGTAACGAAAGGTCATCGGAATAAGAATTGAATGCGAAAGTCTCAGTTCAGTACGGTATAGCCTAACTAAGCGCAATGGTAAAGTATAAAGGTCACGTAACATATTACTGAAACCGCGTTCGTGTACTTGTTGTTTTCAGCGTTTATAGCACAGAATCGAAGGGATAAAGAAATCATGTGGAATACCTATTAGGGTTGAAATTAATGCGGCAACTAGCCGGCCTCATTAGAGTTGTTACGGTAAACTGTGCCGGCACTCTTTTTGAGCGATTCAGTGTCAAAAGCGGAACGAGAAAAACTACGGTAATCGAGCCGGATTTCTCGTATTAACATGGGCCACAGGCGGCGAACAAGAGTAAAAGATTAGAGGTGGAAATTTCATGGGGTAAATTCAATGCGGTAACTAGCCGGCCCCATCAGAGATGCTACGGTAAACTTGCCGGCACTCTGGCCGCTCGAGGCATGTTGAAGTTGGATGTGCGACGGAAAGGTCAAATCAAGTCTTTACCAGGGAGGCAAGCAAAGAAGTGCTTGAAAGCCGCAGAAAATTGGCTAAGTCCCTCCATGACCTTTAATGGAAGTTTTGAAGAGTGGGATGACCTTTGGGATCATCAATTGCCCAAAAGAGTCACCGGAATGGAATTCAAGTTGCATGACCTTTGGGACCATTAACCCGAAACGAGTCGCACATCTCAACAGATCATCTTCATACAGGATGACCTTACCAGGGAGGAAGCAAATCATGCTTGTCTTAAAGACGTCCCTCCATGACCTTTATTGGATCTCATTTTGAAGTCGTACAATTGATACGCACCTTATTCCAAAGATGAAGCAGTATTCTTAAGTCGTACTTGATACGCACCTGATTCTCAAGCGGATTGTGATGAAGTCGCACTATGGATGCGCAGAATTGCTCAATGGAGCGGAATGGGCCAATGTGCGGAAAACGGTGGACAGGACCTGTGACCTTTACGAGTCAGAAATGGAGGATCCTAGTCTACATTTTGATTAATACTTTTGTTGATCTTTTTAACTGTTGATCTGTTCTATGATAGTATTTTTATAAATTGGATCTCTTTATTCGCATCGTATTAAATGGAATTGTGCCTTATGGAACTGATGTGATAAAATGGAATAAGAGAATTTGATGTTTTCTTTTGAGCACGCACAGACACTGGCGACCGTCGTCTTCTCGTGGATTCGGGAGTGTGTCCAGCCTCACAGGAGCTCGGAATCCCCCCAGAGGCATGTGAGACTGGGATCACTAGCGTTCACGTCAGTGGCGCTACGCCTGTGGCGCTACGCCTTTGGATTACGTGTCTGTGTTGTGTCTCTTCTGATTGGCTTGCGTTTTGATAGTGGGCGCGGCATAGCACGTGCTGCACAGTGTTGCACACTGTTGAACGGGCTCTACGTTTTACGATCGAGCTGCGCCGATCACTTGTTGATTTCTGTTCTCCAGACTTTCAATATTAAAAAGTCAGCAGTTTACGGTGCGACGTTTTGTGATTTCGCAATAGTTCGCAATCCAGATCGTATTGCTCACTTCCACGGGATAGATTCCGTTTCTGTCTCCGTCTGTGGATCTATTCTGGATCTACCATTAGACTACTTTATGTATTACCAGACTATCAGCTGTTTAGCGGTTTATCTATAATCAAGTAGCTTTTATCGGCGAGAGGCGTCGGTTTGTTATCAGTTCAGCCGTTAATGTGCTGTTTACGTGTCATACCGCAATTCCTCTCAAGCGCTTAATTAGGAATCTAAATTTTATACAGTATATACTGTAATGCGCTTGCCGTATAAATCAAAAATACAAGAAATTAAACGACATTATTCATGGTAGATCACCATTCCTGTCAGTACCTCCTGTCATTAATTGCAAACGAAAACGCAGATAGAAATGGCGGTTTTTCAACACGAACAGATCTCACGCCTTGACCCTTATCCTATATATTCTTATGTTTCTGTATACTGCAGCCCCGACGTAGTAGAATTAGGCTGCTATGGACTGAAAATTACGGATGGGGATCAGCACACCACCTCTATCCTGGACAAGGAAAGAGCATTGTTGCCAAAGTTATCTGACCAATGGAGCCGTATACAGAACTATGACTTAACCGTTGCGACTGCAGAGCGAGATGATTTTGGGAAGCATTCGACGCATCAGTGGAAACCTCTCTACCATCTGAAACAGTGGATAGATGCAAATCAAGAGTTGTTTTGGGAAAATGGTATTTGGTACGCCGTTAAGGTTGCGCAATAGTTGCTTGTGTTTCCAACACTACCTACTATAATATTGTTGATTTCGTACTGTATCTATTTTCCACAGTCCTCATGTAATTTGCTCCGGTACGCTGCTGCGCACTCTCCTGGGACTTTCAACAACAATCTTGCCAGTACCGCAGCCCGGTGTGAGCGCTCCAAATTACTTCTCGAATCAAAATGCGTATAAATTCGTTGCCTGTAAAGTCAATGGAGTAATTTACTTGGCACCAAAAAACCAGCAGTACGGAACGGATGAAGGAGACTGGGAAAACATTCTGCGGTACATAAATATAATGCTGAACTGATTTTGCTTCGTGTTTCATTATTAGGTACTAGTATATGAATACTAAGCTAACAGAAGCATATAATCATCTGTGCCAGGATTTCGGCCGCTCTCCAATGTCATGCATGATATCACCTTTTACCCACTACTGGCAGTGATGGACCCCTTTGTATCCATTAGCTCAACATTTATTTTGGATTTGTAAGCTTTGCTGGTTGTCGCAGACATCCCTACGGTTCGGTGCGTTGTACGGTTCGTTTACTCGGAGTAATTAATGTCGAATCGCATGCATGCTTACAACGAACCGTAATTTTCTCTCGAGCTTGGATAATTACTGGACAGAAAGGCAGAAGCCTAAATCCTCGCACAGATTACTATTTGTACAAGTACTAAGTATGCTGGATAAACTACATTTTAATCACTATTAGATCTATACTTCTACTGTATTATTTTCAATACCGTTTCCGTTTTATCAAAACTACAACACAATGCTTCTAAAGAAGCTAAGTAGGTATTTGTAGTCATAAACCGTAATTCGTCCGTGCGGGCTTGTATAGAAGTTGGTTCCAATTTGAGAAAAGAGCGTTAATGCTTTCACGGTTCCTTCATCCCCAACGTTTTTGTACGATATTGTACAGGCACAACTGTATGTTTCATCATAATTATTTTTCAAATGTTTCATCAAATGTTTCAAATTTCAGCCGGCGAAAGTTTGAGAATCTTGTTACTACCACATCCGAAGGCAATGCTCACAATGCTCGCAAAGGCAATGATTCTGAAATGTTTTTCACGGTGTTACAAAGAACTATCGGCAACACTAACCTGCTATATTCGCACAAAGTGGATTGTGAAGATCCGCTCAGTGAAGAGGCTGGTCCTCAGCGTTACGTAAAGTTGGCCTTTCGAAAGCCGGTATCGATGGATCAACAGGGTCAAAGCAGTTCTAGGTGCCGGTATGTACTACTAGTACTGCCTACTAATATTTGCAAGATGTTAAAATTTAATAAGATAGATAGATGTTACGAACGACACTCAGGTTTATGTGCATCCAAAACTGTTTTAACGGATCCATATCTGTGCTGTAATAATAACGAAATACTGTATACCAAATGGAGATCCATTGGTCAGCATCGTAGCCGGGGTGTTCTTTCTTAGAGGGACAGTAATATGTAACAGAAGCGTAACGGTAGGGTAGTGCAAAAGGTGGCGAACCGAGCGAAAGGTTGTGAAAGGTTGTGAACGGAGTGGTCACCAATATTATACTGAGAGCAATTTGGCAAATCAATCAGTATGAATATACTGCACTGTATGTTCCATCCAATCAACCGCTACTTCTGTCCTCTGTCAGCATGAGGAGGCTTTTCATGTTACCATAATAATTATCATATTCACTTATTTCTTACCTTAGTATTGCTGCTTGTTCTTATACAACCATAAGTTTGTGCCCTAAAGTGTCAGAATTGGAAAATCTATGACAGCCGCTTGTTAGCGCCTTTTTTCAGCTTCGTCGTTAATCAAATTTGCCCCTTCTAGGAAGCTCTGCATAAACTCAAAACTGAACTGGTTGGAGAGTTTCGTTCTAGGATCGTCAAATTTACTAGTGGGATACACTAAGAACCATACCTTACTTCGTTGTGAACTTATCGCGGCTTCCGTTATTCCGGATAATATTATATCGGTAACTAACTTCGTCATTCGATTCCGCTGTTCGTCTAGTTTATTGTTTCTCTTATTTCGAAAGGTAAATTTCTTAACCGTAAATCACATCATAAATCATAAGTGCTCGTAGCCTCGTACGTATCAACATTTCCAATTATTAGATACAAACTGCGAAGAACGGCCTATGTCTTTGTTTCCAGTGCTCGCAGAACCATCCATTTCATTGGAGTAAATACCAAAGCATACAGTTTGTGAGCTGGTTTTTTGACAAGCTGATGGTCTCAGTGACTGACGACTTCGAGAGGTACGTACGCAGTTGAACTTCCTGTGGAAAGTGCGAAAACAAAAATACAGTTTTAATGGCAAACATCTGTCAATGTTTTTGTAGTGCCTCATTAGCTATTATGGTCAGATGCCTCATTAGTTTTGGTCTTGGCTCTTACAGATCGGTCTATGGATTTGAATTCGACTGTACAGACACAAAATGTTTGGGATTGACTGTCACGCAGTGGCCAGCCGGTCTCCAGGAATTTTCCGCAAATAACATTATTAACAGTTGGCGATACTAGTAGTCTTTCCGTCACCAGTTCTTAGCGTGTTCTGGATAGTCGTTAAAGCAATATCAAGATTAATGTTTGGTTTAGCTAATCATTTATACAAAAGCGGCTAGTTGCAGACCTGGTCACAGATCATACATACTGGCGCATTGTCGTGGTTTTCAGTTAACTGCTATAACATTAATCGTAAATTGTAATTACAGAATAGTTAGTACAAATTAGCTACTAGTTAACAACATTCCAGAAGCTACCATTCAACACAAAAAACAAAACTGCAACGTATTTTTATTGAGAAGAAAACGAAGACTGTTTCAAGATTCTGTGTTTGCTGATTTCTCAACCTAGACCGATATATAGTAGAAGACCTACCCAAAAATGTTCTCGACACTTGCTCTTGCCAATGGTATTTTCTAAAATTTTAACTGTACCTCATTTGTATCGATAGTTAATTTTAGGGAACGACCATGCCGGATCATAAAGGAAGCTCAGTTGAATGAATCGTGTAAAGTACGAGTACTTCTCAGCATGTCCTATATACAATGACTTACAAAGCTGTCGGATATCGATCTGATAATACACCCTATCCAGACATCGGCATGTGGGCTAGGTTAATCGCTTGGACGGAACTCGAAACTCGTTTGTCAACATGCAAATAGGACATGTAGAGACCGACAGCCCCGCGCAAGGTACGAGAATAACGAGATGCGTGCGCATGCAGTGCAGTTTCTGATAGGCAAATGAGAGCTGACTTGTTTACTATGTCTAGTTTACTATGTCTGTCTCTGTCACATGATTTCAGGATGATTTCAACTGTTTTCAACCGTGGACGGTTTTTAAGTGTTTAGACAACTGTACAGCTAGTGCGTACGTTGGCACTAATACACGAATGGAATCTAAATTATGTGCGTAGATGTGCGCAGTATTGCAAAATCCGTCGTTTCGCATACTTTGCAGTTACAAAAACTCTTGCTGCCGCCCATAATAAATTTCTGAACAACAGCAGCAAGCTGATCGAACAATTATGGCGTTTTATTCGTATTACACAGTGCTACGCAATGCTCCTCGTCCATATTACGTGCCGTGCAGTCCGGTAGAAGAAATAGGTTGCTACGGATTGCAAATGGTCAACGGGGATCCGTACAAGTCATCTTGTCTAGTCAATGATCGCACATTTCTCCCTAAATTGTCGGAACAATGGAAACAAACGCTTAATCACGATCTGAGTGTTCCTGTGGCGGAACGAGCGGCATGCGCGAATAGCGCGCCGCATGAATGGAGGCCGTTGTATCGTCTGCAGCAGTGGATTAGTGACAAATCCAACAACACTACATTCTGGCAGGCTCATTCCTGGTACTGAGTTTCGGTTTTCTAAATACAAATTTGAAACTGAAATCATAAAAACGTTTTGGAAGCAAAAGCCCATTAATTTTTATAATGCCATTCTTGCAGCAGCTGAAAACCCCTCAAATTTTTTACATGCGGTAGTCTACACTTTAATACACTTTAACAATAATACACTTTAAGTGCACAACTGGTACACGAAGTGCATGTTGATAATTTTTTTTGCAGGCCGGATGTTATCTGCTCAGGAACCACGTTGCGTACCATCCTGGGGATGCCGACAAGCGTGTTATCCAAGCGGAATCTCTATGCCCATAATTATTTTCTCAACAAAACTGCTTATAGTTTCGTGGCCTGTAAAGCGGATGGAGTAATTTATCTTGCGCCCAAAAATGACTATCGATACGAAAATGACGATACCGACTGGAAACATATTTTGCGGTAGGCAGCTGTGTCATCGATCATCAGTACTCACAACCTAAGAAACCTAAAAACTGTTGCCGTCTTACATAAAGCACCGGCATTTGTTGTACAAAGTTAAAATTAAAGATAAACAGTGTTTGTAGTACAAACACTGTTTATCATTAATTTTACTGCAGATATAAAACTATAAGTACTACAAAGTACTACAAAGGCAAGCTGTTCAGCGTGCACTTGTAGTACACAACGTGACGAAAATCACATTCCCGAAATAATGCAGGTTTGCTGTCTAACTTCAGTACAATATTTTTGACCTCTGCAGTCGGTTGAAATTTGAACGGCTTCTGACGACAACGCAAGGTAGTAGCGATCGTCTTCCTCAGCCTGGAAACAACAGTGAAACTTTTTTCGCAGTCTTGCAAAGAACCATCGGGAATACGCGTGTACTGTACTCGCAGAAAGTGGACTGCGAAGACCCGTTGAGCAAAGATCCAGCACCGCAACGCTATGTCAAATTGACACTCCGACGTCCTTTACCAGCGGAATCACCGTGCTGGTAAGCAATCTGAGCAGTTTAGATAATTCCCGAATACTCATGAGTACTAGTTTTCCTCCACTTGATCGGATAAGTACATTATGTATTAGTTTTACGTATAACACGTCGATAACGTTTGGCCTCTAGGTTGCAATCAAGAAGCAGCAAGTGCAACTGGTTGGAAAGCTTCGTTTTGGGTTCATCGAAAATTCTTGTCGGGTATCACAGCAATGACACCTTGCTGAACTGCCAAGCCATCGCAACACCCGACATTTTGGATGATACACTGGCAAGTTAATATTCGGCTTTCGGTCTCAAAACATACAAATTCGATATAAGAAAATTTAAGAATTTGTATATCAAGTACTACAGGACCATGAGTGAAACGTTTTTACATACGAATCATATTCGTCTTAGTGCGCGGAGCCCCATTCATTTCACTGGAGCAAAGTCCAGAGTATCAGCTTTCTCAACCGTTTTCTCGATTTTATGCGTGCTGTGGTGGAAAAGGATTGTAGCAAGTGTGTACTCATTTTACGTTATGCATGCTTCATGCGTTGCTGCTTCAAGCACGTTGCATTTGTGACTATGTTCCAGCTCCGTCTACGGATTTGATTTTGACTGCACCAATCGGGATTTTCTGGAGCTGACCGTAACACAATGGACTGCAAACTCGGAGGAGTATCTTGCAAACAACATAGTGTATAGCTGGCAAAGCTGATGCGCACCGACCAGGACGCGTTAAGTGGTGTATCCAAATCGACCTCGCACCAGGTGAAGACACGATACTCTAACGTGCCGGGGCGTGGCTCGTGGAGTGATTTGAAGTTTACTTATTATACTTTTATATATATTTTTCAATAAAGTCAAACGTAAATTACAAGCTACGTGTATCTTTATTGGGTTGCCTTATCCGAAAGGGGCAAATGGCTTACGCAGTGTATATCGCATTCCTGGTAATATTCTCATGTTTTTGCACCAATTTTGTATACCTCTTCTTCTGATGTTTTAGCTAATGACTATTTTAGGCTTGCTACTGGTACGCATCTAACTTATCTTAAATGTGGTAAATTAAAGTAATCCTGAATAATAAATTAGACCACGGTAGAAATGCATATACGCACGAGTAAATTATCCAGAACATGCGAGCATTTTTCTAATGACGTTGCTGGTGCCAAATAATCAGCTGTGTCCTTTTGAGTATAACTTTTAATCCGAAAGAGAAACATTGGTTGTCGAGAATGTAAAGAAACATCGGTTGTTTTCCAAAGAGTGATACTTCAGCTATCGAACAGTGTGCCAGCGCGCGAATTATTTACTTGGGTGGGCTATTGTCTAAAGATAACGATTAAACTGTATCTTTCTGCACTTCTGGTACTGGTAGTATACGATTAATAATCTTCCGCGCTGTATATACCGGCTACTTGTCGCATAACGTGGCGTGGCCATTCCTACAAGCACAAAAATTATCACTATCGTTTCATGTCCAGTGCTTAATGATTTATACCATGAGTGCAACATGCGAGTAATATTAGTTTCAATTCACTATTTTATGATTTCCTCGTTCGATCAGACCTTGTCCATAACAAGACAGCAGTGCGCTCGTTGTAAGGAAATAAATTATCGTTTCTATGTTGTGTAAAATCGCAATTTTTCATTAGTGTATCAGCGCAGGTGTGCTGTTACGTAAATGGGCTATTGTATGGATAAAATACAATTATCGTTCTTTCACTGCAGCTTGGTACACTGGTAATGGGCAACGCTGTGCTTTGCACTATCACAATAGAATCCATAATCAGAAAAATAGGGGATACCGTTAGCTTTATCAACTGCGGTGTATTTAACTGCGTAGCATGATACACCGGCATCGCACGCACGAGCAGCCAATTTTGAAACCGACACCGTGCACACTAAAATTGTTTAGCAGTAATATAAGTTCCGGGTAGTACAGAGTAAATAGTATACTATCTAAACAGTGCACCTTAACAAACTGCCAAATTTCCAGAGAAAGAACGTTGTTCGCCTGAAGGAAGCAACAGCCAAGAAAACAAACTAATGATATTTTGTGTGGGATCGGCCCATTCATGCTAGTAACACGTGTTCTAGCATATAACGATAATGACAATTAGGTATATGCGCACACTTACCATTTACAAGCATATTATGGGAGCGCCAGTTCACCGATGTTTGCCCTTTCCCAGCAGTATACACCTAGCTGGATACCTATTTTCATGCAATGATGATTAGCCTAACATACACATACTGCCTTACACAACAATAGTGTTTCATTTGGCCAACCATCATAAATCACCGTACCTACTGCAATGACATTTAATTTATTATTTTGGCAGCAGACGCTTCTCCAGCAGATACTGTAATTATAACGACACAATGTCATACTGATGGTGAGTCACTTGACAATTGTTGTATCGGTAAACAGGCTGGCTTCAGCTGAGCCCACGCTAGGCTGGTCCAAGAACGCTGTGAAGACGTTAGAAACCGGTGAAATGTGCCTCCGGGGCTTTTGCAAGAGGACATCTCGATTATAAAGACCACCGGTTTTCTGTGCTTTACCTTGTAGTTGGGAACGGTTTTTCTGGTTTACAGTACTTTCTGCACCACTATCACCATGCACGCTTTATCGGTTATCGTTGCCCTTTTCGGCCTGTCCTTCGCTGCTGCCTTCCGTACGTAATTTTGCGTCAGGACTTTAAAAGAACTGTACATCTAATTAAGAAAATGTTACAGTATCTAAAAAATTAAAAACAAGCTGAGCTTGTGAAATATAAATCACCGAGAAATATTCAGATAAACTTTTAACGAAAACTTTTACGTTGCAGCCTTCTTCGGTGGTGGCGGCAGTTCCAAGCCGGCTCAAGTTGGCGCTTGCCAATGGAAGCCAAAAGACAGTAAGTTGCCTTTTTGCAATATAAATTTATACGACCGGCGAAACTCTATAACCCCGCATCATGGCCTATAACCGATGTTATAATTCGCACTGTTTGCAGTCGGTATCATTGGTCAGGCTGTGAACGGCGTGGGTAGCCTTGTTGGTGGTGCGATCGGCTCTGTCTGGGGTTTTGTGGCACCGACCTCGGCCAACCAGGGCGCCATTGCCGCTGCCAGCGGAGATGAGAGCCAGGATCAGAGCAACCCCAATAACCCAGCCAGTGGTATCTCCAACTTGGGCGGCCGTGGTATCGGTGGCCTCTGGGGCGCTGTGGTGCCCAATTCCGTCCGCTGTGGAAGTATCGCCGGCGCTAAGGCCACAGGTCTGTTGAGCACTGACCCTAAATAGGAAAAGCCTATTTTAGAAAATTGAAAAAAGAAAACAATTAACTCCCAGTTCGAAATATGACTGCAAATATAAATAAATAAACTAACATTTAATACAATTCAAACTAAAAAATAACATGATTTAATTTATTTAATTTAATCGCAATCAGAGCAGGTAGCCCATATCCGGTTAGACTGACAGTCAAGCGTGGGATTTTAAACCTAACTGATGATAATAAATGGGACAATTTTTTTAAGTTTTAGTCTCATGCAATTTTTAGGAAACGTCGGTACCTCGAAAAAGGACCCCGCTTGCGATAACTATCACTGGGTGGACGACAACGGAGCCGCATGCACTCCAAGTATAATGCATCGAAAGCCGCAGGATAAATACATACTCTGTATATCCAATTATTAACGCACGCACCTTTTTTATAGGCAAATCTGACCAGGAAACCAGCGGTGCTGGCGGAGTGACTACCAGCGGTGGCCAGCAGCTCTTGACGCCAACCATCACCCAGACCGGTAGCTCCTTCTCCATCACCGGCACCCTCATCATCACCTATAGCTCGGACAGCCAGCGTGATGCTGCTCTGCAGAAACTGCTGCAGATCTGGACCAGTGTTCTCAGTACGTGATTTGCATTACACAGTATTTGTAGCAAATATTTTACCAGAAATTTATTACTTGCACGGCATATATTGTGGAGGCTAGTGGAGCAAATGTTTTTTCCATCATGTAAAGGATAATTATTACAAGTACTGTACACTTGCTTTGTAAAACGCTTACATGTATAATTTCTATGTATAAAACACTTACATGTATTCGATAATTTATATCATAAATATTACATACATTATCAATAGATTCATATATCCTTACGTCCTTATGTTTTGGAAATTATCTCATAAATCAACATTGAATTTTCCAATAAGTTGTTATTTTTACAAAATAGATCTTCGCACAAACGTTCCTACCTTTATCTTTAAAAAAATCATAAGTTTTGGAGAAGGTCTAAAAAAATTTTAGAGGTTGCAGTACTTAAAGGTTGTTAGTACTTAAAGGTTGTTAGTACTTAAAGGTTGTCGGTTTTGGAAATTATCTCCTAAATCAACATAGTTTTTTTCCAATAAGTTGTTAATTTTAAAAATAGAGCATCGCACAAACGTTCCTACCTTTATCTTTACAAAATATTAAGTTTTGGAGATCTAAAAAATTTTTAGAAGTTGTAGTACTTAAAGGTTGTTAATACTTAAAGATAGTAGGTAGTAGTTAAATGTAGCAGTGTAGTAGCACTTTACTAAGTTGTAAGTAGTACTCCTTAAATATTGTTAGCTATCAATAGTAGATACTTTAAAAGAAAAACGAAAAACGTCCTGAGTGAGCACATACAAGTAACTTAGCAACTTAAACAATAGTTATTCAAAATATTATTGACAATTACATCAGACTTATAATTTTATTTTTTCGAATGCTTGAAACCTTTAGGATGTTTTTAAATCCATTCGAATCCCTCAAAATAACTAAACAATTTTCCAAAGTCGCCTCTGAAGCTTTTACATTTAATTCCAGAATTTCTAAATATTTCTAAAAATTTCCAGAATTTCTAAATTTACATTTCCAGAATTTTAAATATTTCCAAATATTTCGACTCGGCCCCGCGCAGCGGGGCCGTTACCTCTAATTTTTGAGCCTCCAGAGTTTCGAAATTATAAAAACATCTAGAAATATGAATACCTCAATATCTCACGGTTTTAAAGTGTCTATTATATACGAGTGTCTATTAAAGTGTCTATTATATATCTCGTAATTCTAAATTCTAAATATCTAAAAGCTGATCCGTTTATCGTATTCAACACGTGGCGGCTCTGTGATACTGGTGCTTCCTTCGGTATTCACTAACCTACGCTCCTCTGTAATACTGATGGTAGCATGGGTATACAAAAACCTCTAAATTTAATAAATATATGTATTTATTTTATTTTAAAAAATACTGAAGTGCTTGAATGAATGGCTGAAAATGTTACAATACGTAGAAAGATGCAGTTTACGAGGTCACCTAGAGCAACTGTTAACTGTTTCCATAAGTTTCTGCTGAATGGTTTTTTTTATGGGAACTGTGTAAATGATCCCACTCCATCCATTTTATCACCGTTTAAATACTATCTGTCGTACCAAAAAATTAAGGTTTTGAATTGGAGAGTGGCTAGCTCGGCAATATAAAGTTACATTAAAAACGTGAAAAAGACAAACAAACAAAAATTACTGACGATTCACAACTTTTATAAAACTGGTTGATTTTAACCGGAAAGCTAGCTTGAAAGCTGCCCGCATTTCTACTTGTTTAAAATATTTTCGTGGCTGGCCTTGCTGGGGCTTTATATTGGAATATTTCCCAAAATCTGTTTTATTGCCGTACCAAGTGTATTTTGTTATTTCTTTCATTTTTCCATACCTCGAACACAACTGGTCGCGCCCTAGCGCGACTGATACTTGTAAACATATAAAGCTGCTTATAATATAACTACACTTAATATTAAAAAAATATGTAACTACATACCCTCATATGCTTATACACCTGTATACTGTATATTTATATGAAACTGCCCATAGTCTTTATATACACGTAAGCAATATAAGCAACTGCTTCCATATGTTGTATGTCACATATGCAGCAGAATAACGAATGCGTTCGTTACAGAAAGCTACAAAATCCAGAAGGCCACCATCAAGGTGAAGACTGTCCACCGAACGGACTTCAGTGAGCCAGCCTCCGTATCATACACCGTAACCGGTACGGTTACCGGCAAGATCAACGTCGATTCGGCACAACAGGCTTTCTTGACCCAAGCCAAATCTCAGAAATTTTAAACTATGTTACTGCAGTTTTGATGCTGGTACCTGACTGTTTGAAGAAAAAAACATAATCTGTAAATCAGTTTATGATTGCTAATCAAAATTTGAATGCCGGTGGTGGGCGCTGGCTTGAGAAAGACAATATTTGATTTGTCGTCTCGTGTTACGAAATCGGAAATAAAGAAATTGTGCGCATTGTAAGCAGAGGACCGCCAAGCACTAAACAGTAGCGTAAAAAGTACGGCGCGTAAACCAAAATGTCTATTTATTTATTTGTCTCCTAAAATAAATAGTCGCCATACATGATATTGGCAAGCGTTCGTTAAAAACGTGTTCACGGCAGATTTACAAACGTTATAAGTAATTGATTCACGTATAATCAAAGAAAACTTTCACTACAACGAATGGCAAAATCTAAGCAAGCACAAATAATCCATATTTGTACATTCTAGTTAATTTCTAGCTAAAAAGTTTCTGCACAGTCATTTTTTAATTTTTTTTGAGTCGTTCTAGTTTATTGCCATCGGTTACGGTTATGAATGCACAGTGAGAGAGTTTGTACAGCGTCTGGTGGTGTAGTTGAGTGTAAAATACTGATAAAAACCAGCAAACCGGCAACTTTGTGTACTGTAGCCGTTGGTAAAGCAGGAAACGAACACAGCACCTTCTGTGAAATGGGACATGTTTGTCGTTCTCGGAAAGGATACCGGCTACACCCACGATGCCGATGCAAAATTAATGGCATCAACCATTAATTAATAAATGATCAGAGATCACATTAGACGTATACCTAACTCCTAATTGTAAGAAAAACAAAGTGCTGCATTAGTATTTTCTTGCCACGAGATAAAGCCAAGGCTCTGCGACAGATCAAAATGCATGTATAATGTATATACCGCGTAGCCATTATTAATTAATGACCTCTGGGTCGCAAGTATGTACTTTGAATGTCTCGTCGGAGTACTCAAATTACGGAAAGGGCTCACAGTTAATTGTAACAAGTAGTATATTGCGGGGGGACCCCATATTTGAAAATAATTACAGTAAATACATGTGGCATGCAATATGCCGTACGTACGCCACTTCTATTATCTCTAATTAGACCATTATCCCGGTCGCATCAGTGCCGGAAGCATATCTTGCTTTTATTCTTCCTGAAGAGCAGTGCAATCATTCACCGTTACTGGGACTAAAGGTATCTAGAAAACTGCATTTCTTATCCCGTCAGTATTCCCGTCATTCAACCGAAAAGGCGCAAGATTGTTTTTCTCGAGAACATCACCTGTACTATGGCTAACGGTCTTATTTATGAAAATGCCACATTTATGACGAACATCACCAGTTCTAATCCGTATGACCTTTCAAACTTTACCTGGAATTTTTGGTCTATCGCTAAGTTGTTCGTATTCATATCGTCCGTAACATTTAACCTGCTTGTGCTGCTGGTATTAATCTTCCACCGGGAACTTCGTACGCCCTTTACCGTGTACTTGATAAACTTACTGGGTACCAACATTCTCTTAATGGTCTTCGATCTACCGTTTGGCACCATCTTCGCGGCTAAACCTAACTGGTATCCCGGATGGCAGGTCTGCGCCGTCTACCTGTATGTGCTTTATCCGCTGACCGCATGTCAATTATGGGCGCAAGCCCTCATCACTTTAAACCGTATCTGGGCGATTTTCCATCCATTTTCATACCGGATGATGCACACAACCCGTATGGCTATTTTCGCTTGTACCTTTTTGTGGGCATTCATCCACATTTTTGGGATCCCTTTAATTGTCACCAATGTCACGTGGTACCGGCTACCGGGGACATTTTACTGCGCGATAAACGAAGCTGCCCAGCCGGTAACCGTCCACGCCTTCGAGATCATTATGCTGGATGTGACCATGTGTATCATCTATGCGGCATATCCGTTACTGTTGTATAAAGTGTGGAGCAGTTTTCGTAAGCGCTCGATGCGTGTCACCTCTAGTACGAAGATGGGCACTTTCACGAGCAGGAACAGTCAGAATAGTAGTGAGACGGCGAGGTTACCGCTGCAAAATCTCAAGCGTCGGCATGTGGCGCGGCGCCCGTTGGTGATCCTGTGGTTGTTGACGATCAGTGCGACGGTCTGTTGTACACCGCTGTGCATCGTCCTGCTGCTGGTATCCTGGACGGCCGTACAACCGAATGCCTTCTGGTATAACCTGGGATCGCTGCTTTATATAGTACAGCCGTTGCTGGATCCCGTTGTGTTGATTATCGGTTTGGACAGTTTACGCGGAGCGTTATGGCGAAACATCATAAGAAACGCTCGTGACTAAGGCGGATGAGAAAATTACTTGTCTATATTAATTAAAATTTTCATTGTCAACTCTCTAAAAATTTGATGGGCATTATGATGTTCAATATGCTGATATTATTGGTCGATCATTATCGTAAGCACAAAACCGTGATTTAAACGAACAATCTTCTGGTCGTTTTTGCTTTTGGGTTTTCCTGGAATTACGAGTACTTCTATAATTAATGTTGAAATGTTGGGAGCCGTAAAATGAATAAACATGCGTCATTTTTAGGTGAAGGCTCTGCATACCATGCCTTTTACCACCTTCGGCTCCTAGTACCACCTTTTATACCGCTTTTGACTCCCAGTACCACCTTTCTCCGCATAGCAGCGCTTGATTTATTACTTTTTAAACTTCATATCTTATTCTTTCTGGAGGAATACCTCGAAGTTTGAACGTTCAAAACCAGTTTTTTACCGGGATTCTGAACGTATAACACTGTTACGAGTACTCTACAATAATTCAATAAATACGGTTGTGCTTTAGTACAAATGAATAGTTTTAAAAACCCATATCATATCTTTTTTATAAAGCGAACCTGTACAAATGTGAAACATACAGGTAGAAAGAATGCACAAATTTTACTCGCAATCGGCTAAATTAATTACGAAAACCGTGTTTTCGTTCTACCCTTGCAGTCAATCGCACTCAGGACAAACACTGTCAGGATTTGTACGCTGGAATTAATTTTCAGATTGTGGAGCACAAGATATCGTAAAATTACCTTGAAACTATATTTTATTTAAGGATTAAAGTTATCGGTGGTATGCGGAGTCAAAGGTGGTAAAAAGGTAGTACTAGCCTACTAGGAGCCAACGGTGGTGTAAAGGTGGTATGCGGAGCCTTCACCTTATTTTTAATACGAGTACATCAGAGATCGATTTCATTTGTCCAAGAACGAGTGAACGTTTGGTACGCAACATAATTAAAAAAACTCGAGTCAGTTGGAAAGCAAAATGAATAAGTACATAGATATAAACTGATATGAGTATGCAGACAAAATACTCGTATATTGTTTGTTGTTGTTTTACAAAATATATTGTTTGCAAAATATGTTGTTGTTTATAACTGTATGCAGACAAAGTATATTGTTTTACTCGTATTTGTAACAGGCTAACAGGCAGTAACAGCAGCCAGTTTAGCTGTTTTTCGTACTTTTTACAATAATAACAGGTTGGCTAATCCAGAATGGCGTGCTACGATGGAATAGCTTGTTTATTATTGGCTTCAGCTACTGTATGTTACGTAACAGTCTGAGTTAATACTGCAACCCCCGTTATTATTATTGTGTAATGTCTAATTGGAAAGGACGACCGGTAAAAGCGCGGCGAAGATGTTTTTAATAATTAAAGAGACAAATGAGGATGACGCTGATTCATTCCAAGCGAGTGAAAGGAACAGCGTAATTTCGGTATGTTTAACGACAAGATAGCGCAAGAACAACAAGAATAATAGAGGGCTTTGCTCCGTATTAATGGCGGCAGGCACTTCTCAGCGAAACAATCTAAAGAATGTCCATCCCATTTTACCATCAAAACAATGGTGTCCAGAATATACTTTGCGTAGGAACTAGGAAGTAGAGTAGCAGGAGTTATGACATTGAAACCGACGCTGTTTATCGCAGATTCTAAAGAAACTTTATTTACTGCGTTTAACTACGAAAACAGTTTCAATTCGTCATTTTTGGCAAGAGCTTTTTTGACAAAACCCAATCGAACAAGCAGGAAAAAATGATAGCCAACTGTATCTCCACCTATTTGCTTTTATGGACGCTAGAGTCCTTTTTAGACCGATGTAAAGCAGAACCTAATTACCTACTGTAGTCTGTACATATCTGTACTTGTGTATACTATAATTATATCGAAATATGTACTGTACGCTACAAAAAGCTGTATGGGTGTAATTACATTAATGTCCGCATAGAGAAAAGACAGCATTCAACACACCGCATACGCAGTATTACCTTTTAATATTATACAGCGCCAAAATTATTATACATCTGCAACCCGAGCAATGATTTATTTCTACAGCACAGTTATTGTTGTAAGTTGCGGAAAACAACGACAATTTAAACTGTACAATGACAAAGGGCAGTTATTACTGGTCGCGTGACGGATGGACCTTATTGGAGACGGTGCTGGTAATCCGTTTTACGCCGGTCAGGGACATGGAATTCCCGTTTGTGGATGATCCGCCAAAGACACGTTCCGCAAAGGGCAGCCGGCGTTTCAGCACATCGTGGACCCGCTTCTTCAGATCCGAGTTGAGATACGTATACAACAGCGGATTGGCCGCGCAACCTGTCAACAAATTACCACACAATCAATGCAGTTCCTCGTAGAAGAAAGGCAGCTGCAACTACAGGGACATTTACCAATCCACATCAGGAACACCAGCGCCATCCCCATGGGTGACTGCAGGGCCGCCCGCGCTTTCACCACAAAGCCGAAGATCGCGCTGGGCACGTAGCAGACAATAAAGCCCACACAGGTAATGAAGGCGATCTGCGTGATCTTCCGCTCGGCATTGCGCTGACGTCGATGGTTAACTGGCATCAGCAGAGCGCCGGCCTGGTTCACCGCGGGATTCTTCCGCAGTTTCCGGCTGGAAATTGCAACTTTGCAGAACACGGCAGCATAACAGATGACCATAATAATCACCGGGACGAAGCCGTAGAGGACTTTATAGGAAATGACAAATTCCGGGGAGGTCAACGAGGAGAAAGTGCATTTCATGCTCTCCGTCGAGAATCCATACGTTCCGCCTAAACGCAGTAGCGGCCACATAAAGGTCATCCCGGCAATGAACCATGACGCCGCGATCAGGAAAACCGTCGTCGATGTAGAACTGAGTTTAGATTTTTGCAATACAACGATAAACAATCTATTCGCGGCAATGGCGCTGTGGGAATACGCCGAAGCGGTCAGCGTCCAAAAGTAGAAAAACCCGATAAAGCTACACGCTGATTTGGCAAGATACGTAGGCTGGGCGAACGAACTGGCTTGTTGCGCCAACTGTGTATACGCATGTACCGGACACACAATTCCACAGAAAAGTAATGTCGCGATGGATAAATTTATATACAGTGCGTTGGTGCTGCTGCTCTGCTGTTTGGCATGGGTGCGGATAAAACCCAGACAGCCGATACTACCCGCCGTGCCGACCAAACTGATGGGGATAGTGATGATGCCGAATACTTCGGTCGGAGTGGAAAAGGTGACGGTCGTGTTGCCGGCTAAAGACGCTAAAGAAGCTGTTGTGTTGGGCATCGTGACAAATGACGGCTGACGGTTTAAACGCACCGCCACGATTCCGGCGCGGCATTTATATAGTAGGAGCTTTTCTACAGCGCATTGTTCGGCTTCGATCACGTTCAGTGGAGAGATCGGCAGCGAACCGGCTTCCGGCATCCCTGTGGCTTCGTAACGTGATGGGGCTGTAATGAAATGCGACAGATTCCGCTTCCGTGCGACTTTACGTGGATGCTAATGTACTCTGCTCGAAAATCCAAAAAAAGCTCTTTTGTTTAAGAGCAAATGGGTTTCGCACGAAGTCATTACAGTGAAAATTATCCGTGGAATGCCTGCATGAGTGGTTTACGTCAGTCAACCATTTCTGCTGTTAAAATGGAATATTTTTGTCTATGTAGTAACTAAATGTAAATATCCTGAAACTGGAATCCTATTTCAAACAAATACATGTGTCCTCGCCGACCTTGAAATATGATACCCCTTTACCGACTACAGGTTACACATTCCCCGGAGACCACTCCACAACAAACAATAGCGTAAAACTCCATTTGCATTAGCAGGTCATTCTTGACAGCCATTCGGCAACAAATGCAGTTTCTGCAGAGGGCTTTTTGCTGCACCCCTTTTCTCTTTCTCACTAATCGTAACCTAATAATAAGGACATTTTAGCTATTCTTCGGAATAAAATAAAGGTGTTCCATTAAGGCGTAATAAAGACTAAGAAGAGCGTCTTTGACCTATGCTCTTTGCAACAATTCTGATTTTAATAAACAAAATCGGTCAACCGTCGGCGCGTACAAAGCATTCTATTAAAACCCAGCGTTTCATTAGTATGTACCTACGTCACAGAATGTTTGCACTTATTTTGAATTTGTGTTTTGTGAACAGCATAGTTTAGCGCAGTAGTAGTGTGTTTTGCGGCATAGTTTAGCGCAGAATGTACGAATTTGCACATCGCCTTTAAAAACTGGAAAGTACCAAATTCAAACGAAAGCTACTCTCCATTAGCTTAAGCGGCATGAAACATAGGTTCTTTTAGAAATTAAACTGAAGAATTAATCAAACTGTACGTACTCAACGAAATCCGGTAGTGACGGAATAAAATTATATACGTAAAGCATTATCTAAAGCGTCCCTGCCTTTTTTAAAGTAAAGTATTGCTCATTGCTTTATCACTCTGTGCATTAAGAATGTTTCTATAACTTAAGCGTTTTGAAGAAGAATTAACCATCAGTCGAAAATATACCCTACCTACACCAAAACATACCAATTTACCATAGTTATTGTAATTACAACCACCTTACAAAGGGGATGACAAAGTATAGTAGTAGTACTCGCTTTTTCGTCTGACTCCGCATATGATACGCATGAGCGCCCAGGATACAAAGGTCATGCTTGACCCCGGTATAATTATGCTGAAGTATGTTATGTAGTGGCTGGAAAAGTGCACCACCAAGCAGTTTTCCACCTAATACTACAAAATCTGTGGAGTACTGGCCGCCGTACTGAGTCATGTTCGTTTGTATACATTTGTCGGTGTGCATATGCAGTAAAAGTCTTTGTTGAACAATTGCCCAAAGCTGCGATATGCGACAGCGTCCACAAGTTATAAACCATGCGTCAGCTGGACATTAACCTTGCTCTTATTAACATTTCAAATAGATTGTTTCCGGATAAACGTTTGTACACGCCGGTGTATACGCATACTTTTGGAATGTCCACTTTACAGACGCTCAGCTTTACAATTATTGAAAGGAGTGCGTTCTGATCTCGGTTTATTGTACAAGGATAATTTCGTGCTAATTACAGACCGTTTTGTATTTTTGGTAATATACTGTGATGCTGCCACGCTATCGAACATGGCTTGGGGTAATCGATTGATTTTGGATTATGTTTCTGTGGGTACGGTTATCCTGACGATCCTGGTGGCGGCGCTGACGCTCACGGGATTCTGGACATCGTCATGGCTGGTTGTGGACAGCGAAATGCACCCGGAAATGGTGCCGTCGTTCAGAATGCTCTTCCACAAAATCGGCTTGTGGGAGATCTGCTTCCGGATGTACCAGAACACCGGCAATCCCTATCAGCGCTATTCAGTTATGTGTGATTCGGTGATTGTTAATACAAATCCCAACTACAGAAATCCAGGTACATAATATTAATAAACCAGCAACTATAGAAACTATGCAAATAATATTTCCTTGCAGTAGAATCGATGTTTATTGAAGAATTTAGAGACAGTCGGCATAAGCTGGGTATACACGTCTACTTTTATTGCTATCAACGGCCAGTTATAAAATTAAATTATAAAAAATAGAAGTTCTGCACAACAATATTTTTTACATACTGATATTTTTTAAAAACAATTTTTACCACGATAAACTGCAACAATAACACGGGTGTATTAAAATATTTACTTACAGTTGTAAGCAGTATAACGATTGCCGGCAACGATATTGCTCTAGTACTCGTCGTGATTGCGCTGTGTTTACACATCTCTCAAGTTGTGCTTTTGCAGATTTTATGCTAGCAACACAGGTGCTATACAGCACCGGGATGGGTGTGGTCATAATAGCCACGGTCTTGATGGTGGTTATGCTGGCATGCGGAGCAACCCGGAAAATCATATTCGCGCTTGGAGGATGCTTTCTCTTTTCAGGTACTAAAAATAGGCATAAATTATGCTACACCATGCGCATATTGTGCTGTAATTTGTAATCTGTATGTGCCCACACAACGGCGCACAATTAGATATTTAGATCATCGATCTGCGCATTCAAGTTGGAAAGTTATGACGGAAAATCTAAAATGTAACGCAGTTGTCATTATTGTTCAGCGTAAGAGCGCATGAGTTATTTCGGTGCAAATTATGCCAATAATACTATAACACGTGATGGCTGCCATAAATAAATTACTCGCAACGAATTTGAAGAACATAAAAATATTTAACAGTACTGGCGGATAGTATCACCACAGCTTAATAATACTAATAATAATAATAATTAATAATAAATGGGCTGTGGTCATACCTACGTAAAAGTAACAATATCACACTGAATTACAGGTTTTTCGATATGTTTGGCCGACATAGTCTTTGCCGCCTGTGCATTCGAGAAGGAAGGGTTATTTGGATGGACACAGAGCAATATTTTGGGGTGGACCTTTTGGGTAGCGGTGGCCAGCGGGTGCTCTTTGTGGCTCCTGGGCACGTGCTATTTTATCGTGGCATACCGGCTGGACCGGGTTCACCATGCTCAGTTCACTAAATATATTCTATAACAACTCTCTTGTATCTGCGCAATACTACAGTGCAAAAATTGTCGGTTAATTGAAAATTTTGTACAGTCCATAAGTGCTTTCTGGTGCTCTAAAAAAGCGCAAAAACCGCTATTTTCCAGCGGCTGGTGTCTGCTACTGCTTAGGAAATCTTTATTGTCTTCATCACACCGTAATTTTTTTTATTTTGTGTAGAAGTACAGTATATTAGTGTTGCATAAATAGTATCGTTCCGAGTTGCTGTCAGCATTTACCGGCAAAGTTGTCATAAAACTGACCAACTTACCACATATACATGGTGAGTCGATTGAAACGTTATTTTATTTAATCCGAGTTAAACACTGCATCCAGTGGTCATAATTAACAAAATTGTTTTAGAGCAATCAAATTTTTTCTTCTTTCTTTATACGACTTGATGATACAGGAATGCTGGAATAATAATGCTGGCTATTCAGCATAATTACCGGAAGATAAAATACGAGTGCCGATAAATTATCGCAACTTCTGTACAAGTACCAACCGTGAGAACCAACCACCTCCAAGAGATAAACCATCGTCAGATATAAACATCGTTGTGCTATAGGTGAAAATATTTATAATGTCGTTTATTTTAAAAGTTTTATTAAAAAAATTTATTATTTGGAACTTGTGTCGGTCGTAATCAGAAGTTTCTGCCTTCAACAGAATTTATACATATAAACCTAATTATTAATTTATCTGGCATAAGTATACAAGGAAGCCTTTTGTGTATCCACCTTGACTTTGTTAATCATAAATTTAATTTCCGTATTCTTTTCTCGAAAATGGTTTTCCATCCTTTTGTAATTGAATATGTCCAGTGTATTTGCCACTCTGCCTTGGAAACCCCTACCACGATTATTGATTAAGTGTTAAAGATCACTTTAGGAGCAAGAACGTACAAGTAAAAAAAAGTGGTTTCTGTAGACTGTAATACTTTTGCAAGATGCACTCCATTCTTACTATCGCGAGGTCACTTTATAAATTTGATCCCTAATTCATCAGGCAAATGTTTACCGTGTGACGCTCGTTCTACCGGCAGCATTGCGCCAGTAGGTCACCATTGTCAGTGCCACAGAAAATGTATCCTAATTGGCCGTAATACACACAACACACAGTTTAGACTTCGACCACATATGTTTACAATCCTCTCCGCAGTGGTCGTCCTAGACATACAGCTGTTAAAAGATTGGAAAAGTGATAAGTAAATACTCAACACTTCCTCCTACCTAATCGCTGCACAGTCTTAACACGCTTGTAGCATTGACTTCTTTCTCACCTCATTGTCACTTACGAAATTTGGAGTGTTACAAGACGCTGCCGTTATGCAAGCCAACACTCTGGTTACGCTGTAAAATATTACAAAATGCTACTCTACGAATCCCGATGTTTTCTTCCTGTGATTGGATTATTGCTTTTTACTTGGATATCATGCGTTTATGCCATAACGGATGTTGATGTTTCCGAGTAAGTGTGAATTTTATTTTTATGCTTCGTTGTTACTTTTTACCCTTCTAATGCATTTGAATAACATAAAAATATAGAATAACATATAATAAAAAATTTCCCGCCAGAAAGTGAACAAAAACCCTGTTCGGTAAAGCGAATTTACCTAATTAAAACAATATATGTATCTGTACATATATGAAAATGAAAATGAAATTGAAAAAATGAAAATGAAATATATTATGAAAATTATTTTTGCCGGTGAAAATTAATTGTTGAAGTGGAAATGCTGTGTACTGAAGTCACTATTAACGTTTGTAGAAATATTGCCAACGATGACAACGCTATTCCACAGTTTGAGAATATCTTACCGGAAGATTCCAACGAAGTTACACTCAGCACGGCGGAGGTCGGCGTGGCCCGGTATCTGGGTTTAGGCTATGACCTTATGCGAGCCAATCCCTTTGCCACCACTCTGGATCCCGGTTTGAAAAGCAGCTCGCTGAAACCGGCAAAACTCCTGAAGACCTTCTTCCAGAACAACGCCACGTGCCCGCAACTAACGCAGTGTTTGAAAATCGAACCGTCCGTTGGCACGGACGGACCGGCGAAAGACCAACAACTTTTTATCAGATCCTTCGCCGATTACCAGCGCGCCACTCTGGAACATTTGCATGTGTATGGAAAATTTACAGTACGAATGCCCAACCCATTTTGTAATATAACACCTCGTATATAAGAAGACCTACGTTTTTTATTGATGATTAATATGAGTTGTCTGTAACTGATAAAGCCGGTTATCTAAGGAAAACTGTAAGAATATTACTGCATTGCAGACTACATATTCACAAATTCGGTAGTGATATCTTTTTTACTTAACTGCTGCCGTTTTTTTCTACAGAAAGGTTTAAAACGGCACATTAATATATATAATGCTAACTGCATAGAAATGAAGAAAAAACAAATCAATCTTGCTTATGTAGATAGGAATATGGTGGCATAACTTATGACTTGTGTACGTATAAACTGCAGGTACATGCCGATATATATTGTACATGGGTGTTTAAACGATTTTCAAATTTTTTAGAGTAACATTACAAATGCAGTCGGAACAGCCGAAAATTCCCTCGACACATTGCGTAATCAACTCGCCAGTGGAGCATCCTTCACCGCGGCCGTATCCTTCCGCATTTCCGAAGAGGCTGAACTGGACTTCCGGTCCAGTCAGACCCTGCACACGCCCTTCGCCATTGCCCTGTGTGAACTGCCGCTCGACTATCAGCGCGATGAATATCTCAGTCTGCTGAAGGAATTCGGCACGCACGTCATCGTCAAAATCCGTTTGGCCAAAACCGTCGTGCGGCGCGTGACCATCACACCGGAAATGCTGTATCAGTCCTTTGTGGATAGCGGTGTAAGTGTTGATACTATAAACGACGGGTATTTCCTAGCCAACATCACCGGGACACTGATGGCGCGTATTGCCCAAAACGTGGAAAAGAATGGGTCTCTTACGTCTTTGGTGGACGTAAGTACAATGAGCGAAGCGAGTCCTGTTGTCACGGCCATTCGGGAGATCCCGTATTTCGTCACCCGGGAGCGTTTGCAGCGATCCGGTGCCAGTATTGACAATTGCCGGTAATTAACTGAATGAATTTCTATCTGGTGAAAACATTTTTCTATTCACGTTGTATTTGCATTAGACAAATTTCTACTGTGTGTTAAAAAATAAATTTCTTAAACTTTGATTTTTCTTAAATATGCATTAGCGTATGATTTCTGAAATATGCATTAACGCTTTTGATAAACGTATTTAAAAACGTACACCGGACTCATAAAGCGTAAAAAGAGATACCTATCCATTTGTTTTTTTTGAATAAAAAATATGTGTAATCAAGCTTTGTAACGAAGCCTTTAAAAAAATATCAATTTTTAAAAATACACAAGGTAATTTTTGTACAGGCACCTTATACAAGACGCTCCCGATGGCACCGCAGCGTCCAAAGTCGCTCAACTCCGCGAGAATCTTGGTCGTGCACTGATCGACTATGCCGGCGAAAGTAAACACCGTCTCCACATCAAGCAGCCGGAATTTTTCTTCTGGCCACCGGAAATCTACGCCCGTATTGCCTTCACACAAAGCCGTTCTCTGGAATTCATGCCAGATGGATGTACCGGCTCCGTGGATCTATCGCTGCTGGGGCGGGGCTACGATATCTTCGCGGCCGACACGCTGGGTTCGCACTTAGATTCCGGAGTGCATTTCACGCCAGCACTTCTCCATAAAGCGCCGTGTTTGGTGGGACGGAAGCCCTTCTGCAGTACCGGGTTGTCGTGCGCTAGCGTGGAGGCCGCGGAAAGGTCACAGTATGCGGTGTGGTCCGGACGAGACTACCAAAAGGAGATCAACAGTGTCCTTCGCATTCCAGATACGCTGCCGGTAAATTAAAGAAAGTTTTATTTGTGTTTTGATGCTTCACCGTATTCTGACGACATAATAAACTTATAAAATATTTCAATATACAATATTCGCTTCCTTTTCCCATTGTACCGATCATAATGCAGTCCGAACAATAAATTTCTACGTACATAATTTCTTACGTATATATAATTCCTTACGTATTTCCTCTGCAGAATGCATGTATGATTATAATTTCTACTGTAGGTGTAACTGTAATTATGTATTCTAGTAATATACACGTACTGTATACAAAGATTATAAATATGTACACACATGAACTTAAATTCAAATAAAATTTCTTGTTTCAGTGCTAATTATAATTAGTAGTTTCTTTTCGTAATTTTCAGATTCAAATGGCCGGCAAAATTGGCGGTAAGGGCGTTTCCATGCAGCAAATTAATCAACTCTTCCTTGCCGGCAACGGCATAATCGACACCGTCCAACTCAACGCCTCCAACGAGGTCTCCCTAAACTACCGCGATATGGATCAGATACTGGACCCGCATTTCCTGTCTGCCATCTGCGAGCTCCCAACCGTGTATGACCCGACACGTTACGTCAGCTTTCTCAAGGAATTCGGCACCCATATCATGGTGAAACTGCGGTACGGCAGTGTTGCCGTTACCCGGTCAGTTATCCCCCAAATTCTGATCCTGGAACAAATTCAGTCTAATGGCAGCGCACAGACAGTTACTCCAGAAGTACTACAAACAGCCATGGAAACCGCACGAAAATTGGGATCAGTCGACATTATTACGAATTCTTTTTCGACACCTAACAGACCTATCATGATAACGCTGAGGAACATTAGCTACTTTGTCACAAAACCCAGGATAGTCGCGTCCAATCCGCCAACCGAATGCAGCGGTGTGCTCAACAACGACAGCGCCATTTCTTCGCTCCAGAGCAACTTGAACCAAGCCATGAGCGATTACAGTAAGGAGACAGATGTTACCGAAAGGTCATACCCTGTAATAATTCCGGCTATCTCGACATCGTCATCAAGCACGCCTACTCCGCAGTCAAGAATGCTGGTTATACCGAATGAGTCGTCTACTCAGCTACGGACGAAACCACCCAAACGGACACCACCACCGCGACGGTCGACTCCATCAACGAGGACGACAGCTGCCGCAATACTACCAACGACAACGATGACCTACGTCGTTGACGGGCCATCTGGGTTGTGGCCGGCTGGAACGTATGCGTTATTGGAAGCTGCGGACGGATGTCCGGCAGGAGACTGGAGAAAGGGCAGTAGATTTCAGGTAACCTTGAATCAACCGTACTTGACCTTTAGGTGCAATGTATGGTTCGTTTTCAAAGGAAATCATTCATGATTTTCACGTCCCGGTGTTGCTTGAAAAGCTCAAGGGTCCCGCGGTTTTATTATTAACGCCGTCATATATATAGTTTGAAACGCCATCATATACATGTACAAGAAACAGCCTCGGCTTCGCCTCCGCGTTTCTTGTGGTCCATGGCCATTTTATTTGAATTTGAACGAATATTTATTAGAATAACATCTAAATTTCTCCGAAACATGGTCGGTACATGCAATAGGGCAAACACGAATTTATATGAAAATCAGTTCATGATTCTCTCAACTTTGAAAGCATTCTCTTTGACTGTGCATACAGATAATTTTTACGACATCCCCTACCCGAAAAGAAAGCCGAAATATCAGTCTATAAGCATGAAATTTGAAACAGTGATAGTGCACTGGATCATACGGTACTGCTCTTTATTAAAAATCACTTCACAAATCAGGTGGAAGAAAAATAAACATTACATTATTCACAACAGCAAAACTTCGTTTAAACTATCCACTCCGTCCATCGTGCCAAGGATAGATGCTGCATTTCCGCTGAATTTCCAGCGACAGCCGTAGCCGTCATTAGTTCGGTGACTCGTCACTTCACTGACTCTTTTCACTGGAAAGTCGTGTGTGCCCGGTAGTGTATGTCCGGTCAGTAGTGGTACCTCGATTACTTGCTTACCTAACCGGTTCGGTTCGCCGGACGGTAGTGGTAGCTCGGTCGCCTGCTCACCTAACGGACCCTGTGCACTGGACAGTTTAAACATCAGAGTGCAGTGTTTGTACGGATTACTGGTTTAGCCAAACTCCAAAGTCAAAACGAGTGGTAGCTCGGTCACTAATTTACCTAACCGGCTTTCTGCGCCGGACAACAGTGGCAGTTCGGTTACTCATATACACTGTACAATAATGACAGCTTGGTCACTCGTTCACCTACCGGGCTCTGTGCACGGACAGTAGTGGTAACTCACTCAGTCACTCGTTCCCTAACGGGCTATTTACACTGGACATTAGATACAACTCGGTCACCCGCACACCTACCGGGCTCTGTGCACGGACAGTAGTGGCAGCACTGGTCGGTCACTCACTGGCTTAGCGGGCTATTTTAACTTGAATATAGTGGTATTTCGCCCACTCGCTAAACTAACGCAACAGTGCCTGGTTAAAAATACTCGTACCACGATGATAATTATTATTATAATAATTTAGTTACATTTGGTGAAGGTAGTCAAAACACTTCCGCTTTAGCGGTCGAAGCGGGAGAGGTTTTGATAGAAATGAATACTGTCTGGCAGGGTTTTCGACTACGGGCATTCAGAATATAATATTGGTTTTGGTCAGTCTTTTCTGGTTTGCCGGCTCTGGTGTATCCCATTCGTGGCAACATAGATCTGAATCTGGATATAGTTTCGCACACGCAAAGGCCCATAAAATTAGCTCAGTTTTATGAATGCGACGATAACTGTGTTTAAACATCTCGTGTGTTTTGGACGGTGGGCCCACTGGATACTTGCACTTCTTATAATACAAATATAAATAATTATCGTTGCCTAATTTACGCGTGAAAATAAATGAAACAATTTTTTTAGAAAGAGAACCGGGATTTATGCAAAGTAGCAGATTTATCGGAAGAAAAGCGTACCATATATACAGCTTATGTAAACTAAGTTTTAATGCGTTGCTTGCTCTTTTCAGGACTCAGAAGACCGCAACAATCGCAACGACTGGGCCGTGTTGCTGACCTCCCTCACCACCAGCCGCTTCTCTCCGGAAGGCGTCCGCCTCCACTTCTGCGTCAAAACGACGCCTTTCTCCCCCTACGAACCGGACTGGCCGCCCGGCCAGTACTGCCTCTTCAAGAAAGGCCCGTGCCCCATCGGTTTCGAGACCAGCTTTGTCGACCACGACGACGAAACCACCAACAACGGGAACGGTCAGGAGGGTGTCCTCCCCGACGGCTTCTACACGCACAACACCCGCTACTACTTCTGCTGTCGGGACGACGGGGACGTGGACATCCCCATCAGCCTGCCGAAATCACGGCCCTTCTTCCTCTTACGTAAAGGTCAACAGTGCCAGCGGGTGTGGGATATGGACGCCGAGCCGTTATGGCTGTTTACCGACTGTGAGGATTCATCGGCAGGATGCCGGATGTCCCCGTACGGTCATCATCCGGGGCTGACCAGTGTCCATGGCGATTGGCAGTGGCATTTCTGCCATTATACACCGGCTAAACGGTTGGATTTCTATGCGCAGTTTCTCAGGCAGGCCTTTGATTATTTGGATTTGTAGGCGCTGAGGAGGAAGTGCAGGATGATGACAGCCACGTGCGTGCCGGGGTCAATCGATCGGATATATATGAGTCAGATGCGTATATATGGAAAATCGGAATTTATTTGGCGCTTTCATAACACCTGCTGCTCTTTACTAACAATTTATACGTCTACTTGCCACTTGTTGAATTCGGTATTTTTTGCTGCTGGTTGTTAAATTCGTACTGAGGATTTGATTTAATGCTTAAGCTAACTGAATCACAATAATTTACAAAATGATGTCAAATGCGTTTTTTGGTCGGAAATGTTACAGTTGGTAAATCTTTATGTACATAAAGGATGGTATCAAGACTCCACCTTGAAATGTCCAAGTTAACATCGATTAGCGCACGGTTGTTCTCGTGGAAATAATTTAATGTTGTTAGAGCTGAGTCAGGCGATGCGTCAGTGTAATTTTTATCGCGCAAAATACAGAAATACAGCACACGCCGGCACAGATTAAACTTGCGCCGGTAATCAGCGGAAGTCAGACACTGTTGCGCTGCCCCGTCGACCATTGATGCGGCTCGGTTAATTTACAATCAGCACTTGGCCCGTCCATCAAATTGTAAGTTGCAGTCGGAAGAATCGCTAGCACATGTATAGTTTTTTTACAATCCGTTGCCAAACATATTGATCGATGCGCACAAATGAATGCTGAGGGATATGTGGTGTGATATGTGTATTACCAGCGAAGAAATCGGACGGAGATTGTTGTTTAAATTTTAAAGTTCAGAACGATTAAAAAACCTTCGGCTCATTATTTCCTTACTTCGGCCAAATTCTGTTCTGCATCTGAATAATGGAAAGGCGGCATGTGCTTTGGACGATTGCCGTTATCGGTATATTTTCCATTCTGCTAAAACAAGGTACTTAATCGTAGAATTATTAACCGTTAGAATTAAACAGCGTTTGTATTTATACGTTCAAAAATATTCAGCTGAGTATTAATGCGCTGTTGTATTGTACAAGCGCTTAAGAGTTAAGTACTGCGATATATACATAAAGTTACTGATTATTTGAATTTCCGGTTACCAATACTCCAGCATGCAGGTCGATTATTGAATTGTTTTTAGCTACTTTGGATTACCGCTATCTGTATAAAATTTGTTTTTCTTCTTGGGTGCTACGCATTTTCAATTTTGTGGAAAAAAATTCGGGAAATTTTTAAATCTCGAAATTTCCCGAATATTAGCTGGTCTGTGAGTCAGTATGGCCGATCGTTGAACGTGACGCGACGCAACATTTTCCCCAAGATAAATCCGATAATATCAGCCCTTAACACCGATATACTGTATTATACATGTGATTATTCCGTAGGTTGGGCACTGCGATGTTATACATGCATTGAGGGAACGTGTCCCAGCGCTTCCGATATGAAGGAGACCGGCTGCACCACACTGCTGGATACATGCTTCAAGTTCGAAGGCGTTGTTACACAAGATGAAGTTCTGTTTCAAGGTACTAGTACTAACAAAATTACAGCCATAATTATATGATAATATGTAGATGAGCACTGGGACTGTACATCTTCGTTAAAAGATTCAGCTAAAAGTACGCGGTTGTGTGGGATAATTTTAGGCTATGTCACACGTGGCTGTGCAGCGAACAGCATTATGCAACAGTTCACGCCGGGCGATATTCAACCGAACAAGTGCACGAACGTTACCGGCTCCCGTGATCCCGATCCAGATAGATTAGAGACATACACCGGCAGGATCTGCCTATGCGACACCGATCTTTGCAATACAGCTTCCGCCAGTCGATCTCTTTATGTTGTATTTATTTTCTTTATAGTTTTATCATGTTTGTATCAGCGTATATAATATAATTGACTGCTTGAGGACGATGATCTCCCGGATTTTGACACAGAATTATACATAACTGCGATTGTTTTTGCTAAAAGTTTCGCCATAATATACTGTAAACGTTTTATACGATATTACAATTGTATAACTGGGTCGTGTGGTAATGGAAAATAATAAAATATCTATGATAATGAAAGTGCAGTAAAACTTCCAAATTTGCTAGAGTACACAAGTGCGAGACTGCGAGTAGTACGTATATAAATAGCAAAATTAATGCAAATACTTACATATCACATACTCGTAGAATATGTATATGGTGCAACGTGAATAGAAGTATGCAGTATTATTATAGATGGACACTGTATGTAACAATAAACCTAGACAGAAATGCTATAGCGACTCACGAGCAGTTCCGACTTCCAGTATACTAGTGGCAGCGATATATTACTGTATTTAAACGCCAGACGTGTCAAACACTTGCATACGTAATAAGTTATGTAGGACATTAATAAAAATATCTAATCATAAATAGAAGTACAGTACTTTGAAAATTGCTGTTCAAATAGAGATAAAGTACAACGGCAAAATAATTATTAATTCAACCGGCTCGTGTGCGTTACTGTACGTATCTGTATAGTATACCCGGACCGGTACGCTGTAATACGGAAGTTACCTAATTACGTTAAGCGGTATGGCTGTTTCTGCAGTCTGCATAATTAGCAACTTTAATAGGCACAAAAAAATTATATTACAATACAATACAATAAAGAATGAAATGTAATAAGGCGGTTTAACTTTTTAATTTTTTACATGTACAATACATGTACTGTATTCAAGCTGCAACTACAAGCCAACGTTGCCGTGCAAGCCTACCCCCTTCGGGTGCGGTAAATGAGATGTTCATGTTTGTAGGACTTTTCCGTTGAATCCGCTCTGCAAACGCGAAATTTCTATCAGATTTCCGATTTCGAGGCTTTTTTTGAGTTTTCGTACAATTCACATTTCATTTTCGACAGAATCGACACTGACAATCCCGATTCTTCTCAGTCCTTTTGAAATATTCTAATTTAGTGGTTTACACGTTCATGAGATTATTGATGAGAATTCTGTCACGGATTGGTTTGTTATCGTGTAGTAATGCAGCTACAGTCGCTGCTAAAGTGTATTCAGAATCAGTTCGCTGTTGAACGCCATCGCGCTGTGATTGATTCCCTTGATCTAGACCAGCAGGATGCGGAATGCGGGAGATCACTGCAGAATCAGATTGAGGAGAAATTGCTTGAAGATGGAGGTTTGTCCGTTTTTTCACTTTTACGTTGAATGACATCAGTATTTTGCGTGCGAAACTGCCTGCAGTGAGTGCAGTCTGCATACGTCAGAATGTTTCTGGGCGTAACCGGTCACGTTCGCAGTACCGCATGTTGTGATTCCCAGTTATACGATGAAATGCCCTGATGGGCTCTAATTTACTTTTGGCATTATGAGGTGTTTTAACGGTTGATCAACGATTCAACATTCAACTTTAAAAATTTTCGCTTGACTTTCTTCTTATTTGTTGGGATCGTAAGCTCACAATATTTGTGAGTTACGGACATTCGTGGATGGATATCGTTTTTATTGTTGAATTAATTTAAGGTTGTTGTTTGACCAACGAACAGCGTGTGTGACTGTGTCTATACTCTATAGCTCTGTGCAAAGTTATGTTTTATGGTTATCAGGTTATGGGAAAAATCGAGTTTGTATGCGTAATTTTATGCATTAATAATATGTATTTAAATTTTATAGGTTTTGTAACAAAACCTATAAAATTTATAAATTTATAAAATTTATAAAACCTTATTATACCTTATAAACCTTCAAGGAAATCAAAAATGTGTTTAACAAAACTCTTTGTTAAACACATTTTTGATTTCCTTGAAGCTAATGTAAATATGAAAATGAAAAAGCGTTCAGAATGAATGAATCCATGCAAATGTTATGCCAATGTATTTTTATTTCGCTTCGCAGTTCCCGCTGGTATCTTCAACATCGGGAACACGTGCTACGCCAACGCGGCTCTCCAGGCGCTGATGGTGTGCCAGCCCTTCACGGGCTACCTCGTGGACCAGTTCAACCGCATCCAGGGCCTGGTGGAGCAGCGCCAGTCCACCCTGGCCGCCCTCGAGGGCCCCGCCAAGACGGCCCCTTCCTCAGCGCCGAATTCAGCCAGGTGGTCTCCTCCCTCCTGCTGCTGCGCAGCCAGAATGATTCCTTCTCCCCCTCGCACCTCATGACCGCCGTCCGCAAGCTGTATCCCCAGTTTGCCGTCGGGAGTCAGCACGATGCGCAGGAATTCATTTCGTGTTTATTGGACAGGTGAGAGAAATAATTTGCGGATTTTGTCATTAATTGCCTCCTAACGCCTAACTGTTACGTTTCCCGTGCTTCTAAATTTTATGGTAAACATACAGTACGTTACGCTATTTCAAGATCTTCGTAACGCCTTTGGAGATAGTTTATTTAATGATAGTGTAACAGTGTCAATAACAGTGAATAACATCTGCCTACGTTCTTCAGCCTTTTTACTTGTTTTGACGTGATTCATTGCATTTCAATAGAAGTATGCGTAATTTCATGCAGTATTAATTCAGATCAGTAGAATTAAAAATGTCTGTTTTAAACCACATTCGGGCGACCGTGGATCTTTTCTTTTTGCATGCTGAAATGCTGAACGTAATTTTCAGTAAAAGTATAGGTGCTCAAGGAAAATCGTTTGATGGATTTTCGATACTTCAAAGTATGCTGTGATTGTTTAGAAATAGCTTATCAACGGACTGGCAGATATCGTGAGATATGATAATTTTACTTCGATTTTTACTAATAATAATTTTTCTTCGATCACCACTTTCTCATCGAAAATCAATTTTTCGTTGTCATTTTTAGTGCAGCTTTCCAGTGCATTAATTGGCATTCACTCCATCTGAACGCTGTATTTTATCATGGAGAAATTAAAACCGTAATTTATGAGGGAGATTATTCGTACTTCGTATTGTGACTTATTTTGTGTTCTTGATTTGTTGTAGAATACACGAAGAACTGAAGTATCCCGTGTTCCAGTTGTCCGAAGAAACTGCCGACGAAGACGAAACGGTCAGCAGTACGAAAAGCGATTACGAGAGCTGCATGAGTCTGGTGTCGGAGGACTCCGTGTTCCATTTAAACGGCGAAGAGGACTCCGGAGTGTCGGATGGACTGTCCAACGGCCATGTTAACGGCGACGATAACGACCGGGTACGAAATATTAGTCTTTTTTGAAATGATCGCATTCCGTCCAGTCGATGATGATAATCGGCACCAGATTTGAGTTCTAGTGATGTCAAAAAACCTTTCTGAACAGTTGGAAAAAATGATTTTGTAATGAAAAATATTGTGTTGCTTTTATTAATTTTCCACGTTTTGTTTTAGGATTCGACGCTATGCGGGAATGGCGATGAGTATTACGAATCCATGGACGATCATTCCGAGCTGGACCCCTCCCCCTCCACGGAGCTGCCCACCACCGTCTTCCCCAAACACCGAACGAGTAAAGTGGTCACCTTCCGCAGTATCATCCAGGATGTGTTTTACGGGGACTTCGCCGTCAGTATCCAGTGCCGGACGTGCGGGGAGGTGTCGACACGCTACGAGAATTTCCAGATGTTGGAGGTGTCCATTCCCACGGCGGAACAGTTGGCCGAATGGAGTGAGGGGACGCCGTGGTGGAGGAGAAGAAACCGAAGGACAGTCGCTGGCCCAAGTGGTTGAGCCTGAAGACCGGGCATGCCAAGCGACGCGTGGGCCTGATTAATTGCCTGCGTAATGAGTTCCGCCCGGAGCAGCTGAGCGGGGAGAACCAGTACCACTGTGATCGCTGCAACCGGGCCACGGATGCCGTGAAGAATATCCGGATCTCCCGGCTGCCAGAAGTACTAATTATCCATTTTAAACGGTTTAAGTATGAGAACTCTGGCGCGTTCCTGTCGACGTTTAGCAATCCGGACCGCAAGATTCATGATCTGTAAGTCTTGAATTCACTAGTATACCTAGTACCTACATCGCCTATTTATGATGTGGTAGAACAAAACAGATAGAAGTATATCCAACGAAAATTAAGCCGCAGTATAAAATTTAATTAAATAATCTAATGAAAAAGTGCTATACTGTAATTAATTTTCTTCTTTTACATCCACCCTGCAGTTACTGTATATAATGTATTGCAGTAGCTTTTTCCAGTCTTTAGTTCGAACTGTCCGGATAAAATTTGAAATATGTATCGGTTTGACATTTTGTTAGCTTTTCGCGTTTGATTTGATTTACCATTTATTTTGCATTGATTGAATTGTCTGGCTCATCCATTTGTTTATAAACTAGTAATTTTCTTAAAATTTGTTTTATAATGGCATTTTCCGGAATTCATTCTCAGGAAGTGTTATTCTCTAACAGGGTGGATTTTCCGCGCGATGAGCTGCTGGATCCGAGCCTGTTCAACATGGACTTCAGCTCCAAATACGATCTGCGTGCGGTGATTTCCCACTCCGGTTCCACGCTGTCCAGCGGACATTACACGTGCTACGTAAAGACAGGCGAGCCCAACACCGCGCCGAAGTGGTACATGTGCAATGACGCCGACGTGACGGAAGTTCCGAGTTCCGTGATTGCGGACACGGAGGCCTATATTTTATTCTACTCCCAAGTGGATCCCGAGAAGGACGAGCGCCTGTATCAGTTGTGTAAGGATCTCCGGCGGCTGCCTTTTGAGGGCACTCCGCCCGATGGATGGGAAGCAATATCCAGAAGGTCTCAGCAGTTCTTCCGCCTTCCATGTTTGCCCGATATGACCAAAATGTGCCACTCATCAGTAAAGGTAAGAATAAACATACAGCAAATATTCTTAAAAAAATTTGACTTCTCGAGTAGAATAAAGGTTAAATCTGCATTGTTAGCGATATCTGCTGATGACTACTATAATATGATTATTATATAGATATCTGCATTTTGATGAGTACTGTTGTACCGTATTATTCTAACTTCTTAAAATTCAACTTTGACACAAAATCAAATGGGGAATATTGAAATAGCAGTAGTTTATTATTTGGTATAGAAATTTTTGGTGATTATTTGGATTTTACTGACTATCGCTGTTAGCCTGTTAGGGTCTTTAAGAATATTGGAAGATAAAAAAGCCTTAGAATAATCACCGTAATAGTTGTTGGTGTCAGTCGAAAGTGCGGCAAAGATGCACAGCTTCTTTGTTACTAGCTCAAGTCCTTTTTTGTGTATTTTGACACAGTCGTTCATTTTTGATTGTGTCAGTATGTAATCATATACTGTAATGGTTTGGGAAAGGGCGAAATAAGATTGTTTATTACTGTGAGTCGCGAATTTCGAATGATATAAGTACTTACGCTTCTGTTGGTGCATAAACCTGCAAGGCGGTAATGTGTCGTATTTCGATATTGCAGAGTGGCTGTCGAAGCTGAAGTGGTCGCAGATGATCCACCGTATGTCTTCCCAGGACCTGATCTGTCCGCACCGGCTACTCCTGCCCGGCACCCTACAGCGTCTTCCTGACCTGGCCCTGCCCATCGCCCCGGCCGCCTTCGAGCGGATGGTGGAGCTGTTCGACGGGGCGCAGTGCCGTCTGCTGCACCGCGGCGAATGCTCACTCTGCGCGCACCTTCTCACGCCGCCACCGCCGCCCCGGCCCCACTCTGCCGATCGCAGCAAGACCATCGTTAAATTATGATTTATTTTTATCCTCTTCCACTCGCCACACAGTTTTTATTCAGTTACAGATTTTTATACTATTTTTGCCTGTCAAAGTTTGAGCGTTTAATTTTTTATGAATTGGGAATTGTTATCAGAGTTAACGTCTGCATCTCGTACAGTTGGTTTACAAGTTTTAGTTTTGTAGTTTCTGATGTCTGTGTCGTCGAAGGATTTTATAATTAAATTAGTTACGCGGCTGCGGTCACTTTGTAGACGATGCAGTATGAATCAGTCGATTGGAAAATAACGGAAGACTATTTAATACAGTTGCATAATAACTGGAATCAGCAGTAGAGCCGAAGAGAGAGCACTTCCCATGGCCAAAGTATGTGACTTTTGCGCAGTTGTCAGGTTCTGCAGTTCGCGCGTTTACTTTTTAATATTTCCTTTCTTTTATCGGTGAACAAAACTGGAAAATAAAATTTAGAGAATTTCTGCTGCATTAAATATTTCCTATACTGGCTCTGGCAACTTCCGGTACAAGTGCCTGCGCTCCGCGAACCCTTCAGGCCAGCAGTTACGGTAACTTGCCGCGGCAGGCAGCACGTGTTAAAGCAAACTGCAGACGAAGTAGTGCATTCTGCAGTCGTTTTTGTGGTAGGGTAGCTGTTAAATTTGCTGCAGGCGCCAGCCATAGTGGACACTGGACAGCATGTTAAAAATCACGAACTGAAAGAAGTGGCATATTTGCGAGTTTTTTTTTACTTCCTCTTGCATTTCATACTTAACGAATCTGATTTCGAATTGTGCATCAACAGCTGCACTTAATATTAAAGTACTTTCCTGGCTGTAGGCTGACTATCCAGTACGCTTTACCGTCCTTGTTCCCTACACAATGTCGCAACAGAGCAGTTCTACAGATCCCCTGCCTCATGGTTGTCCCGCTAACACCGTGGAATTTCTGCGCGGACTGCGTGATCTGCAGTCACATTATCTCAGCTCATTATCCGTTCATTCCCCATGAATGATGCTGTTTTTGTGTGGACGTAGCCTTTTTCACCTGTTTCCCAGTATGATCAGTCTTGTTCCGTTTTGCAGATTGGTAGCGTACGCTTACACGATGGATCTGCACCTTAACGACGACAACGTTGAGCCCATCTTGATTGGGGCGCAGTTTCTACAGATGTCTCCCGTGGCCAGCATGTGCTGGGAGTACGTGGAGAAGCGCCTGTGCCTGTCCAACTGCCTAGCCGTCCACGCTCTGGCTTCTCAACACCACAATCCGCTTCTGGGCGACGCAGCGCTGAGCTTGATCAATCCGCACTTCCTGTGTTTGGCGCAGAGCCAGGAATTTCTGCAGATGGACGCGCAACAGGTGCAGTCTGGCTGACGGCATTGTAAAGTTTACCCTAGGCATAACATGAGCTTTGTATGAGCCCAGGGCCAGAATCACTTGGGTTGCGGTGTATTCAGCGACAGTATCTGGCACCTGAATTATCCAGTTAGCATGTGTTCGGGGAGTTTATTTTGCAGCTGGTTGTACTGATCGCATCGGATGAAGTGGAGGTGTTCAGTGAAGATCAAGTGTTGGAGGCTGTGCTGCGCTGGCTAAATTACGACCGTCCCGGACGACTAGCGCACGAGCCCGCTGTCCTGCAGAACGTCCGCGCTTCCTGTCTGAGCGCCGATTCTCGGCAGGTGTACTCGGCGACACTTATCAGTGCGGGGGCGCCGTGCGAGTCCGCAGTGGTGGACTTGAAATCCCCGCCGCCAAAAAGCAGAAAACTGCACCACGCCATTCATGCGGTAAGAACCACATAGTTTCGTTAATCGGTCTTCACGGTTCAGTTTCTTCCAAAACAGTGAAGTCTTTATTGGAGCGACATATAGCGTTATCAGATTATGTTTATCCGTTTACGTTCCTCTCATCAGGAGAGAGGTCACCAATCGATCCTCTTTTTGTTGCTGCAAGAGCTCCAATAAACGAACCCTTTAAAAAACTAAGTCTTCGAATTCACCTTGTAATATTTTTTACCTGATTACTGCTGCCTTGAGTGCCTTCTAATAAAACCACTGTCAGACTGTAAATAATATTGAACGGTTTTTGTTCCTATGTTTCGAATCGCATAAAAATTACTTCCTCAGTTGACTGGCGACCACCAGATCATCTAATGGTAAGGCGAAGCCGAACATGACTGTTGTGTCAGTAATAGTAGTGACTCGGAATCTATTTATTTCACTTTTTTGTTAAATCGCGGACTTCAGGGTGAGCTTCAGTATTATTAAATTATTTTTAACTTCAGGGGCGCATGACGTGATCGTCTGCGTGGGAGGACACGATTCGGATGAAAGTGCCGTGGAGATTTTCATTCCATCGCTGCCGGCCGTATGGCGCCTGGAAGAGCTGCCCTTTCTCGATGATTGTTGCCGCGCAGTGCTGCTGGACGCCAGTACGATTTTCATTTCCCACCCTGAAGGACCCCATATCGTTAAGCGCGACAGCTACTACATGGGCCTTCGTAACGAGTGCCGCAAGGTGGCCCCAATGCTGACGCCGCGCAGACTGGAGGGCCTTGTCGCGCTAAATGGGCGCGTTTACGCCGCCGGTGGCTACAGTACTAGAGGCCCACAGCCTCCACTTCCACTGACATCCATGGAAGCGTACAATCCTGAGAGCAATTCCTGGAGTGCAGTCGCCCCGCTGCCCGTTGATCTAGTCAGGCCGGTGATGGTGGCTTGTGATGGTCGATTGTGTGTGTTCGGCGGGGTCAGCGCAGGGCGCCGTAGCAAGTGTGCTTTCTCATACGACCCCGCTGCCGATACGTGGACCAGACTGTCCGACATGCCGACCGCGTGCAGCGACTGCGTTGGCTGTGTGGCGCCCAGCGGATTAATCTTTGTTATCGGTACGCTGTTCCCTAGGATAGCATGGCATGATAAAATGACCAGCCTTACTGCAGTGGTGAATTGTGTAGGTGGTGAAGCGGATGAGGGTTACTGTAGGCGCGTGGATGCGTACGATTGTGCCGCCGATCAGTGGGTAAGGAAAGGTAGGTGATATTTTGTTTTCGGTCGCGGAACTACCTGCCGTTCGCTATGCGGTGGTAGATTTATCGGAGTTGAGATAGGTGGCGTAAAGAAACAGCGAATACTGCACATCTATGGGTTACGTTAATCGCTAAATGCATACTTATACTACGGCGCGCCACGGCCATTCTTTTTAGCTGCTTGACCGAAATATTGACAAAAATAATGTACGTGATCATATTCGTTTAATTGTTAATATGAGTTAAATTATTTGTATTTTATTTATGTCTATGTAGAAGTAATATTGAAATTATGGTACTTGCCATCGCGACCATTGTAATGTTGTTTGTATCGTTTTCGCGCCAACTTCGCTCATTGCGCACTATATATACCTGTACTTGTAACTGCTCCTTTGTGCATCCCATTTCAGATCCAATTTGTAGTAGTACGGCTTTGCGATTACAGCTGATCTGGTCCGATACCGCTCGTATCCCGGATGCGCTTGGTTGGATGGGAAAGGCTATGCTCTTGGAGGGGATGCACAGTGGGAAGGGGACGGTGACAGCAGCATCGAGGTGTACGACGAAGAGACCGACAGCTGGGCCCTGCACGCGTGTGAACTGCAAGGCGACAAGTTTGGTTTTAGCTGTGTCGTAATGAAGTTGAAACACGGGGGAAGCGGCATAGGCATAATTGACGCGTTGAAGTTAACATTCCTTAATAATATTCTGACGTTTCTGTTGTAAACTTATGTCAGTGAAGGGATTTTCGGAACTTATCCGGTGGAGAGTGATTTATAATTCTTGCAAAATGGCTTACGATATTAGAAACAAAATGATGGTGCTTTCGGCTGGCTTCCGCTCGCAGTAAAATAAAGCGCTTAACAAGTACGAGGCTGGAAACTGGTAAGCATAACGATCTTCGACTTGAAAGCCCGTTCGGAAAGAAGCGTGGTCACTGCGACCCACTGGTCATCCGTCATTCCACTAACATAAGATAATGATTTTGCATTACTACAGTAGCAAGTAAGCTGTCTGTATATTTCGCGGGCCCACTTGTGTACTGTACTGCCTACCCCCAGCACACTGTTAATAACACAGTACTTCTACCCACACTTCAAATAACTATTAGTCCTTCGTATATTACATGAAAATATTTGGATATATAGAATATATCTCTACTCGTAATTTTCAAGATACTGTGAGACTTTACAACAACATACTGTGTTTCGCTTCGCATTTAGAAAAGCGTTATTGTCAAACGGTATCTGCTCTGTATAACATTACTGACAATTCGTTTGTCCTACACTACAGTAGCAATTCGGTTCTGACTCTTACAATATGCAAATGATCTAGCCTTTACAAATGATTTATCGTATAATCGTCGGCGATTCAGATAATTACATAGTTGTTCAAAAATCTGCATTATGTTATACTTCTATGTAAAACTCCGTTTCTCCGCATAACACAAACGATAAGCTCCGTCAGATGCATGGAAATACAGTACGTCAACGAACACGAGCATGGTGTTAAATTTTTGATCGTTTTTACGGAAGTGAACACGCTGTAATTTCACTTGCTGGCTGCTGCAAAGGGTTCCTGCCTGCTAGAAGTTACTACGTCCCTAGAAACAAAGTTACCGTATTATTTTTCGTCTAACTAATCAGCAAATGAAGTGACCCTATTTCCGCAAATGAATGAAACCCTCAACAACAACAACAACAAATGAAGTGACACTATTTCTTTTACTCGTGCAGTGACGCTCACAATTTCCTTACTTCATTTTCGGCTGTTTGCAGCAGCAGCATCATGAGTTTTCACCAAAAACAGACACCGAAACGCAGTTTACGTGATCAGCGGAAGGGTAAGATCATAATATAAGGAGTGTAATATAGATATAAGGTCATGTAAGGAGAAACCGTATGGCGAAAGGACAACAGGGAGGGTGAAGCGCCAGAAGCGCGTGCGTGGAAGAGATCTTGTGGCGACAAAGTCTTCCATACGCCGACAGATCGACGGTAAGCAAGGTTTACGGCAAAGCCTCGAATAGTTTCAGTATCGATTGCACTTAACTTAATCGTCATCACTTGGTACGGTCAGAGTTGCACGTTCCTGTTATTGAAAAATGAGAATTTTGTTTTGGTTAATGCTGCCTGACTGCGTCCACGGCTAAATCTTTCTCTTTAAAACGGTCCGTCGCGACATCTCTCGGCAGTTCGATTGCAGCTTGGGTCGGAATATGACAAGGAAAGTTAAGCGGCTAAATGGTCATCTAGAGAATTTAGATGAGGGTCAAAGGTAGATCGATGGAACGTTGTCAAAAACAAAGGTTGTTGAATGCGGCCTTACACTATCAATGACCCCGGTTGTTTCTAAAGGTTGGCCTGGAAACGGCAACTTTCGAACTGAAAAGGATGCGAGGTTACTGTATCTGAAGGTCGCATTATGAGCCATGAACATCACACCATTCCTTCTTGATACCGGCAGGACTGACAACAGCCTGACCAGGAAGACGAACGTACTTCGATTGTGGCATACCAAAATATGTCCCGAAAACGGCTAGGAAATCTGTCATTGTTGCACAAAATGTGAAAAGGAGATCATGAAATTACAACTAGAAAAGTAAAATTCAACAAAAATATTCAATAATTATTCAGATATTAACATACAAATAAAAATCCATGCACGCAGCCAAGCCCCGTGCGGACACCCCTGTAAACAGCTGACGCCCGTGTCCCCTCGGGCACCCAGCAATAATATAGTTCGTTGTAGAGAAATGCTGCTCTTCTCGCAGTTTTAATAAAATCTGCATAATGCATTATAAAATTTTAGGGCAACATGATAGTTTTATTTATTTGTGCAAGAACAAGTAGTTTACTGAAATCATCGGATGAATTCAGGACGATTCATAGCAACATCGATGTTCTTATGCTCGCATTACGATCATCTGTATGAAAGAGGTGATTAGTCAGCGGTCTATGGAAAATTACAAAAGACTTCTGTACAACCACATTTTCAGTGACTGAACACGAAGAAGAGCCTGTGTCCTGAGCTCCGGCACCGCCGCTCCAAATATAATGGGATCGATAGTGGTGTGGATAACCTTCAAAATGCGGCAAACCTGTAGAAACGCTAGACTGTTCAGATGTGGTGCTGCCAGGTAATACAGGTTCATCGGCGTCCAGCAGATCATAATACTAAAGGTCATCAACGACAGTAACGTGATGGGAATCGTGGAGCGCTTTACTGCGGCTCGTTTAGGCTGCGGTAAATGCGGTGTTGATTGCAAAGTCGTATGACTCGATCGAGTTAACGTCGGATTGTTGTCACGAGTAGCGATCATTGGCGAAGTCTTGAGTGTGCGTCTCCTGAAAAGGAAATAGGGATACGCTGCTGCCACTGCAATTTCCGGCAGAATGTAGAATAGCCAATTATAAGCCGGCAACCACTGCGATTGTACAGGCGTTGGATTACGGAATGTGCAATAGACATTGTCCATTTGGTCAAGATACAGATAAGCGTCCACCGCGATGGTCGGAATAGCGTACAGTTGCACGACAATACAACTGCCCAGACAGGCCAATACCGCCATTTTCTTAGTGTGCTGGTTACGGTAAAAGAACGGCCAGGCAATGGCGCACACCCTATTCAGCGTGATCAGCATGTGTGACAGCGGAATCAACGGGCCGGTAGCGGTTGACACAAACCGAAAGAATGTGCAAAATTTCGGCCAGTGATCAGGCGACAAAAGATGCTTTACTCCAAGAAGAAACGGGTTTTGCTGGAAAAAGGCGCTGATTATATTGGAAATAAGCAGATTGATTACGTAGACGCTAAACGGTGTTAAAGTACTTCGGACTTGATAATACAGATACAGGAGCGCCAGGTTGCCGGCAAGAGAGGTTAGGCAAGAAAATGCCGCCATCCATTGGAGGTACGTAAAACTTTGGATGAAGGCCGGGGAGGAATAATTTGACATTGTGGCATTCATTACGTCAGCTCGCACCTTTTTCCAAAAAGTGCTTTAAAAATTACCACGTATCGTTTGTGGAAAATGTTGGCTGGGGAAGGCTTTTTGTTTAGTACCTACGCATTTCGTTCCAGGCACGCAAGATAAACATTCTGTGCGTTCACTGTTCGATCGAAACAGCAAAAGCAGAATAATTATTCCGACAAATAAACACTCTCATAAATATCGCCGTTCGGTATAAACTGGTGTCTGATTAAAAATTTACTCAAAGTTTCTTACATCCCGTTTCCTGCTCTGACGGGTGCGATATGCTTTTAGCTTGACTAACCGCTGAATAGAAGGCGTGTTTCACGATTCGATGGTTGCGGTTGCCTTTGGGTTCAAGGATGATTAACTGATAATACCTCGCAACTGTTTTCTAGGAATTATACCATACCTTTTCCCCAAACCTGCGGTGAACATGCTTCGTTCATTTCAAAAAATAGCGCCCCCATCTTGATCCATAATCGATTGTCGGCTGCATGCGATGTGGCTATGTATCTGTATGTTGATGGGCAACAGCTTAATGGATTTACATTTGAATGGGCAGAACTGTAATTATTATAAATTAGTGCCTAAGGCGGAAGCAATTTGAGAATCTACTCCGCAGTGTACTCTACGAATTGGAAGAAAACGCTTATAATTAAAATGGTGCGATACTTAGCCGAAGGAGTTATCACTTGGCGACTGCCAGGATGATGGACTGTTCAGTCTTAAAGAAGTGGTAGCAGTGCAGAAACTGCCAGACCTTTACAAATCAACGTCTGCTTGGCTTACGAGTAAATTGCATCGTTCACAAATAAGTAGCGATTTGGTATCTCATTTCGAGTGTCAGAGCGGCACCCGCTCTCTATAGGATCGTTCGATAGAACATTGCAATACATTTTGTATGCTATGCCGATAGCCTAGTGGTGCCTCTTTCGGCCTTAGAGTATGGAGGTTGTGGCACTTGTGGGTTCGATTCCCTCAATCGGCAGATTTTTTGCGAGTGTTTGTGCGAGCCTAGCCCAGCCCAGACACGAGTTCTTCGGTTTTATCACTTATATTACCAACACTCAAGTACAGTACTCATACTTTATGCCAAGAACGAGCGCTGCTCACTAGTCTCGAGTTCTCAAGCCTCAGCACAGATTAGATGCTAGAACACGAACAAACAACCAGATTGATCTCGGCGCTTTATATCGATGCAGATGTACCGATTGTCCGTGTAAAGTTCGGTCTGCTTACAGCTTACGTATTTGTAGAAGTAGATCGGCAAGCTCTCTCCTTTGAACCGGAACTTCCTTTGTGTGATGTTAGTACAACATACTATAGTGTAGCGATAGTATTTGTACGAACGATAAGACCGCCCAGTTATGATGAATCATTCCATCGCGTTATGAATTTGTCCACTTTACCGGCTAGTTTCCTTTCTCATGAACTTCTAGAATTCAGTCTTGTGCTCAGCTTGCTACAGCTTGCATCTACTTGATTGTTTCTCTTGCTGAAACCCTTGCTAACAACCTTGCTCCGTTTCTTGAACGCCTTGTCATTAAACATGCCTTGAGTTACGTTGTCGTGTTTGACCTCTTGGGATGAACTAGCGTCATCCCAAACGGAGCCACCTGTGTAATTGCGTTACATCTGTAAGAGCGTCCTCGGCCAGCATCGTTGCCGGCCGTGCCACCTTTCACACCAACAGCCGTTTAATCGTGGTAAAGGCTGATCGCCACCCCACTAGGACAGTAGCCAGATAGGCCACTGTTACAATAGCGATGGTGCTAAAGCATTGCACTTCGAACTGCTGATCATTTGGTAATGAAAGCTTCCATGAAGTTTCCAGCTGTACAGATATAGGTCGGAAAATAATTCAAAGTCACCAGAGCTATGAGGTATGATTATAAAATCAGGAAGACACCGGATTGCAGACTACGCTAGACGCTAAGACGCTACAGTAGGCGTTACCAGGATTATCCCTTACGCAAGTAAGAATATACAGGAAGTGTTGAAGCGTATGTGTCCACAGCTTCTTTCTGTTCTGACGACTGACTGTTATCGCCAGCTTTCCAGGAGCGGGAACAGGCTAGACAGATTTAGAGGATCTGGGAGTTGCTGTGATTCCTGATATTAGTTATGGTTCTTACTTGCGTAGGGGATAATACTTTTCACGTACAATTATGAATTATTCAAACTCCGTAACGGAACAACTCCGTTCGGTGAGTGGAACAGTGCGTCCTGTTCCACTCACGCACTGTTCCACTCACCGAACAATAGTTACGGAGTTTGAATGATTCATAATTGTACGTGAAAAGTGTTTAGGCCATTGGAATACAGTTGTTGTAAAGGTACTTCGAGCTAGTGGTAGCAAACCGGTTGAATACTCGAAAGTCGCCTTAATTTGAAATTTGAAAGTCGCCCTTAATTTGCTTTCTGCCTATGAGCTTATTTGGAGTCTTCTTTCTTGCTTACGTGCTGGAAATATTCTGAGCGATTGTAAGCGAAGTGGTGCATGTTCATGCTTAAAATTTGGGAACCGACCGAAATAACGTATTCCGCTCCTGTGATTCATCAGTAAAAAAGTGCCGGTCGCGTCGAACACTTTGCATCCGCAACACGGTGGAAGGCAGCGATTGCAGCTGTTTTTTAATGCTTATTATGTAGGGTAATTAATTACAGCCATCAGCTTGTGTGGTTGCCGGTAAATCTGCAGTCTGGTGACCGAAGACCCAACAGTTCAGTCATGATAACATCATAATCAATAATTTATTATTATAAATAGTATTATCAATATGAATTCTGCTCTGCACCACACAGGTCATTAAAGAAGTAGTACTTCAGTACATAATTTAATGGTGGTGGCTAAACACGAAGCTTACAGTGCCTAATTAAGCTTTGGAACGGGAATTATGGGGTTTGGACGTATGACCATTGTTCGCTTGCGCCTTCCCACGTGCCGGCGCTTTCTCGCGGCCTTTCTGCACGTTTCGTCCCTTAGTGTTACTCGACGGCGCGGGTTTTCTCTGTCGCTGATCGACTGCATGGGGCGCTGGTGCGGGCGGTGCCGGTGATGGCATCGATGGGTATGTTGTATAGTCATAATAGTAAGTAGGTGTATATATATAGGGGCAGGAGCAGTAGCAGGAATATCCATTCTCAATTATTGTACACCCGTAACCGTAGCATGTAACGCCCTGACAAGGGTAGCGGGTTGGATAGGGCGTGGTCGAGGTGGGATTGGCCAGATACAGACTGCCACTGGCCGAATTACTCATCGACATTCCCGTACCGTTGCCGATGACCTGCGACTGGCTGATGACATTGTGGTGCTGTCCGTTGCTGGTGCTGTTGGATTGGCTGTTCTGGTTGTTCTGCAGGACACCGGTCTGCGCGTTACCATAGGCATTCACATAGTTACTGCCGGAGGCGGCGGCTGGTTTGGCGGTCACTGTAGGGTCATACTGCAGGCTGGAGCTGCTGCCGCCTCCGATGCTCAGCGATGTGCCGGAGGCGATGTTTTGAGACTGACCCACAGAGTTGTGGTTACCATCGTCCAGGGCGGTTGCTTGCTGAATGTTCAACTGGACTTGGCCATTAGTCGCTCCCCCGCTTCCGGATGATCCACTTGAACCGCCTGTGCTCCCTGCAAATACATCGCATTTAGAGCGTACACTTCACGTTAAAATCGTAATACATACCCAGAGCAAGGGGCAAGATAGCAGCTAGCAATAAAGCTACCAACAAGCGGTGCATCATTATTAATACTGTATATATCGGAAAAAGGAAAGGTTTTCGAATGAGAGATAATGTTTTGAATTATATCGTTTTCCGAGAATGGTTTGGTGCTTTTTATACCGAATGGTTCACTATTAGGCATTCAGTTGCGCGGTGTTAACTGGTAAATACGGAAACAGTTAAATAAGCGGCAACGTTCTGACGTTCTTTGATCTGTTCGCAGTTACTTTTACATACTCGATCTACCGGAAGTGCAAGTTCGACACGAACAACACAGCTACGCGTACACGTAATACACAATAAAGCGGACACCGTAAGCTTACGCATGCTACATCTCCCTAACCAGATGTACTGGTTTAAGGTTTTGAGGTCCCTTTCAGTGAGTGTCATGCGACAGATGTACAATATGGAATATGCGGTAAGAGAAAGACTAAGCAGTTTACTACCAATTATAGATCTTCTATGGAAATTTGATTGTTTTCTTTGCTAATTTACAAGCATTCGGATTGCATTTTGCACTTGTTGAATTAAACGTTGCAAACGTGAAGCAGGATGCATTTAGTCCCATGTACTGATGCACACAGAAAGGCACTCATAAGGATATTAACTATATTTTGCAACGGAAAACGGCAAAATGGTGGTACCAATGGACATTTGCTTAAAAAACTAGTGAAGTGTTACGGTGCTCGTACACGTTTTATGTTTACAAACAAAGTTTTGCGCTTAACCGCTAGTCCTCGAATCGTCCGCACTGCGCTCGGTACAAATTGCGTATTTCAGTTCCGACTTTGCAGTATGGGGTAAGATACTAGTAATAATAATAGTAGATTCCATGCATTTTGTGTCCTCGACTGACGACTGTGCAAATACTGCAATGAATGCACAGTCGGCCAGCGAATGAGCGTTGCCGGTGATTTTCCATTATACAGCTGCGAAACGGTTTTACGTGTCTGTTTAGAACTTTAACGCATCAGAGTCGTAACAACACAGACGATATTAGTGTCATATTACGAAGACGAAATTCCGGTATGGCGCAAAGAGCGCGCTTAATTACTGAAAATCTTAAATAATTACGAACAGATCAAAGAACAGATCAAAATCATCCAAGTTTGCCATTTGGGTCACATCATCGGTTTTTGCCAGTTTTGCGGATTGCCGAACGTTTCGGTGCAGTGCTGTTACCATAAATAGGACGAATGTATCTACAGATATAAGGTAATTCACCGTTCGTTTTTCGTGAGAATACAAAGTAGAATCGTATTTTAGTAGCAAGATGCAGAGTTTAATTTTGTTTCTCTGTTGTCTGTCAGCATCACCAGAAGTATTCGGTAAGTAGAAAATAAAGAACTTTGCATTTCTACGAACTTTACATGGTTAACCCATGTCAGTGTGGCAATGTCGTAGGTGATACGGGTGGCAACAATGGAGCATCCTCTAACGGGCAAGCAACGAACGGACAAGTTGACCTTAACATTCAGCAGTCATCGGCACTGGACAACGGTAATCAGCTTTCGCTGGGCAACTCGCAAAGCAGTCTCTCCGGCACATCAATATCCTTTAACAACAATATCAACGGTGGTCTTCAATTTGATCCAACGCTTCCTGTAAATCCGTACATTTCTGGCAGTAATTCGGCCAATTCGTACGGTAGTGGTACCACCGGAGTCCTACAAAACAACCACCAGAGCTATTCCAACAGCACTAACGACGGCCAGCATCATTCGGTGGTCAGTCAGTCGCATATCACCGGCAACGGCACCGGACTCTCGCTAAATAATTATGTCAGTGGTGCTATTTCAGCCAGCAACAGCACGGATAGACCGCAGTATTATACAACTATGTATTATTATCCGTGCCCCGGTTGTTCACCACCCCCGTGTTGCCCTTCTCCAGGACCACCCTACTTTAGCGCAACCGAGTCACCAATGTCCGCGCACTCTGATCAGAGACAACGCAAAATAGCGCCTCGGGCGAGAACTAGGAACCAGCAGCTAAAAGGACGAGGACAAGCTAAAGTGCACGAAAAGTCTCCAGTGCGTACTAATCCTACCACTGCTCAAAGAAAAGTCCGTAGCAAACTCTAAATTATTAATATAAGGAAGAGCTGCCGCAAGGATGTGCAGACGCGTTATTTGTACGTTTACATTTAAAAACCATACGAAGTGTTCAAGTAACTGTTAATAATAAACTAAATAAAGCCGTAATAATTTATTCATAGCTGCAAAACAGTTTACATGCAACTAAAGTTAACAAAAAATCCGGATACAGTACACAGTGGCACATTTGGAGGACAAAACAAAGATGAAAGTGCTGCAGTTGATCAAACAAAAAGGTTTTACGCACGGGTATGCTTCAGTTGCAACAATATGTTCTGTTAAAGGTCATTACGCAACAGAATTCGCACTATTGGTACATGTGATAAATAGAGATTAAAAATTTGAAAAATAAGGTCGCTTTGTATATATGGAATGTTTCGTACCAAAGAAAAAAACTGGAACGTTTTTTTCCTTCTTGTAGTCACTGTAGTCATCTGTATATAGACAACCTGAAGACACCGTGTACACATCCTAAGAAACCAGGTGACTACAGTACGTCTACAGGGGTGTCTACGGGCTGTCCACAGATGACTACCGGTGTATACAGACAGGGTATCGAGCTGAACCTAAGAAGGGCTGCCTGCATACAGCGGTAGACATCCGTAGACAACCTGTAGACACCCTGTAGACAACCTGTATACATCCTGTGAACCAGGTGACTACCGATAGGTCTACAGAGTGTCTACAGCCTGTACACAGATGTCTACTGTGACTACAAGAAGAAAAAAAAACGATTCACTTCTTTTCTTTGGTACGAAACGTGCCACAGGTGAATTTTTTCCACACTCTCTAATTTTATCAAACAGACTTTTAAGTTTAAATGCCAGGGTCTTGATTCAGTCCGTATCTGCGCTGTGATGTCGATGCGTCTCGTGACGGAGAGCATATCTCCCGCTCGTTCAATGCGTGCTGTACAGAGTACAATAGAACTTCGCGTTTGTCCCGTTTACCGATACATTCTTAGGCCTCGTCCCGAATTCAAAGCGAATCTCGTTGCGATACAGCAACTCCACCTCGCGAGGTGGCTTCGCGTACCGTATCTGTAGGCGTGGCCACTGCATACAGCCACCTCGTGCGGTTGAGCAACCGTACCATAGCGAGATTCGCTTTGAATTCGGGACAAGGCCTTATAATATAGCCTCGTTACTTTAGGAGCGTGGTGAAGTGCGACTCGCGGAGAATCGCTGCATTCAGATTTAACGTGCTACGGCATCTACGAGTCAACAAGTTTGTTTAAAAGCTTTTGAACGATTACAAGCAATCAAGTCCTTTCTCATTTTGAACACAGATAATACATTCATTGGATGTCAGTCTTTAAGAACTAACCATAAGTCTCAATTCGGCAACAAGCTTTTCCCATTAGTAATATCTGGCGGTTCACACAACAAAAAAACGGTGTGGTATTTAAATGTCGAAAGGTCACGATACGGGTTCGACATCGCATTCGCCGCACTAATTCATTCTGTGCTGAATCTTGCGATGTAACGAACCGAAAGCAGCAAATTTTGTTATTTATTATGATACCGATTACCGTTCAAGTAATAAAATAGTTGGTGTACAGTCTGTACGTTTACCTTGAACATTTCACTTTTTACGCGTGCTCGTGTATGCCTCTGCTGAGAAATGTAGGCGCCGTTTCTGTCGACAAGTTTACATAATCGTATATATCATGATCTCGCATTTCTTGACCCATGATGGGTGATAAGCGCCCTAATGAACATTTCCTTGTTTCTTAAAATCTCTAAAAGCAGCAAGCCGTTCGATCATGGACGGGCAGCCGGCTCTCGCTGAAATAGGGCGGTCCAGGATACACTAACACTATTTGGTTTGCTGCCTGATAAAAACCGAATTCGAGTGGAGTGTCTCAAATAAACCTTTTGCTAGGGTACTAACGATTGCTAAAAAGTTTTAGAAAAATTGGTATTGCATAACTGTATCGCGTTAATCACCAGTATTTCCCCATATGTTGCATGTGTACTCAACTATCCGGGTAGGTAAATACAATTCTGTGGCACTATTTAGAATGCCTGAATGAGTTCCGATTCTCCTCTAACATTAACAGCGGCGAGTGATTTGTTTTGACACATTTTTTAAGTATATTGTTGTACGAGTAGAAGTATGTTCGATTCAGGCATGGCGCGGTTATTGCGTTTTTAATTGGTACCTGACTCGCATTCAATCATTCAAATTGCATAAAAAGCTTTGATTAAATTTTCCGAACCTCATAAGTGTGAGAACAGCCACCTGTCTTCTTTGTTTAACAATTTTGTACGTATTCCATGTAACTAAAATTTACTCATGAACTGTGCGGTAGAGTACTTGCAAATTATAATAGGGCAATCCGTTCTCGGAAATCAATACACGTGCCGGTGCCGACCACACTGAGTGGGCTGGGACACATTCTTTTTGTCTATTTTGCCGGCTGCGTGTTATTGCAGCATAATAACAATGAAATAGCTTTACTGAGCCAGTAATTAATGATCAATAGGCAACATATTACACAAGCGTTGCCTTCGTTGAAACACAGGCTCTCGCGCGGTACAATTAGCATAATGCCGCTTTGACGATATTAGCCGGGCATCGATCGATACCCATCCATTTACAGTTGCCATTTATCCCCCGTAAAATAAGCACGGGTATTCGATCGTTGCAAAAACCTCGTCTACCTCTGTGCTCTTTTCCATTCCAGCAGACATCCAAAAGTAATCCTCCTAATGACTACTTCTCCGGCATCTCCGCTGCGGCAACTACCTGCCAGCTGATCCATTCCGTCATTACATGCACCACAGCGTAACACCGAACTGAGACCTGTACACCGACATATCCACTGCATCGGGGTTTGATTAGTTCAATTTCTCTGTAGAATGTCCTTTTCCTTGAATGCTTCTTTACGGGAATATGCAGGCGCATATCTGTAGAGTAATCCGCTAATGTAGAAGCCACAGATGCGCACCCCGTAGTGGGGAGACAAATTGTACCATTCACGCCGACTGCGCGAATCGTGTACAGATATACACGGCCATCGGCTGTGCATCTAACCGTCTAAACGAATTACAACCGGCATTGATCGGATGTGCACCACCGTCTGCGTCATCCGTTGTTCATCAACCTTCGGGGAACGGCTTCGTGTGTGGGCTCATGAAATGCAGTGATACTGCGCAATCTTCTTCATAATATCCTCGGCGCTCGGTGTTCTGGTTGTCGCGACGCCATGCTCGTGATCGTGTTTCTCTTGTTATGCGCTGAGGAAATTCGCGGAGCGTTCAACGGTAGTGGTCAAGTGTGCGAGGGATGTGTTGGCGGGATGCAGGAAGGTCTGGGTGAACCGGCGGGAATGGGTGATACACTACTGGCCCAGTGGTATAATGATACTCTGGCGCAGTGGCTCCTGGCGACAGCGGCCATGGAAGCCGTGGCCTCCACGCCGCTCAGCTATCGCGTCATCGCCACCAGCATGCATGTGGTCATCTTCTGTCTGGGCGTTACCGGAAACGTCATGCTCATCATCGTCGTGCACAAGTCCAAGTTCTTGCGAAGCCCGACGTATCGATACTTGGTAAGAAATTAATATGGGCTGTTGAACGTATACTGACGTAACCAGGGTTAATAAGCATCGTTTAAGCTTCAAAGCGTACCGAGTACATTAACTATACAAAAGCTTTCAGCGCTCACGTAGTTTTTCTTAAATACTTAGCATTTACGCATTGTTTCGCTGATGCACAAAATGAGATGCAGTTCGAGAACAACGATAATCATCCTTCAAATTGTGGTAAATGGTGAACAGAAAGCGTAAGCTAATGCTCGGCTAACGAGGCACAGCTCCATCAGTGCATACTGTTGTGCAGCGACCTTTGCCAATGAATGCGCGTTACCGCGAAGGAAGCAATAATTAATGATAATGGTTTTTGTGAATGTCTGCGATAACGACACTGGTCCGACCGTGAATTAGGTGCTACAACAAACCGAAAAATTCGAATTCAGGAGTCTTAATTTGGGGGTTAATGAGGCCTCACGCGTTTACCAAAGTGCGCGGTAAGCGTCGTCAAGTGAAACAGGAGCGGCAGGGCCGGAAAGTTTTTTGTCCGGTCATGCCCATGCTGGCCATGCACACTGACAAGTGAGTGCACGTGCAGCTCAGCACGTCAGCACTGCTATGGCCTAAGCCCGTAATGGCTCTTCATGCCTTGACTAATGCCGGTATAAGAGCATTAAAACGCTCTTGATTGTCTTCCCCGATTTTTTCTAGTAATACTTTTTTGATTGGTGCATTACTTCTTAGGTTGTTAGATATAATTGTTTGATATACCACTCCTTCTTAATCCTGCAGATGCTCTTTGATTCAGTTCCGTGCAAAAATCTAGCATACCAGCTGGTACATACACGGTACAGCACATAAATTTACTACCCAACGCCGTAAGTAAAGTAACAAAACTCGGTTGGATTAATAAACAATGCAATACGAGTACAAATTTAGAATCAGATACATTACGATCACAGCATGATGCACATGGTTTACGCCAGTACACACAAGTAAGCAATGCTTCGTTAAAATACATATAACAGTCCTACACCCCGCAACGCCGTATGACCAAAAGTTGTCATGCAGTAGGTACTCCGTACAATAATATTAATGTTTATAATGTATTATAATATGTATTATAATGTATTATTGTAATGTGCTAGACGATTCGTTAGTAAGTACTATAATGTATAGCTTATTTGATTTGAATAATCAGCATATGTCCAAAAGCCAGCTTTCACTCCACCATCAAGGGAATTCGCCGTAGTATCCGTTTCCGCTCCAGCCTGAACTTTAACTGCGGCCTGGAAAATTACGGGCAATTAATCGGATCATGGAAACAACCGGGTATATAAAAGTTTACGCTGGAGGCTTAATTCTACGGTCATCAGGACCCTACGATTAATCAAGCGTGGGCCAAATCGTGCGGGATAATAACTGGGCGTATTTTTCGGTTCCCAAGAAAAAGTGAACCACTGTGGGTTTGATTGGAGAGGCTTGCTAGTGAGACAGAATGAAAGCCCACTAACCGGATCACAATTCGCCATGACCGCGCTGATTAAAGCGCCAAGCGAAGCAATGGAAACATTCCACCTGAATATCTCTTGACCGGTTGGTCGTTAGGACGTTAGCATACTGACTTTGGAAGTCGCCTTATTTCCGAAAATAAATTGCTTTGGGACAGCAGAAGAGATGATAAATGTCGGTCAAAATCTGGGTAGATGCAGTCTAATTTATTTCAGTTGAGTAGGTAATTTTAATCTTCAGTGTTCACTCTCAGTACGGCTTCGAACGACGTCAGTAGCATAAGTATCACTCTAATGACTTACTTAATTACAACAGGTCTAATGTTATGCTGACCTTTCCAAGAAGAAGAAGCTGTGGCAATGGTGTCAATGTTTCTTTTCATATGGTTTTGGTTTGAATTCGCTTTGCAGTTCTGCTGTAAGTGGTATCTGACACTTGCATTACTTAATTTCTTTTCTACAAACATTCTGTGGAGACCAAATCACGAAACAACCGACCATATGGCTTGCTTTTCAACGCAAATAGGTTTTCAAAATACTGGATCTACTTTGTACAATGGCAATTGACTAATTTGAGTTCCGATGTACTAGTGCTCGGTTTTTTTATTTTAGTGTAGTTTGTCACAAGATCGCCATTACGCTGACGATCGATACCATTCAAAGCAACACAAGCAAACGTTGCATACTTATTCCCATTTATCGAAGCCTGATTAATTTGCATTGTGCGGCGATGCAGTATGCATTAGTCGTTAGGGAATTAATTTATTTATTTATGTGCATATTACACGCAGAACAATGTACAGTATAATCTGCGGGGGCACATTAGTGGGCATAACGGTACGTTCATAGCAGCGCCGCATAGTCGATAATTTCGTGTGTGCGTGTGCGCAAGACACCGCAGCTTGAAATGCCGCGGTTATGCAACCGCTTTCGGATAATGAGGCGGCAATGACGGTTTAAATGAAAGCCGGCGGTACACACAATCGAGGGTATAATCGTATGATGCGACATAACAGACTATTTTCTACCAGCATTAAATTAAAAAAAAACCTCTCTAGGATTCAATAGCAAAGCTCTGCCGCAAAAATGACGCCGTCAGTAGAAAAAAACATATACGGCAAAATAACGAAGATTCTGATGGATCACGTCTTTGGTCATTGTTACGCCTATACGCGTATAGTGCCTTAATATAAACGGGAGTTAAAAACAAGCGTTAGCGTGTGATTATCAATTTATCGTGCCTATAAAAAATACACCTGACTTTCGAAAGCGGATTAGAAAAATTATTAAGAAGTCTTATTATTCATAATCAAATAAATCTTTGTCTTTCAGTTATCTGCAGATTTTGCATTGTATAATATAATACACACATTATGCACCATATAAAAACGAAGATTTAACACTGGATGATATTCCCCGATATTATCAATGCACAGGGCTATTTTAACATGACCTTAGTATTTTACGGTTTTTCGCATTACATATATGCTGAATATATGACGCTGAAAGATAAAATTGCGCGTTGTATTCGCAGGTTTCCTGTCCATCGCGGATCTACTCGTAATTATCACGGCAATCCCTGAGGTATGCTTTACGCAACAACGGCCTTATTTCCGTCGCGCTTGATGCGATTCTCACGCGTACATCCCGCCGTCTCTCGAATTGATTACAATTTCCTTCTTTTCTCGCCGGTGTACACCAGCTGACATATACAGTTTTACTTAATCCTTTAATTATTTTATAAAGAGCACATGCGTCTACTTCCGCTGTGCCGCGAATTCTCAACAGCTTGTTTCCGCTCTATCTCTAAGATTTCGCTACAATACTCAATTACCACTTCTAATTACAGCAAATTAAATCATATGCTTTTCCAAAATTAATCATAATATTTGTCTGGTTGCAGTCACTTGCAAGTAATGGGAATTCAGTGACAAAATTATTGGTATATTTTTTCAGGCTATCGTCTTTGATCAAATGGGGAGTCAGTGGCTGCTGGGGAGCACGGCATGCGCCCTCTTCGTCTTTCTGAATTTTCTCGGCATCAATGCCGGAAGTCTTAGGTGAGTAACATGGCGAAACGGTCAGTGGTCCGCAGTCTTCCGGGATTTAATCCCCTGCTGGCTGATACAAAGTGACCTGTATTTCCGCAGTTTCCGCACCACGCGCATTTAACGAGCAACAACATCAGCTTTTCCTTCTTACATAGAAAATAGATTACCACAATTGTGCTAAAGATTTTAAGTATGCGACGACATTCTCAGAAAATAAGCGTGATTTTAACTAAAATACAAAAACTGAAAACAAATAACGTCACCATCTCACCTGTTTTAACCGCACTTACAATTTACACTGTTTGCACGATTTTGTATTTGTGCCACAGCAGTTTTCGACCGTTATATTAATTGCGCAAATTTATTTCTGTGTTGTTTGTTATTACGCATTAGTATGCGCTAGCTATGTAGCAACGCAATCAACTGCTTAATAAAAACTGTACCTTGAAAACCATCATTATATCAATGCACAGATTAAATGGTGTGCATGGGATGTAATTCTTATTCGAAAAACGACTGGAACTGTAAACGCTGACAATATGCACGTTCTGAATTTAAAAAAAGGAAGAGCCGTTCATTCATTTATCTGTAGCAGTACTTTGTATTACACTCAGATGTGAAGCAGACTGACGTTTTCTGGTGGCGTTTGATGACTGCAAGATAAGCGGATTCTAGCCCTAATGGGTGTGTAAACGCGCGACTTAATTTTTGCAGTACGCTCGCATTTACCGTGGAGCGTTACATCGGCGTCTGTCACCCCCTCCTTGCCCGCAAACTCTGCACACTGAACCGGACAAAGCGGATTATCGTCGGCTTGTGGATATTCGCCGTGCTGTACTGCTGTCCCTGGCTGGGCCTAACCGAGGTCAAACACGACACAGCACTGCCATTCCGGCCCCGCTGCGAACTCCGCCTCCCGAGCTCCTTGTACATCCCGGTGTTTGGAGCGGATTTGTTATTTTTCTATTTTGTCCCGCTGGGCGTGGCGGTGGTAGTGTACATGAAGATCGGTCGGATTCTGTACAGTAGCCTGAAGATTGTGCGGCAGAACTGCGGCAGCCGCAAACCCAAGGGCATGAGTTTGGCCAGTAAGGAGAAGAATCTCATGCTGCGCACGGAAGAGTCGCCGGTAGCGGGGATCTGTATGGAGATGGCACCGGAGAAGCAGCTGTACTGGCTGCGCAGAGATTCATCCTGCAAGAAACAAATGGTGTGGACGGCTCAGTGCCGAATACAGGTACTTCTACGGTTCTACCTATACAATTTTGGACGAGACTGTTTCTTGAAAATACTAAATTACGGTTACAAGAAATGTCCATACTTAATTTTAACAGTGAAGATAAACCAGTACTGTATCTGGATCACTGATCCGAACAAGTCTCCGGCACTTTTTAAAGGCTGTTGTTAGGAGGTTTTTCTCATCAGCAAGTTTAGATTTATTACTTGCGCCGCTTTATGCTTATTTTCGAACAATATCGTCACAATTTCGAAAACAAATTTCTGACATAGCAAGAAAAACATGCTTTAAAACTTGTGTTCAGCATGCTTACCAAGATTTTAAATACCACAGCACTCTCAAATCCTTGCTGCAGCAATTAAAATTTTAATCAATTATACAGTAATAATCTCGCACATGATACCGCAGTCAGTCGGTGACCTTAACATATCATAATATCACCGAAAATAAATCAGCAGCTAATCATTCCGAAAATCCAAGGTAAGGCAGTCTGACGTTGGCTGCCTTAATATCAATGGAAAAGATTTGTCCGGATCTGTTATTGCAAACGTGACTGCGTCAGAGTGGTTCGAATAAAGCCTCTCCCACTTTCACTCTCCCATCTTTTCTACACCTTCACGAACTAAAAATTTGATTTTCTGGTTTTGAGTTCATCTTAGATTTTGGGCATGAATTATTTCGTGACGTGAAACAATCGACGCGGGTCAGCTGAACAACCTTACCGGAAATAGCCCGTAAATTATTCCCACCCGAAAACGAGACAATGATTGCTGCACCTTTAAGCGAACACTGTTTACTGGTGAAAGACAACGCCGGTGTCATGCGCGGCTTAATCTGTTTGCAAGGGCACGTCCGTGGCAGCCTACATATACATATTTTCCAAGGTTGCCAGCTGTGCGTAACGGCCACATAACATGTCTAACAATAGCAAATTCTCCGATAATACTACTGATGTTTTTACTGCAGTAGGTGGATAAGCAGCTGTTCCTCCAAATGTCTGTATGGATAATTATTACAGGTACTGCGTATGCTGATCGTGGTGGTGGTGCTGTTCGCCGTATCGTGGCTGCCCTTTCGCGGACTGCTCGTATATAACGCCTTCGTCGCCGAGCCCTGGCTGAATATCTGGTATCTGTTGTTCGCCAAAACCCTCATCTACCTCAATTGCGCCGTTAATCCCTTCCTGTACAACATCATGAGCCAGCGGTTTCGGATAGCGGTGAAGCAAGTTCTCAACATCCGCTCCGGTAAGCCGGTCGCACCCTGCGTTTCTTCAGTTAACATTAGCTGTTTATAGTTTATCACAATCCCGGAAGATTGCATAATATACACTGTGGGATCTCTGTAGAATGTTGATGAATAAATAAATAATGCTTATTTCTTAACCTTTTTTCTGGGATGACGCGCAGACTTATACATCCTTAAGTCCGTTTGGGTTCAGCGTTCAAACTAGACCATAAACAGGCAATATAAAATTGCTACAAAGTACTCTATTTCGTGCGTGCCGACCGCCGTTCTTAACACTAATTTCCGCCTTACGGGTTTAAATATATTGCATTTTCATTTCCGCCATCTCCATTTATTATCACTTTTTAATTACAAATTTACACGTGCTTTGTATAGTCAATGTTCGATTGTTGCTCTAGAAAAGCTGTATCATCACACTCGGTACAACTAGAGTAGCCGAAATTCGGTTTTAGGACTTGAACAGTTCTGTTACTTATTGATATGCTAAGCAAACCGCTATATACGTATGTTATGATTTCTTCATTAAATTTTCAGCTTTGTAATAACCTTATTTACATGTGTGCCGCCAACACCAACAATAATATCAGTACTTCAAAATACAAAAATAAATCGAATTCTAAACAACAGCCAGAACATAATACGTATTCCCGTACGTTGATAACTTGATAAGTGTCTGATGTAATTATTAATTCAAGAAATTTCTTATGCAGAAGATTCCAAAGCCAAAAAGCCGGGAAAGGTCATCCAAATTCAGGTACAACGGAATTTCTATCGACAGTATCCGCTGGATAAAGCCCCGTCGATACTTAATTCACGCAAGTCCAAATCACCGTCCGATTCGCTACCGTTGAAATCCAAATCAAAATCCGATTCCTCATCACAACGCTTTCAGCCGCTGTGGTACGGTGCCCAGCCCGATACTCTGTCCCAGGAAGCCATCGACCATTTCTCCCGATCCCGCAATAATAAATGCAGATCACATTCAGCGCTGTAGATAGTATGTTGCTCTTGCCGCTTGTGATTAGTATAGCAAAATTTTTTTATGATAGAGTTGCTTTTTTTGTATTACCAATACACAACAGAAAATGCGCTATAATAGTTTCGTATTGCAGTACAGTATTTTTATAATTATGACGGTTCCTTGTAACACAGTAAATCCTTTTAACGATAACGTTACAAAAACAAAAATCTCGCGTTACTGATGGGAAATTAAAACCTATGCAGTTAATTATTCTATATTAAGAAATGCCACATCATCTAGAAATGTATTGTGATCGCTGACAACGTCGTTATTCTGAAATATTTCATTAAGCAAATCGTTGATTTCCTTCGACATTTTCTCGTCGATAACTGAATTTCCGGTCGAACTCAAATCCAATTCTGTCTCTAAAAACGATAACAGCATAATTAATAACGGTTTGATGACGTGCACCTGCTTAATTAATTTTCAAAAGCCAACTGAATTTATTAGTGCTTAATCATTCCCCAAGCACACGAAGGTCCCAAAACTAATGGTGGTAATTTTTTTACTTTTCCGTGTACTGTTCTTTCTGTGATTACCGAATGGTAGCAACTCCGCCGTTATTAGAGTATCAGCTGCTTTCAATTTTTCTGTCGGTGCGAGAGGAACAGAAGTTGACCCCTTAGGAGTTTTAGCAGCAGATTTGGCTTTTTTCGTTTTCCTGCCGCGTATTTCCGATTTTGACGCATAACGAGTCAAGTAGGCGTCGTCAATCAGTTGGATATTTTTACAGTATGTTCTGATAAACTGGAGATATCTTAGTGCCGTTTCTAAAACCCTGCAAAATAGAAAATGACCTCTATATCTGACAGCCAAAGCAACCAGTAGACACTCATGCAGTGGAGTTGTAGCAGTTTTTACGAGGTTAACTTTCACTCGTACTTTCAAAGGTGAAATAGCAAATTCTTTATCAACTTTTTATAGGCTCTGTAAACTGGGTGTTGTAAACCGTAATAAATATCCAGCAGATACTAACGCTGATTTATCCAGTTTTGCACCCTGGAGTGTCGGAATCGTTGCTGCAATCTTGGCAATACAAGTACTCATTCGATATCTGCAAAGAACGAAAACCAAACAGATGTTTATTGAGATCGTAAAATGTCGATCACCGTTACAACTTCACGAAACTGCAATTTGCTGTTTGGAAGAAATCTTCGGATACATTAATTTTTGCAACCTTATCACCTTGAAATTTATGACTTTTGAACTTATGACCTTTGAAATCCAAATATTCTGTTTCCTTATCATTTGTTTACTATCTTTTCACAGTTTCGTGCAAACTTCTACCGTAACAGAGTATCTCGAAAGAAATCACAGAACTGTATCTGTACTACGCATTACACACGAAGACATGGCTAATATGGCATCATATTGTCGATATATATCGATATACGAGTATTTATCGATTTTCACTTGACGAAAATTGTCTTACATTTGGACTACAAACCTGATACTAATATTTGAGTACAGCATCAACAAGTAATGCCATTAACCGAAAACGAACCTACGCATTCTTTCCACCATGTTATGAATAGCTTTCTGCTTTTTTGAAGCTCTAGCGGGAACTACAGCGATTTCCTGGATGTCGTCATCCGTGTCGGCAGCGACATCGGCACTGGAAGACGGGACACTTTCCAAGTTGCTATCCATACGTGTAGCTTGCAGGCAGAACGAAAATTCACGAGAATAAATTTCCCAGCTAAGTTTCACGAGAAAATTCCAGTTTAACACGTGCACTGATCCGTAGGTCTGACAGCTTTCTAAAGTATGTGGAGAAACACTGAAACGTTTCCGTTACCAGGCAATGCTTGTACATTAATAAATGGTAATGTACAAGTACTATGTTTTGTTATTATTTATTAAAAATTAATTACTGTAATAAACCATATTTTTTTTATAAGTACATGATTTTTCTGTTCCCTAGAGACTATAATCACATGAATACTACGAGTAGTCACCGGTGCCAGGGAGCTTCTGCCCTTCTCAAATGTCATGCTTGATCTCAGATTTTTACTGATCCAGTTTTGCTACTGCAAAATCCAAAAGATTAGAGAATTCTCTCACGGTGCTATCCGTCTAATCGACTTTTGATCTTTCCAGTTTTGTATCTCCTAAAACCTGGACAACTAATTCGAGTAATCCGAGTTTGCTGGCTAACAACGGCGGATGCCGAAACCTTAACACAGATTATACGAGTATAAGTACCTAAAAACCGTTTCCGTTCATAAAAAACTGCAGGACAATTTTACATAATTATTACAAGGATGTCTTTCGTCGTAAGTCTAAATCATCCGTCCTAGGCTAGTTACCGATTTATATTTATCTGTCGCCCACTTTTATTAATTCGAACGAAATGGCTACGCGCGAGAGGCTCCCGCGCTATGAGTATTGACTACGCGCGAGAGTTATTCCCCGCACAGAAAAACTACTAAAAACTTTGAACCAGTATATTTATCACGTCATGACAACTAACAATTACGGAAAGGTCACCTTTTAGTGAAAGAATTACAAAATCTGACTACACCGGCATTTTTACACCGGCATGCTGGCCGGTCGACATAGAGGGTGTCGACATGGTGCTCTCAATTCACCTTCGGTGAATACGAGTGTCTGTAATAGGTATTGGACCGTTCGCATTGAGCCCATAAGGTTTTTCATCCCTGAAGCTCTGTTGCTATATTTTTGCCTTTATTTGTTAACGTTTTCCTAAGTCTCAATCAAGTCAAATTCAAAAGCCAAATGTAAACCAAAAACAAAAATGTGAAAAACGGGGTTTCAGAGAAAGGGAAGTACAATGTCCTTTTGTCTCACTTGCTGCTCCGCTCGCTTCGCTGCGCTCGCTCGCGCTGCAGCTCGGCGTCGCCTTCGGCTCCGCCTTCGGTTTTATTGGCATTGATAATCTTTACGGATTCGTTATGGTAACGGTAACCGGTTACGGTAAACCGGTGCGGTTACGGTAACCCGTTACGGTAACGGTAACCCGTTACGGTAACGGTAAATAACGGTAACCCGTTACGGTAACGGTAACCCGTTACGGTAACGGAAACCCGTGACGGTAACGGTAACCCGTTACGGTAACGGAAACCCGTGACGGTAACGGTAACCCGTGACGGTAACGGTAACCCGTTACGGTAACGGTAAACCGTTACGGTAACCCGTTACGGTAACGGTAACGGTAACCCGTTACGGTAACGGTAACCCGTTACGGTAACAGTAACCCGTTACGGTAACGGTAACGGTAACCCGTTATGGTAACGGTAACCCCTTACGGTAACGGTAAATAACGGTAACCCGTTACGGTAACGGTAACGGTAACCCGTTACGGAAACGGTAACGGTAAGCGGTTACGGTAAACCGTTGTCAAATAAACCGGTAAACCGTAAACCGGTAAACCGTAAATTTTCTGATAATAGTTTTCACAACCCTCAGCCGTTGTGGCATCAAAACTTAAAATGGGAAATAGATATGAATCGTACACGGAGCTTTTGAGAGAGAGGGAGCAATGGAGCGAGCGAACACATCAAGTCTTTATAAATCCTGGCGACAATAGCAAAATGCCTAAGACACACACATTCCCCTCTGCCTCAGTGAAGGTATTCTGCGAAAAAGCTGGCGCTTTACGCATATGCCGACGGAATTCAATTCCCACTAAGAAAAATATCGCTACAACTTTAGAAAGTAACTGCCAAGCAGTGGTCCCCCTAAAGATGACATGATGGAGGCCATTCACCTGCCAGCTTTAGAAGACCATAACCCTGAGCTCACGGAGGCGATGGCCCAACATTCGCCAGAAAGAAGGCGGTTGTTCGAAACCGAAAAGAAAAATGTAGAGCAACTGATCGAAAGTCGGGTGGCACCTCGTATTATAGCCAACAGATGGTCAGAATGACGTTGTACACCGATTCGGTGAGTTAGTCGTGCTCCGTCAGAATATCAACAATCTGACAACAAGCGGATTTGGAGCAAGGACTCTTTAACGCAGGAGTCTATCTGCTGCAGAATGCATTTCCCCAGAAAGGCGGACCAGAACTTCCTGCAAAGTTGGCTTTGTGCCAGGATAACGACCAGTGCTTTGCAAGGATACGTTTCCATAGAACACAGCAACCTGAATCAGTACGCTTCCACAAATCCATACTGGCCACCAAAAAACAACAACAAGAAAAACATTTTGTTCACTGTATATACTATATACTTCGTCCACTCCATAATAACTCAAACACAACATTCCTCAACTTCTTATGTACCCACCGAACTCAAAAAATCCAGTCAACAAACCAGTTAAACTAAACATTTTCTTGAACAACCTTCTAATGTACGTCCCAATCTACTTCCCATATACAAACCACCTCTTTCTACACATCCAAGACTATCAGAGCAAAACATAATAGCCTGCTCCATTAAGCAATCAACTTCTCGAAATTTCTTAAATTTTCCACAATAATCCATCATTATCTACCACCACAACCCTTAACCCGCAACACACTCCACTTCCTGTAACACTTCATTAAACACTCAGATACGAACAACCAGAAAGTCGAATACGTTTAAACCGAACTATAGCAAAACTCCCCACTATCTTCACCCTATTTCAACATTCACCCTTTCTTCATTATCACTTTCCGTCAGACATATCACCTTTAATATAATTTACTATATTATTAAATTCTCTATTCAGCACTTAATATTCCTACCGCCTTATGATGCCTCGTACAATGTGCTCCTACAGATGTAGGAGCACATTGCAGGAGCATACTGGATTACGTTTGTTTGGATACTACAGTTCCGTTTTTCTTCTCCAAGAACCGATGAAACCGATGCAGTGTGCTCCTCATAATGTAGAAGCACATAATGTAAACTAAAAAAGATGCGGAGCTAACAACGCCATCTACAAGTTTCACGCATCGTTACTCGACTCATGTCAGATGACTCATGTCACGTGACTGTTAGGCCCCACCGCTTCCTTCAACCGGCCGGACCCTTCCGTACTGTACGGGCGCCAAAAATTACTTTTGTTTACACACGGATATCGAAGACCAAAAACCGAAACTACAGTTTCATATATGCTACGACTGATTCTAGTCGTATACCGCATATAAGAACCTGTCACGGTTCAATGAACCTGCCGCAAAAGTTCCAGGTTGTTTACTATACTGTACCTCATACACATCACGAAGTCTTTACAAGGGAATTTCACACAGGCAAATCTGAACATTATTCGAACGAGTTCACTCAAATGCGGCACCCGTTACGGTGTTATCTGACACTTGCTCATTCACCCGCGTTTCAACTTCATTACGACACAGCCAAACGGTCTATAATTAGCATTTGGTAGTCGGCACTCGTGCAGGGCCTAGCTGTCGGTTTCTTCATTATAAACCTCGATGCTGCCACAATTTTTCTTGCGTTGTAGGTCTCCACCAATAACGTACAAATTTCCATTGAGACATGCAAAACCAGGAGAAAGGCGACAAACGGACAGATCAGCTGTAAACATACAGCGCACTGCACAGTTTACGTGCAAAACCACCGGCATGCAACGAGAGGCAGTTCTTCAATCAACAATGAAATCACACTTACCTTTTCTCACCCACTGATCGGTGGCGCGGTCGTACGCATCCACGCGCGCGTGCCGTTTAGTACCATAATGATCATATCCTCCGCCTAAACAATTATTTCCACTAGAAATACTGTAGTTTAGCAATTCAACATGAAATATTGCCCTACTGGCTATGCTCCGTACCCAGAACAAAGATCAACCCGTTGGGAGCCACGCAAGCAGCGCAATTATAGAAGCGTGTGGTCGGCATGTCGTGCAGTCTGGTCCACGTATCGGCTGCGGGATCGTAGGAGAAAGCATAACTGCCAAGGCCCTCCGCACTCTTGCCGCCAAACACAAACAATCGACCATCACATGCCACCATCGCCAAGCCGGCCAGACCAACAGGGAGCGGCGCGACTGCGCTCAAGCATTGCTTTCCGGATTGTAGGCTTCCACGGACGTCAGTGGGTCGCTTTCGTAGCCATGACTAAAGCCACCGGCCGCGTAAATGCGACCACTCAGAGCGGCAAGGCCTTCATCTCGGCGCCGTGTCAGCACTGGGGCCACCTTGCACCACTCGCCAAGTGGGCCCATGTAGCGACAGTCCCGCCTGAGGGTGTTGCAGCCATTAAAGTGGGCAACCATAACGGTACAGGCGTCCAGCTGCACTGCGCGGCAGCTTTGGGCGGAAATTGGCAGGTCGCTGAAGCACCACACGGCCGGAATGGATGGGCTGAAGACTTCCACCGTAGTGCCACCGCCCCCGCCCACGCAAAGGACCACTTCCTGTGCACCTTAACCAGCAACCAACTTTTTATTCTTTTCCAAAATTTGTACTGTACCGACGTATTATTATAAACACAAAATGAATTATGAACCACAATGAAAACCACTCGAAAATGAAAATCACTCGACAATGTCTAAACTGTCTGGCAAAACACCAGATCGTACGAAACTGATTAACAGAAAAATGCCCTTACCGTACGAAGGGCGTGGTCTAAAGTTCTCAATTTCCTCGATTGGTAATTCTTTGGCGGCCATGGCAGACTGGCACGGCGGCATTGCACTGGCGAGTACTTCCGAGTATGCCAGACAACTCTGATCGCTGAGAAAAGCAGCGCGGACCATCTGCAGGACGGCGGGCACGTGCTCCAGTCGGCCGGGACGGTCGTACTCCAACCAACGCAGCACCGCCTCCCACACCTCATCCTCACAGAAGACCTCCACTTCATCCGATGCGATGAGAGCAATCAGCTGCAGATAGGTAAATTCATGAACCCATGAAATCCGTGCAATTTACCGTTGGATATAATTCCATAATAATTCCACTACTGCCACATATGATTACCAAACACAGCGCAAGCCAAGTAGTGTAGAGGATTGCTTTTGGAATCTGTTTATAATTTTTAGAAGAGCGCACGTAAATATCTCCAAAACTGTATACTGCCCTGAATCCGATTGTTCAATATTCATTGTTCAAACTATTCAGTTTAGACATTTGTTCTGTAGCTGCCACAAACTATCGCTGAATAAAATCAGACTGCACCTGTTGCTCGTTCATCTGTAGAAATTCTTGGCTCTGTGCGAAGCGTGGGAAGTTAGAATGAACCAAGTCCAATGCCGTGTAAGCCAGACGGGGATTGTGATGTTGAGATGCCAGAGCGTAAACGGCCAAACAGTTGGACAGACACATGTGCTTCTCCACGTACTCCCAGCACAATCTGGCCACTGGAGTCATCTGCAGAAACTGCGCCGCAATCAAGACAGGCGCCACGTTGTCACCGTTAAGACTGATCTCCAGGGTGTAGGCATACTCCACCAGCCTGCAAAGCGAAACAAGAACGGTCACAATGTCAATGAAAACACGAAAAAACAGCCAAATAAAAAGCGTCATAGCATGAGCGAAGCAGTACTATCGAGGTGGAATCTTCTAATTTGGTTTACAGGTACATGTACGATACAAGAAACGGTAATCTAAATCTGGACTGTCAAGTTGCCACCGCACGCCAATACTACAATGCTTGAACAGATCGGCACAACGCTACTTACTCCTTCAGCGTCTGGGTGTCGATGTGGTGCAGCGGGAAGACTTTCTGCGATGACTCTTTCCAGTCCGCTCCAGTAAACGCTGCCCGAAAGAAAGCGCTGTGCACAATCAGGATATTGCGATGACAGGGAATGCCCGCCGCGTATCCTTCGCTTCCTTTAAGAACAACGTCGCAGAGGGTTCCCGTCGACTGCAGATCATGCAGTCCGCGCAGGACCTCCACAGCGCTAACGGGACAATCATAAGCAGGGCGATCTGCAGAAGACTCCGACATCCTGTACGGTTTAGTTGAGTCACAAGGCAAGCTAGACAGCTAGGCACGGACAGAGTACCTGATAAGCGGGTCAAGGCGCCTCTTATGCTAGTATGAAATCAAGAGAAATTAACAAACCACGAGATGCAAAGACGCTACCAAAATCAAACTGTGTCACGGGAAAGCGGGAAGTCGAAAATTCAAAAATATAGTAAGTACTGACAATGAATGAAAAATCCTTCAAATGGGAGTGAAAACTGAAAAGAGAGCGAGTTCGTGTCTGTCATTCTTCTTGATTCGTGAAAGTTGATAAAAAATCGTAACTGCCGGTTAAGGGGGCCGTGGAGTATGCACCGGCAATTGTTCCTTCCATGCCAGAAGTCGCATAGCCGGTCCACCGATACATTTAATATCTGATGGAGTGCTGAAGCAGAATAGAAAAAAATAGGAAACTATCAATACAGAAGTTGACGATTGATACAATGTTTACTGAAATGAGCATAAATCCACTTCGCCTATAGCACATCTTTAGCTTTTTAGCTTTAGCCCGTCTTTGGCTTCTTTACTCCACGCGGCAACATCATGGTATAACAATGGCGATGGGTCCACATACATTTAAAACATTTTAAATTATTAATGGAAATTTTCGATACTCACGTCGCACGGTGTTGTACTCTGTACAAATGAAAGCAAAGAGCATACTGCAGTTAGAATTTTCAATAAAATGGCAATTTTATTCACAGCGCACCATCGGTTAATCAGCAATCTCGCGCGTCAACCTCTTTACTAGTACGTTTCTTTCTAAAGAGGCCGTCACTTAACGAAAGACTACATCACTGGGATAAACCATTCCCCGAATGACCTTTACCGAGGCCGTAACAAATGGCACGCTAATTAAAGTTACAAATGCTGTAATAGTTATTTCATTATGTATTGTATATAACAAAGTTATAATAGGCTTATGAGGAAAGCGACAAGTGTACATAGAGAAGCTCTGAACTACAAGGCGGTGGAATATTTGTGCATTTCATATCTCGTCCGCATTGGCAATGGGAGGATGGCGACGCGGAAGGGTGGCGCTGTAGTCCGTATTGGCGTATATGTGATTAGAGGTAACTGAAAGGTAGTCGCGGTCGACCAGTCGATCCAGTCGGGCCGAGCTGGCATTGTTCGATCCGTCCAGTTGGCGGAGATTTAAAGAACTGAGATTCACGGCGGATTGGCGTCGTACTGTCTGCTACGAAATTTGCAAAATTTATTAATCGATAGTCCTCCGGCCTTCTTATTATTAGTTGTAGATATGTACTATGTAGTAAAATCTGGTAATCGTATCAGTTTTCCTGTCACTCGTAAATCAGATGCTGTTTTCGTACTAAACCTTAAATTTTATATTTCATTGTATAAAAGTTTTCTACGACCTTGATTTGCTCCAGGTTGGTGAATTTTTGTTCCAGTAGATCGTCGTTAGATCGCACACAATTGAGCAGGACGAATTCGCATACTACGGATGCCTGTAAGCATGCGCACATGATTCGTATTTAAGTATTTATACAAGCATTGTGAAGTCCTATGATTATATTAATTATTGCAGGGATTTTATACTTACAATTCCTAACAGTCCGATCCCAGATCCAAGATTTAACAAAAAGTTCACCGGCGAAAATTTCCCTGCACGACCGTTGACATTAAACACAAAGCGAATGCCCCACAGCTTCACGAGATCTCTACGCGTAGTGCCGTTATAGTCGTAATAATAATGCGCTGTCCTGTAAAACGAAAGCGCCATGCTGTAGAACCATATCAGTGGACCATGTCAGTAGGACCCTGACGATAGTACCAATGCTTATTAGTGGGTCTACGCGGGAGTAGATTGAATTCAATGATCGGAGTAATAATATACTGTATGTATGTCATTAATGTATTATGTATAGTAAACGTTGGCAATACAGTAATTTTCATTTTGATAATAATGTCCCACCGAAAATTCCATCCTTTGGCAATCTTGGCATTTTTATCATCCAGACGGCGGAACGAATAAACCGGAATGCATTGTTCTTGATCAAAATCGAAATTGCAGTTCCATGATATTGTGAAACCAAGTATACCACCCTGAAAAAAATAAGTAATTACAGTACTAGTATGTAAATGATTAGCCGAGCGAAATTCTTGTATTTTGCAATATCAGACGCTTACATATGTAACAGGTAACACTGCAAATATCTTTGTGATGTAACCGTCTAGACAAAGTTTTTTAATTATACAAAATTATGCAGGGCCGGGCGATAGAATATTGTGTTAAAAAACTGATTTTATTTGATGTGACATAACCTCCTAGTGAACTGTTTATATCGCCACTCGATGTCCGCGTACACTCCAAACGGCCGCGTCATGACAGACAGGGGATTAGATTACTACCACAACACACCCGGCCAGTTCACTGGTCATGTAGAACGTGTCTAATGAGCCACCGACGTCGGGTTTTGATTTATTCATGCCACAAACACGTAGTATAAATGAGTAAAAATAATTCCAACCAGATGCTTTTTTGCACGACGTGGCTGTGCCCAAGTGGAGCGGAACAACTAACATATTGCTGGGCGATTTTTTTCTCCGCTTCTCCTTACCCGCGTCGAGATCTCCTGCACATCCTCATCGGCATACATGATCATATCCTTAACGTTGAAGATGGGACACAGCGGGTCCGTGTCGCGATTATACCGGCACGACTGCAAGTATGTTTGGTTGATGGAATCCAAAATATTTCGCCTGTAATAAAAGACATATCAGCGTGTGCATTCCGTCGGCCGGAGAAATAATTACTGCGCCCGGTGGCGGCTGTGTAAAGCTGGTACATCAGAGTAGACACCCATGTTTCCTCTTGTGTTATGACAGTTGAAAATAGTTCAGAGCAGCCTGCAGAATGTTGAATAAATGAAATTGATCTTGTAAACGTCAGACTGAAGCAAGGAGTTCACTGACAGCGACAGCTGTACTGGCGAAACATGAAAAATAATTTGCTCCAATATGCAATAATACTGCCAAATGTTTAACAGCCGGCACACGCCCACATTACTGTTTTGACTGCATTAGGACCTACACTCACCTACTTTCAGTAAAACAATATCGGTCCTGATATTAAATAACGAAAAACCGTTACTATCCAACATTTTGCCATAGGTACGAACGATTCGTTTATATTAAAGGAAAGTGAGACGAATCGATAAATCTCGACACTTCTAACAAAATCTCCGGTGATAAGTGATCGTTGAATCGGATACAGGTCACCAATGATGCGGAACAGTTTAATAGATTTTTTGCGTTTATTTGCATTCCGCAAATCTTTCAGCTTTTAATTCTTCTGAACATAAACTGCTCAAATAAATGTTCAGCTGACTCACAAAAGAGCTGGATTTCTCTAAGCAACGGAAGTGCCAAGCCACTATTTGCCAAACATTCGTCAAGCATCTGACTCACCTTTTAATACCGAACTTGGGAAAGGCAATATGATTCTTCACCAGCACCGTCACACTGTCCAGTCCATGCAGGATAGGTTTCCTACAAGCGGAAGTTACGTGAGTAAAAACATTCCCAGCAAAAAAATAACCCTCTTAATCACGTCATCAAAACCCGGCATTTTACGCATAATTTCCTCCCGACACTCTTCGGGGATATATTTCACCCTGAATGTCAAGCACAGAAAGTGTCGCGTTTACGACCACTAATGGACCGACCGAAGTGTTCCTTTCGCGCTTCTCATGCTGCGATAAAGGCTGATGAACTCTTGTTACATTCGCCGCATATGGTCGTCGGCGGGAAGATTAATGGGCAATAAAGCGCCGAATACGGATACAGTATCGTAATCCGTATGTACCCCCATGTTAACTAACTAACTTGGGTGTTTTGTCCGTTTCCGTCGGACACCAGGCGTTCACTTCGCACGTCTTAATCTCCTTGTCCCAGTTGACGCAACGTCCCGTTTTTCGACCATTCCCACCGGGAGTGGGCTGACCCGGTGTACAGTCGGCGTCCGTCTCGCACCAGACACCCTTTCGCGATACGTTAGGATCCTGCCAATGGACACCATAACAAAATCCGCATAATATAGTATTCACTCAATAATTGCTGCATACAAATACTGACGGAAAAGATAAGTCGATGTAACTAGTACTGCAACGTAATACGAGCACTATACGATACTACGGGTACTCGATCGTACTATTCATTAATTAATGTAATAGTAAATGTAAATGGATTATTAGTGAGATCGCGAGGCTGATCGTATCCGGCATTTGCAAAATAATATTGCTTTTTATTATATAAACAAATACAATTTGAATGTAATGTAATACAGCAATAGCTATCTCGTACATCAAAGTTAAAGGTCTTTCGCATCAAACTGTAGATGAACACTAATATCATATTATACTTCTAGTTTAAATCGTCTACAATATCCGTACCTCTGGACATGCTTCCTGACTCTGATTCACGGTGAGCACCATACTTGTAGCAATAAAAAAAGCATCACTTTCCTGAAAATAAAAAAACATTTCCTAATAAAATTTCATTAAATCAACCCTAGTAGTAATAATATGTAAACAAACGCCAAAAGAGTAAATCTGAGATGGTATATTACGCAAGTTTTTTGCAAGCACGTGCGATTTTATAATCATTTTTAATAAAATATTAAGCGCATAACAAATATAAATAAATATCGAGGGCTTGAAATTACTGCTCCAAATATTTTAAGCGTGGGCGTTACGTCAATTGATCCCATTAATGAGTTTAGTCAAAGTAGTACGTCGCATAAAAAAACGCAATGAATGCTCATGCGTCCATTAATACACTCCCGAGTACATTATGCAATGAGCCTTCAAAGTCAATCATGTAGCCATTAGCAGCGCGATGAAATGTGCGCATCCACTAACCTGTGCCGGAACAACAAAATCAATACTGTCCCAAATTTCTTTCCGCCCTTCTAATCCCCGTGCATACATTAAGCCCTTGATCTTCGATACGACACTGCTCTCGGCCAAATCGAATTCCTGATAGCTTTTGGTGTATACAAATACGTATCTGCAGGAGAAGAAAACCCCGATTAAACCTGTGCGCATCAACGCACAGCAACAGTGGTGCTGTGCAGGCTCAATAGAGCGCACCAAGACGATAAATTCCCCAGTGGTCAATTTGACCTTATCAACACAAGGGTTACAAAGCGCCGGAAAAGCAATTAATCCCAAGGAGTGTACAGGGACTACGTCCTTACGCAATCAAAGAAAATACTGCTGAGAAAGCGAAATGTAAGGTGGAAATTTATACACGTAAGTATTATAATGCCTTACCCAATCAAATAAGAAATTATACAGGCTTGGACCACACGGTAGATAATCCCGATCCGGGCGCTCCGGACGGTGACTAAGCGCGGCGTCTCGTATCTGTAGTCGCACCAGTAAAAAGTATTCTTTAAGGTACTATAGGAATACATTTGCCAGCTAATGTCAAATTATTATCCAATAATTTGTCGCTTCCATATATGCCGCGCGGTGAATGGATGGCATGATAAGGCAAAAGTGCAAACAGCTACGGGTAGTCAACGTTTGATTAAGAGAGATGGCACCTGCCGGTGGAGGGATAATTTAATTTCAAACGCGCTTATGAAAAATTCACACGGCTGTCCCGGCCGTGGGAATGCGTTCCCGCGCTATCCCCTCTCGACGACGCGGTAACAAGGAACTGTAGTGCCATTTGGCTACACACGTGATGATTGAAGCGTGTAATTATTCACCATTGACGTTTATGTGCCAGGACATTAAATTTTTGCAAAAAGCTCTACGGTGAAAAATCGATGCGATAATATTAGTTCGGCGGAGGCCTGGAATTAACGGAAATCACCAAGGTTTTTCCGTTAGCGAGTCAAATTACTTTTACTGCTGTAAAAAAAGAGTTTTATTGGCTTCGTTAATTTGATACCAAACTTTTTTGTTGTTCAATAAATGTCTATCACGCGATTCACAAAAGGCGCTTTTGTCTTTCGCGAAACTGAGAAACTGTAGAGAAGAAATGTGCTAACCGGTTAAATGTAACAAAAAGTCTCCCGCAAAAAATAACTTCCGCTAATTATTAGCGAGTTTTTACTTGTTGGTTACCTAACCTTTTCAAGGCGTAATTTGATTGTTCTGTTCTTTAAAATAGCCAAGTGTAAACTGTGGCGAAGCCTGGTAAATTGGTCGCTAAAATTAAATAGAAAAGTATCTCCATGTTACGGAAAATTATATTTGCTTTACTTTTTGCGTGCTGATTGAGCCAAACCACAAACAACTTGTAAACAGTACAAGGAAAACCTAACTTTATCAAGATATATGAGAGATAATATAGTTTCGTACATAGTACGCCTAATAATATCTTTCTTGTAAACGTATAGTATTCTGTAAGGAGCAGCTCTCACAATAAAACAATAATTTGAGAATAGTTAGAAACTATCATTTCATAACCGGCAGTTCGATAGTCATATGCGATAGGGTATAATTTTTATTATTGTAATCATGCTGTAACCCAGTTTTCGGTGTTCATATTTTATATTGCAGTAAGGTGTTGCTTTAACTTACTGGAAGAGAAAAGAATCAGAGCACTTGAGGAATGACCGCAAATGGGATTTTTTCGGCAATAATCCGGCCATACTCAAGCACAATATGGCAGTGCAGTGGATCCCGGCAAATGGTCAATTGCCTGTGCATATCTCCGTCAACACATGATATTCCGCAATTGATCGGCTGCAAGAGCGGCAAAAGTTGTAAATGATAACAACGCTCCGGTGCGCACTCGACACGCGGCCATGATGAGATAGTTTAATTTGCGCCAATTCTCCACCAGCACACCTACTTCAAAAAGGAAGGAACTCTATGACAGTTTTCCTGCGTGATCTGTAGTTTGTACGAGCACTGGGCCGGGGTTGGCGTCCTGCTGCGCGATGAGTCGCACAACTATTTAAGTGCAGGATACACAGCAAAATGCACGGAAACCGGAAGTGTCGCTGGCCCGTATACGCGCGCGCACCCGGCGTTGTGCATGTACTTCTATACAGGAGGAGAGAAGACTGATAGTTTGCACATTAGAGACTGGATCTATTAAACGCTTGACTTGGGCCGCTTAAAAAACTGCTGGTCTCATCGGTTCAAATGGAGTCAGTGCGCGTCTCCTGTGTAGACAAACCAATGGTTGGGTTCAATGGGACAGGATGTACTAGTCATTTATGAACGGATCACACGTCGCAAAAAGCCAAAAACATTGGTGTTCATAAGGGACTGTGTTACGAAATTCACAAAATTGACTATTGCTCTAAACAAAATACCAGAAACCTGCATTACCATTTAATTTTAAATATTTTTTAAAACAAAATTTTATAGCATGTTCACCACTTTTGGCGGAAAGCGTAAATCGAGTAAAAAACTAAACCAGGCAGAAGGATAAATGCAAGATGCTGAAACGTGCCGGTAACACATTCAGTGCCGGTAGTCTGGAACGTAAGTTTGCGCGTTCAGCTGAAAAGTAGCAAGATCGATTATTAAATCACGCAGTTCACTGCGGTTCAGGTGACGACCTTTAATTGTACGACACCAAGTATCCATCAATTATTGGCTCTTTTGACCAACATAATGAGCAGCAAGATCCACTCGGAAAGCCAGTGCGCATCCAGTGATCCAGGACAACAGCAGATACACGCGTGTGGGCGACAGGCGGATTTTCCCATAAAACAACGATGTAGCTGATACCGTCATGCGCATATCCCATGGTGTCGGATGTTTTGCCTCCCTCCATACGCAAAGGCAGCGAGAGAAGCGTGCAGTTATATCAGGTAAGTCGCTTTTTAATTTACGAGCCTGCCATGTATCCTGGGGTTCCGAAGCTGTCCTGGACAGCTTTATCATAAATAATTCTAGCTCAGTGATTTTCATATTAGTTTAAGGTATGCGTTGCTCCGCCGTTTAAATTTTTTTTCAAACTAATCGCTTTGTTGTTTACGCTTTTGTCTACACCACGCTGCAGGTTTCCAGCAAACTGCACACCCATTAACATTGCTCACTGTGTTCACTCCGTTTTGAAAAGGTCACGCTAGATCTGCAGATGCCTAATCCGCGCTTCGAAGTCTTCTGCATCCGCGAGTAGTTCCTATTCCTGCGAATAAAGTCATTTCTGCATCGCAATAAAGGAAAACTACAGAAAGATGGAGAATTAAAAAGATTTTTTTGGGAAAATCGTTCAAAAGGAATACTTGTACTAGAGTATTTAACTTACGTCTGGAAATGGCAACGCGTTAGTTCAACCAGTAGCTGAACTGCTGACTAAACTACTGATTATAAAGCAAAAAACAAGTGCAGTCCCCAATGCGCTACCGACTCAAACGGGCACGCACAACAAATCATATAACGCTTCTCCCAGAACAGCAAAAGTGAAAGCCATCCAGCAAATTATTCCCTAAATTATTCTCCCGTACGGGTTACCTTCCGTCCAAAGATTTAGGTGTACAGATTCCGCCTAGGTGTACAGATTTAGGTGTGCATATTTAGGTGTACAGATTCCGCCAAAGCAAAATAACTAGAAATAGAATTCATGCACGAAGTCCAAAAAATAAAGAAGTAACAACAACTTGACGGAATCATACTTCTTTTGCTGTTATATAAGGGGTTGTCAATGGCCTGGGGCCCTGGGCAAGGAATCCATGTTCTTGCCCAAGGAAAGGAATCCCAGTTCTTGTTATCGTGAGTGTCGTCACCCGGCTAGAGCATGACGTTGCGGCAATAGTAACGGTTAAATGAGGCGCGGTACGTAAGATTAAGCACCATTTTTGGTCACAACGTACGTACGTAAAACTCCAGCTGGATGACGGCACAGCGTCGGCACTCACGGCAGCACACACAAGGAGTGCTTGCTCGTCAGCCGCCGCTTTTATCTGATTGATGAGTAATGAAAGCTGCTGCTGTTTCTCAGTAAGCTACTTACAGTAAAATCGTACTTCAAGTTTGCAAAACGGCAAAACACCGATTGTTTGGAACTCTATCTTTAAAAATGCAACACCATTCCACAAAGCTTTAAACGGCACACAACACCGAAGCGATCAATAGTAAGAACTAAGAACAAAATATGAAGTGCTCGATGCCAGTTCAGCTATGGAAAATGCACACAAGCTCTCGCACTCCCATCAGTTTCGCGCAGTTCAATGACCTATCTACAAAAGAAAAGTGTTATTACAATTCAAAATTCCATCCATAAAACCAAAACAACATAACATAATCCATACAGCTGATTACTTCGCGGTATTCGCCAAGAATGTACAGTTACGGATGAAAAATAAACGAAGTGATCACAATTTCCACTTCCTGGCCATCAGTCGGCGGGCGACCATCGTACAGCGAGAGTCCCAGTGTCACGGGCGCATATTCGTCTTGCTGGTCGATCTCCTTCGGCAGTTCACAATTCCAGTTGAATATCTCATATCTGTTGTTGTTGTTCTCATGCCCGTGCTGCGATCGAAAGAGTACACTGTTGCGTTTTCGATAGAAGGAATGCGTTGTATTGGGTCCGTTGAGCTTGAAGCGATGCCCAACCGATGTCGCGGTCCGCAGGAACGGCTCGTTAACGAAGCGGTTGCTCATCCCGTAGCTCACCTGCTCTGCGTCTCCGTATCCCCATTTCGCGAACTTTATCGCCACACTGTCCGGAGAGTGTTCGGGCTGGCTGTACATGGCGAAGGTGACGTTGGGATCCAGTTTGTCCAAACGCGCGTCCACGTGAAACTGGTAGCGACCGAAGCCAAACTTTGAAACGCTGGTCAATAAAGCTCCTTGCCAACCGTCATCCTCCTTGCTCAAGCGCAGATGGAGTTTGCCGTGCTCATCCACAAACGCATTATCGGAATTCCACTTGGAGGAGGTAGGATTCACAGTCCACTGAAATCCAGAGAAAGAAATAACCTTCGGAGTTTCCGGCATAAGTGGTACTGGAGGATTATCAGGTTGCTCTACAACGCAAACATACACATGGAGCACAGCTTGCACCGTAGTAGACGACATCTGGCACAGATAAATCGAAAAATTTCATTATTATTATTGGAAATTGAAATTCATTTAAATTTAGTTTATTTACAATTTCGTACTCGGCGTCCTTAATATCTCAGAAGAGCCGCAAAGTGCACCCTGCGCGTCGCCTTTATCAAAGCATTGTTAAGGAAGATTTGGTTTTGCACACGGCCTCACCTGATTCGGTCTTATCCTCGCCATCCGTGTTTTCGCCAAAAATCAGCTCTTCCTCTGTGCCACTTTTACGATAAAGCACATTCTCGTACTGCTTGCACAAATTCCACACAATACGCTGGCACTGATCTGCAGAAATATCGCAATAAGTAATTCCAATTATTTTTAATTTTAAATGATTTTTCGTTATCGTGTAGTGATTCATCAGCATCATTCCGTGACAATTTGCCAGAAAATTTTTCGTGCAACTTTCTAAATCATCACATAGAAATTTCAACAAATTTACAGGTCATCCTATTATTCCGAGGGATGAGCTGGAAAATATGGCTCACAGTATATTCCTACCCAGTACCCATAATGCTGGCTTACCCATAATTTCGTTGACCTTCTCCACAAAGATTTTCCTTTCTTGCTGGAGCTGCTCTTCCATGGTACTGAACTTCCCCTCCATGGCAGCGTCCGGTATTATGTCGTGCTGATCCATTGCGCTTTAAATTTTGTTCCAGTGTCATACAGAAAGCTCTTTACAAAGTACTACTAGCCGACAAATTACCAAAACAAAAGAGATATCAAGAAAAACATACTTTGCAATCGAAATGTCGAGAAAAATTAACAAACCACTTCAATGACTTCGTTTGCCACACTTCTGTAGTGAGCACTCAGCAGCGACAATGAAGCTGAACTGAACAATTTAACGGTGAGCACTGAGCCAGCGAGAAGACTCAGCACTCAGCGCGCTGGCCGCAGCACGTGACCGCCCGTCGCCGTAGATTTCAGCAGTTTAATGGACAGTCGAGTCTGAGTCGACACCATTCACGGCAGTGATGGGTTACTGAGTTTTTGGACCTCTTCCTTACTCTTACAGGGGAGTGCGCTAAGCACCGAAAGCGATTAAAGAAAGCGATTAAAAACTTGAGCGATTAAGAGTTTTACGAATTACCAGAAGCGGCTTGACTCAGAACTCAGACTCAGAACGGTACTATTGGTAGATTCCAAGCCACCTCCCAGTGGCAGTTTTTAATCACTACCGATGAAGAAACGTCCGATTAACGAAATTCGCGAATTTCTTTAATCGGTTGGTAGCAGACCGATTAAAAACTCGAGCGATCAAGAAGTTTCTCTGGAACACCTTTTTAATCGCTTTTCTTTAATCGCTCAGAATTGCTTAGCGCACTCTCCTGTTACTGTTGCAATACTTTTGAATTACTTTACTGTTACTTTTTCGCTGCCGCAAACGCTTACTTACTGTTACTGTTACTTCAGGTCCAAAACGTTACTGGTTACTGAATCCTTAATATTAGGCTACTGTTTACTGAGTAGCTTTCCCTTACTTACTGTCTACTCAGTAACCCATCACTGATTCACGGATTAAACTTAAACAAGGATTAAACGCTCCTGGAGTGGAAACACCACCCGGGAAACTGGGAACGCACGATCTTTCGTCCGTGTGCATATCGCAGTTTTGTCGTGTCTGGGCAAAATACAATGTACGTACTCCTGCGGACGTACTCGTACCGGTAATGATTGTGAATTTGCAACGAACGAAATTTAATTAATTAATAGGATTTTTAATTATTAAACTAACTAACCAAGTGCATTTGCCAAGTACCTGTCCCGGACTCAGCCACTTTCTGCCATGAGTCATGGAAGCAGTAATCCGAACAACGAAACATGGGATCCATGGCCTTAACAATTGTTTTTTTGTTTTGCAGGAAATATCAAGGCATCGAAACTTGTCGTGACCTTGTTGTCGTTATGAAACGAAAAAGCTATGACTGGCAACTGACCCTATTGACCAGCACGGTTCTACCCGCCTGCTATGGATTTTGTTTTGGCTAACCTTCTTGAAAAAATCAATAATAAACTTGAAAACCGTAGGAGCGGTAGCCATTAGCCAGTCAGTACTTAATTACAGTACGAGTACTCAAATACGATTCTACAAATCTCGCATATGTGCAGCCGGACTTATTAGCGCTAGACAGAAAAGAATTCCTTATCTGATGGTATTTGGTGCTTTCCGAAAAGTGAGCAAGAAGACAGAAAAATTACAAAAACTGTCAGGGTAAAACCCGTGGCAAAGTGTCGAAACCTTGAACGGCTTTCTCGGCAGTTCTTCTCCATTTGACTGTAATTAGGTAGAGTTATATTTTATTTTGTTTCGTTAATGAAGGACGTTTCTAAAAATATAGTTCATAAGAACTAAAAGCTTTCAAGCCGGGAGATACAAAATAGGGAAACTTACTTTTGGAGCGTCCTTTGTACGTAACGTAACGTAAGTGACGGTCGTAACGACGTAAATAACGTAAGTGCCTAATACACAATTAATTATACTTCTATATTTAACGTTAAAGATATTATTCTGCACCTGTAGAACTGTTTTAGCAGGAGTCGATTCAGACGTGTCTGATTTATTTCCTGATATACAGTAACTAAATGTACTGCCTTAACCATAGTTATACGAGTACGTCACAAAACGGCTATTAACGTTTGAAAGTGTGCACACTGTGCAGTGTAGTCACTGTAGTGTATTACAGGAAAATCGATGCGAGAATCTGGCGGAGGTACTTTTATTACAGATTCATTACGGTTCTACAATCCTCCGATAAACGTCAGGTGTCCCAGAAGCCCAAAGCAGTCAACTATTAGCACCTCGTACTTTACAATGCCGAACCAGCGCAACCTTCGTTCAACAATGATACCAACTGCGTTGTCAGCTAAGTCAACTACGTACATAGGTAATCCCGGTTCTGATGGCACCTTGGATGTGTAATACCAAATACAAATGTCTGACGTCTCTGAGAAATGAAGCTTTTTGCATATTCCAACTCCCGTCAAACAACACAAATAGTACCATGATCCTGGCGATTACAACGCTACAAAAGCTGGCTTAATGTCTCATTTCTCTAGATGCTACTTGCTAAAACCGTCCCACTGCGTCAGTCAGATCCAGAATATCCAGTCAGATCCTTTCTCTCAGTGCCTCCACTTTATCTGTGAGCTTAACTGTAGCACTTCGGTGGTCGTATCCTATTCCTTTTTAAATGGTGCCTTACTGTTTAGGTGGATAATGCAATAATGCAAGTAACGGTTGAGATAGCCGCAAAACGACATGATGTGAAGATGTTTTTTCTTCCGTTAACCGGATGAAACTTTAAGCGCCTCTTCTGCTAATAGGTTGTATAACGTATCCTTGTAATCCTTGTACGACTTGTCGTCCATTGTAATCCTGACTGTTATTTTAACCAGTGCCCGTATTGAACGTGAAAATTGGTAGAAAATCTATTTCTGATGCTCTTAATATGGATACGAATGGGACTGATTATCCAAATGTTTCTGATGCGGCGTATTGTAGCCATCCAGTGTTTTACTTCGCTAAACCCGAAATCATTGTAATTGCAATAATTGGCATACCGCAATCTATTCTTACTGCAGTGTGTAATGTTTTCGTCATTTTAACCTTCATTCGGCGAAAAGAGCTTCAAACTCCTCAACATTTCTATTTCATAAACCTCGCTTTTTGTGACCTTTTGCTCGGGAGCTTTTCCATGCCGACTCGCCTTACACTGGATTTGTTGGGATGCTGGCCAGCTCCTTTTGCCTTCTGTCGCGTATGTAAGATCATCGACTGGATATGTTCTGCGGAGACCGCAACAACCGTGATGCTCATTGCTCGCCATCGCTACAAAATGGTTACACACGGCGCACAGTTTGCCGCCGAAGAAAGTGGACGATACGTTATCCAGAAGATCGTATTGACCTGGGTCGTTAACATTGGTTTTTACGGTACTATCCAGTTTGTGGATCTTTTTACTGGTCAGCGTTTGTCACCTATGGGGCAGTGCATGACTGAGTTCTTTCAAATACAGTGGTTAGGTGACTTGGCGATTTTAACAGAAAACATACTGCCTTCTGTTGTCGTTGTCATTATATATGTGCTGGTTTATATGACGTTAAGACAGCGGAGGAAACGTATCGTAATGGCCCTCGAAGAATCCCACCAAGTAAAGGATGAGAAAGAGAAAAGTGGAACGAACCGACAAAGCCATAGACGAACCACCAAGCAAGGGACAACAATGATGCTGTTATGCGCAGTTTTCCTGGCTGTGAATTTCCCTTGTGCGCTTATCAGCTTGGTCATGTTGGTTTACGGGAATACGTTTTCGTTGCTGCGATGGTATACCGTCTCTTTGTATTTGTTCTACGGAAATAGCCTCATCAATCCCATTGTCTATACTCTGAAAATTCCCACCATGAGGATGATCGTCGTGGGATGCTTTAGAACGAATATCTGGGGGAGCATGAGGTCGTGGCTGCGTCTGTGAAACTGAACTCCTGTGGATGTACAAGTTTAAGTATGCTCAAGTGGCTCAGTTTTACGTTGAGGCTGGTACTGATAGCTTGTTTCACCAAAAACCGTGCTTTATTACAGCATGATATTTATGTTTGTTTTGGACATCGGTCTGCATTTTACCACCTTCGCTGACGAACTGCTTTTTTGGTGCAAAGATCGCGAAATGTTAATCTTTATGTAGCATCGCATGATTGGCTATAATGGTAGTAATTTATACAACATGAAGTACATGTACGGAAGTGCAGTCTGTACACTGTACAGTAAAAAACAGATTATGTACATACACTTCGAGAAATTTGAATTATGAAATTCCATAATTCTCAGCGATAAAGTACGTCTTACGATTAATCAAATCTGATACATCATGAACTTAAGATGCGAATGTTAATGCAACACGTAAGTGTTAATGCAACACGGTAGTCGAACTTGGGCAAGCCATTAATGCATTCCGACTACATTATTTTGTGCTGCAGCAGAATCCGAGTCCAGTCTGCCTTCGATAAGTGGGCACAGCACTGCAATGCTTTTATTAGACCAACCAGTAAAAGAAGTACTTTAGGCATCTATTCAAAACATGCCGAGGCTAGCCGAGCCAATGTGTAACGATAGATATTTGAGTATGTCCGGTTCGCGAGATCATGTTGTCTCTTTTACCCAAGACTATATACATCACTACAAAAATGTTCCAATGAACAGCTGTTACTTCCGCACTAGACGGATATCAATCTTCGCTTGTGCTGCCGAATGTAAAGAACTTCCCGTCGCTTTTCCTTCAATCGACAAGATCCCACCTTTCATTGCGTGCGCGTAACGTTTAATCAGCGTCCTTTCTTGGCAAACAAACGTATTAGGATGATAGGGTTAACCGTAACTCAGTAGTAATAGATGTGTTGTTTCAAATCGACGCTACAATTATACCCATTAGCCGAACACTTGGGATGACAAAGATTAATTGGAGTTTCTTGTTAATGTTAAGCTATCGACAGATTACTCACCAATCCCCATCGTCATCGGGGAGGCAGTTATCGATCGCAACGTTCATGGAAGAACAAGCACAAGCAGTTCCCTTTTTCATTGAAAATATACAATAGATGACTCACATCAGCTGACGAATATTCGACTAAGTGCAGCGTGAGCGGCATTCCCAGAAACATGAGCCAATCATGGCGAGCTACCTGTACACCGCTCCCCTTCCCGGCGGAACCGATAAACAAACACAGGCGCACCGAACCCAACACAGATAATCATACTGGACACCAGGACGACTGACCACCACGAGCTGCACGGCAGACATGACTAGTAGTTGTACTTATATAGCCCACAACCAGCTAGCTACACTGCCATGCTGCACCGCGGTGCACTTTCCCTTCTTAAACTGTCGTCCTCCACAGATCACGGATTAAACAAATCACGTCAAACATCCAGCACGTCTATTTCAACACACCACAGTGAGCCATTAAGCGGTGCTTCCTTATTAGCGGACCTAACGAGCGGAAAATAGAAAAGGCCCTCCAGCGCGACACAAGCGTCGGTTATGATTCAGCATTACCTGTTATATGTACCGCGCGCGCGATCGATAACCATCCGCTCCAAGAAACATTCCATCACACCCGGTTCCGCTGCGGACACGGCACGTCACATCCGACCACATGGTGTCCGTGTTGAAATCTCCTCCAAGGTATAAACATTTATGACAATGGCATTTGAATAAATTATTGACTGTATGAGGCACAGTATTGTATAAGACCACTTAAAGTGTAAACCTCACAGTTTAAAAAACGGAAGGGTACAAAAACGACAAGAAATGGCGGCACTCACCAGCGAGCAGTGGCGTTTTTATAGAATGCCATCCACTCCTTGCAGATGACGCTCCGCCAATGCAGCGCAGTAAGCACCAATCAGCGCATGTCACGTGAGAGCACTGTGTCAGTTCACCGTTGCCCTGTCGAAGACAGTCATCCGCTGCCTCCCCCGACTGATCGCCAGCGCGAAGTTCTTTCGATGGAGTTTCACATACCAGACAATGCATTTACAACATTTCATTTGTCGCTGTGTAAACCGCATAGCTGGTAAGCGAGACTGCAACCGATGGGATTTCGGTAAAACCCAGAGTCACCACTGTCCACGGCAGACCGCCCCATACGCTGCAACATAGTGTTTACACTACAAATCACAAGAATGTAATGTAGATAAAATCCATTCATAAAATAATGACTACACTTGATCTTTGTACAGCACCACGTTATCAAATTAATGTTGGATTAATCTCGTATCGTGTACTTGTAATGTAAATTAAAAATATCCGCGGTGCACACGCACGTATAATATCCACTTAAACGGGAAATGACGCGCGTTAGACAGAAAGGGAAACGGCAGGCAGGGATTGGATGAACTTACATTTCCATGAAGCACACATAATACCCCAGTCACACGCTGGCACTGGCGAATGACGTCATCGGAAGCAGTTATTCCTGTAACAAAATGAATTCCCTGAGATGGTGGTGGTGGAGAGAATAATTTTCGGGGAAATCATAATCGGGATGTATCGCGAAATCTCCGTGGGTGAGCACAGGAGAAAAAACGCCACGTCCATCCGCCATCTTGATGTCAGCAAAAAACGCTTTCCCCACATGAGAGAACGACAACACAACGCAGCTGTGCCGTGTAATCTCCGCATATATACACACACATGCAACACGAGAACAGATAGAGCGATATATTGGAAGCGCACATACAACCACAACATGCGATGATGCAATCGGCATAGCATAGCGATCGCGATGTGCAGCTGATCGAGGAGGATGTAGTCGAAGCGAGCCGCGCTGATCCGAAAGAGACGTGTCATTCCATCCGAGGTTTTTTTTCCTTTGGACAAGGAACCATTTTTAGGACGGAAATGAGATTGGTATGTACTGGCTGAACTGAACGGAAATGAATGGTTTAAGCAAATTGGACCGATAGGTGGTTCATTGTCCGCGGGCGCTTGGGTAAATTTCAATATGGCCACATGCAAACACGCGTACAAGACAACATCCGCCACGTACAGCAGAAATTATCATCACCAGGTCGTCGTCCATCGATCGCCCGCCAACACAACATCAACATAATGCGTATGAATCAATTGGGTATTTACCAAAACAATCTCTTAACAACTGGAGAAAAATCCACGTAAAATTTTCTGTACATTTTCCGTACAAAATATTGGCCATCCCATTTTTGTAGAGGCATTTCAATAAAGAACGTACAATAAGTACAATTCCGAAATAATTATTTAAATACATCGTACTTCAAGGCATCCGGTACAAAATATTTGCTAAATCACTATCACGTCGTCCACACATGCGTTGGCTATCTGCCTGCTGTCATTGATTCGGGAAAATATGCTGAAGCGGAAATGCTCAGAGATATGCTGCGGTATAATTATTCTTTCAGTAAACTAATTAAACTGCCAAGATTAATAATAAAACAAAAACAAAAGTAGCGCACGTACGGTCGGAAATAACACACAGTCACGCAGCAACACGGGAATCAGTACAAGGTTGAAATGTGCAGTCAAACATTGTGGTGTTTACCAAAATTCACATGAACATGACTCGGACCAGCACTCGTCAAACTAGCCGAAAAAAAACACTCGCAGCTCACGTGCCAGAACCTGTACAGAAAACTAAGCGAGCCAAAACTCCAAATGGGCCATATGCAGCAACAGCAGCAGCACAAGGAAGCTGAGCACATACATTCTATTATTGCCGCCGCACTACTGTGTGCAACGCGTATAGGAAATGCCGATACAGCTGTAATGCGCGCACTCGTATACTGTGTACAGTACAGCTGTATAGCAATGTCCCTGACATTGACCTGGCAAGGACACAGCGCGTGTTGGAATACTTATGTTATTACCCATGCATCACATGCTCGATGTCAACAAACTGGAAGATCCGGCTGTGTGGGCCCAGCCGATGCCGGGTGCTGTTGGCGCGGTGCAGCCGTAGCGCGGCAGTGCGCACTCGATAAAGATATCCCCACACGCACCGGGCGCTCCACGCGTACACACTGCCGATGACTCACAGCGCAACGCTGATTGCTTGGCAATGTCATACTGACCTTGGAACCCAAACAAACCTCGCGCGTTTTCCGATGTTGTGCGAAGATGTTTTCTCCGCTGTTCGAGAAACATGACAGATAAAAATGGATTAACGAGAATTTACACCAACGTTCCGCTTTATTACACAATTCCACTTGAACATCGCGACGGTAATGCGTTGACATCTTTAACTCGAAAACTGCATCAATATAATTTTTCCGACTCGTTAATGCGTCTCTCCGTAGGTTCCACGCAGGCTTTCTGGTACTATGAGCAGTGTATGCTGAGTCAAACAAATCGCTCTCTCACTCGACCATATTAAACAAAATGTATATGCATTGATACCGCACATTATCGATCGGCACATTCTTTATGCTGGTGTTGCTTGCAAACCGTGCCGGCGGTCGCTGCGGCTGTTCCATTCACATTAGCAACACGTACGGATTACAGAGGCGTATGTGCTGCTGTTGGTATTGAAATACCGGCACTTTTCTATCAAGCGGGTGTTCGTACTTTTACCTACTTGTTGTACCTACAGTACTGTTGTGTTGTCACAATTCCGAATGTATTAATTGCAGTGTTGTACTGAGTGGTATCACAAGCTCGAACAATCTTTCCGCGTACTTTGTTGGGTTTGTTGCATGATTTCCGCGAGATGTGAGTTCATGTACCTGCACCGAACAGATTAATGTTTTGTTGACAACGGATAGGTCACGTGTACGTACCGGCGGATATTGATCACGATGCAACTAATCATTCACCCGCCGGGACTATATAAACAAAAAGTCACTTTATATCTTGGACATGATTAGTACAAGTAGTAGTGGCGCATGAGCTAATTATGTACACAAATAAAACATTCCTACAAAAAAAGAGTTTATTCTTTTACTGTACTTTTACCGATAACGATGCACAGGAGCAACATGACGTGCTAGTAATAACAACGACAGCATAAGCCAAAATGGTCAACTTTGAACGATATAATATTACCTTGTTCGTCATCATATATCTGTACGTGTGCGATGCGAATAAACTAAACCCGGCTTGATTATTGTAGCTAGCATTCATAAACCGCAAAAAAAGACCGTACATGGTACTATATCTGCGATGTAATAATATGTAATTGTGAAAAACTGTTCGATTTCGCATCGTTAAGTACGTGCACCTTAGAGCCTTAGAAAATGCAGTAAAAATCAAATTAGGAATTGCATATCGGTTTTTTTGTATATATAATTCTGTACGTCTGTATTTCTGTATATGTTTTTTAAATAGGGTATTGTATTTCTGTGGTTAGTGTAATTACCCAAGACACTCATCAAGCTGGATTATCGAGGTTAACGGATGTACGTACAATACAGACACAACAGTTACAATACAGTCATACTCCGATAAAGGCGAAAACTGATATTTTGTATATGTACAAAAAAATTAATACTATCGTTTTATTCTCCGTTCTATTATATCCATTATGAAAACGTTGCTTGTTTTCATCCAAAAAAAACTACGTAGAACATACATGTAATATGCATATTACAGCTAAACGCACATTGTTATCCGACTAAGGCGTCTGCCAGAGGGCGAAATAAACGTTCGCTTAATAGTGGTGTGTGTCCACGGAGTTTTTTTTTACTTTATGCGGATGCACATAACTAAATCGAACTATGAACCCCCGCTGCATATACTGACCAAAATGCCCGGCTCCATTCGTACGCCGACCATGTATCCGGCCCAAAATTTTAAATTAAAATTTTGCACACCCGAATTTTCCCCGTTTTCTGCACAGATTTATTAGTCGGGGTAATCGCTGGTCGGATATAAAAAAAACTGGGTGAGACAAATTTACGGCGTACGTCTTTTTTGACCTCCGGGTTGTTCATTAGTATTCATTAGTATTACCCTTCTTTGTCGGCTATATTGGCCATGCAATTGCCTGCTATAAATTGAACATCGTGAGATTACGGCACTACCGATACAAACACAAAAACCAACCTTTCACGACGACCGTATATTGAGTTTGCGTATGTTTAGGGGGCTTTTTTCACCGTAAGGTCAGCACGGCATTTATAAAAACTGCTTTTTGCCATTATTTATAAATAAATGTAAAATGTTCGGTAACAACTTTAATAGTACTAATGGTAAGTTACTAACGTCAGTCGAAGCAATCGTATTACATGTAATTGCCCTCATCATATCGCGAAGTCGAAAATGAGTCACCTCTGCAAGATATTTAACTGGTAAAATAATAATACAGACTCTGTAGTAAGTTAATAACAATTGGGTACAATACTGGCAAAGTCAAAACGCTTATCGTGGAGAACAATTGCAGGTATACGGAAGTTGTTATCTAATACTGTCCCTGAGTCAGAGCTGATTTCGCGTTCAAATCTCAGCATTGTGCGAAAGATGTTACAGTATATCTGGAGCATGCATATTAACGTCTTACACCCGAAAGCTTTGTAACTCTTCATGCAGACATTATCGGTACAACTGTTTTTGCCTTTTGTTAATTTGATAAGCAGGCATGAATCAGTCACTATACTGCGGCAGACGCTATCCTTATCGCACCTTAAAAACATTGCTCGGCCAGTTAGTCTATTATTTTCATAAATCAGTTTCAAGTAGATTCAAAAATGGCGATCTCCATATACGCCTTATACGTATTGCTTATAGCTCTTACATATTCTCATGCTGCTCCATTACAGCCGTACGGCACGGCCGTTGGTGACCGTCTCCTAGAGAAAGCCGATGACATTTCCCTGGGACTTGCCATTTCTCATCCGTTTGTCTTTTTGGAGCACAGCTACAGCCAGTTATACGTAGGCAGATGCACATTTTAGCGGATTTTTCAAGAGGAAAATTTAATGTTCTACAGCAAAATCAAAGGTTGACTGTGGTTGTAGTTAGGAACGAATGGCTACATCAGCTTTAATCAGCCCTTTACAGCGTTCACACCGACCAGTTTTCCCATGAACGACAGTTCGCTGCTGTCCGCATTCTGGTCCGACATTGATCCTCGCCACGACTGCAACACTCTTCCAGGAGGCGATTTAAACAACAACGTCTTCTATCGCGAAATAGCCAACCAGAATTCAGATCTGCTTCTAGCATTGTCAAATCAAATACGGTAGAGAGTAATACAAACGCCAATAACGTACGAGCAGATTACACTTCAAGATTTAGCTCATCAAAACGTTTTGCAGAGAGTACGACGCAAGTTTCCGATCGTTCCGTGCGCAGTGGGCGTTTATCCTTACGTTTTCCCGTGTCGTTCGATTTAGTACGAGATGTCCTCCGGTAAGTGATAACAACCTTTCTCCATTACATGAATGACAACCGCTATATCTAGGAATATCCAGCCAATACGTTCCAAATCATACTGGCAACCGATGGACGCTATTCCTTTTCAATTTTCAACTATGACAAACTTGAGTGGATCTCGCATAACGACAAATACGCGATTGGTAAAAACAACGTTTGAAAATCCCTTTTTCCTACCGATGGGTACCCAACTATTGGTTGCCATATCAGCAAGAAGCCACTCAAATCTGGCTAATTTCTAGCTGGCTTTAATCGATTCGATGGCCTGTATTACAAAGAACTCAACGGCTCCGGAACAGCAAACTTGGGAAAGGTTGTGACGGAATCCAATACCGGCGTCCCGGGCCGCTGGATTTTTCGGCTCGATGCCAACACCATCACCGGCGTGGACTGCAGCGATCCATCCAGTAAGGCAACGGCGAATGCGCTGGCATGAGTTGGCAAAAAGTGTTGATTGTTTTGTCACCTTCTATAGACAGCCATGCGATTTCCGTTAGTCCAAAATACGGTTCCGTTCTGGGTGGCAACGAAGTCATCGTCAGCGGAGTGTGCTTTGATGCTGGCACACCCATCAATCAAATTATTTGTCAATTTGGCGGTGATCGCCTTCCCGGCCAGCAACATGGTCCGACATCCGTGCGGTGTGTGGCTCCCACACCGGGTGAGATCGGCGTAGTGGCTCTACGCATCTCGGTGGACAATGGGATGACCTTTCCTTATGCATCCACGTATACATTTGGTAAGAAAAAACTGCAGGCTTCTGCTTACAGCTACCTATCTTCCGTTTCTATGTTAGTATTTAGTGTTCAGAGAATTAATATCACTTGCTTTTATGTCGATCGCACCGCTGAAACCTGTTAAGCAAATATGTACCGGGCGGCCATAAGTGCCATAACATAGTAATCTGAAATAATTATACTATAATACATGCAGATTCGACAACGTACTCTGCCAGGCTTATCGACCAGCATTTATGGGAGTCGCTGCCGGAAGTAAAGTTGCGATTTCAGTGGAATCCGTACGATATTGATGCCGATTTAGTAGTTCTAAAAAACAACTCCAAGGTTGCGGTTGATTTGGTGGGATGGTATCTAAGGTACATGTCTAAAGATAAGCCAATGATTTGATGAGAATAAATTAATGCGATAAGGGAACACATAAAATTTGGAATTAACGGTTTACTTGACCTGATAAGCGGCCTTTACTGCCAGATATATGAATTATGTTAGCCAAATTCGTCCAGAAACATATACAGAAACAATGAACTCTGGCGGTCCTTCATTCTGCAATCAAACGACTGATTAATTGCAGTGGTTCTGATGTAACGCAGCATGTCCGCACTATGGTGATTCCCCTTGTCCCATCAGTCATCAATACGGGCCGAATGGACATCACACTGAAAACGTCCATCAACCTCTTTCAGCCAGAGTTCCCGAACGAACGTTACATCTTTTTGCGAGGATCTCTTCGTATTATGAAAGACACTGTTCGTAACGCGCTGGTGAACAGCACCGGCATTACGCATGGGAACCAGTCGCTTCCGGTATCCCTCTGGACGCCGATGTTCGATATAGATTTTCTTCAACGACTGCCCCAGCAGTCCAGTCGGAACAATGATGATTATGAACACACTGAATATGGAATGATCCTATCTTATACCGTTCGCCGACCACTGCAGCCGCTGTTTGGCCGACGTGCACTTCAGGCACTGACTTTTTACAAAGGTTCCCAAACACTACTCAGCCAAGATCAATGGAGCAAATATTTGTCAGGGTTTCCTGAACGCCATGTACTGATTGACTCCATTCTGAAATGTACAGCTGATACTGATTTTTGTCGATGCTGGGCGGATGCCGAACGGTGGACGTTGAGGTAAAGGTCGCCATACGACCTGATAGGGTATACTTGTTTCCATAAAAAATTAGATCCCTTTAATTGTCAGTAACAATGTGTTTAAGAAGTTATGTCGATTTGGGTAGAAATGGTAGCGTTTGTGCTCTTTTTGCAGATACAACTCTTCGGATTGCGCTGACTTCCCAGCGTGCCCAGCGAATGCCAACCAGGCTCGCTTGGACCGTGCCCGGTTTTCCGTAGAGAACCCCCTAACCAGCATCAGCGCCTGTAACCGTATTCAAACAGCGGATAGTACTTTGTGGCCCACTAGTTTTTGTGCCGAGAACCCGGCCTCCGTTCTATGCGTTGTGGCCCCCACTGTATCGCGGAAGTATCAGCAGCAGTGTTGTTATGCTGACAATGCTAACCTCATTCTGGCTAACATGCACCCGGGCGGCGGGCGGGTGAAGCTGCTTGTCCAAGATCGGGAGGTCGATGACGTTAGTTCCGGTTTAGTCTGGATGGCGCAGAGGCTGGAGGAGGCTATTACGGATAGACTTCCGCTGAAAAAGTGTTGCAACAACGCCAACTGGAATAGCGATAGCTGCCGTTTGTTCCGAGATGTCAGGAAAGGTGGTTCATCACGATGCTATGAGCCGCCACGACCAGGTAATAACACTACTTGTCATCCTGATACGAATAACCTAAATATTACGTATATGGCAAAACCGGTCAAAAGAATTTAAATATCGAGCGACAGAAGTGACAGTTTTTCCAAGTGCCGGGATTCCTATATACATTTTTTGCTTCACTCATTAGAGTTGGCACGAGTGGTAACTTCTGGTAAGAGTAAGTTGTGGTGTAAGCTTAGTGGTACGTGGCATTTTCTAGTCGCTTGAGTCACGCGTGAAACGAGATTTTCAGTTATACCGCGAGCAGTATTAAGGCAATTGCTTGTTTTGTCTGTAGCCGTCGGTTTCGGAGATCCGCACATTCAGACCTACGATGGCTTCCGCTACACTTTCAACGGATTGGGCGAATACGTTTTGTTGGAGATCCCTAACGTGATAACCGTGCAAGGTCGCACAGCCAAAGCGAAATCCGAACAAGGTAACTGAACAAACCTGGAAGCCGGCAGTCTTCTATCCTGCGATCATGGTATTAAAATGCTTTCCTGTAGGAGCAGAATTAATGGCCACAGTGTGGTCAGGTTTAGCGCTTCGCGTTGGCAACACGACCATTCAGGCTAGTATCAGTTCGCGAGGAGAAGGACTGAACTTGTACTTAAACCGCGAAAACATTGATCTGGATGCTGTTTCGACGCTGATTATTCTAGACGGTACGTAAAATTTCAACAAGTGTAGGTGAGCTAAAGTGTATCAAAATAAAGTACCTACCTATATCATTGCCGTAACCGTCTAGATTCCATAATACACCTGGATCGCCTGAATACGTCCGCGCTTAAAAAAGTCAGTGCTCAGTTGGCACTGGGAATTCTAGTGGAGATCGAGGAAGTTGACTTGGTCGTTCAGTTCCAAGTTTCCTTGCCGAGCACCTACAAAAACGCACAAAGCGCTGGGTTACTCGGCCGCTGGAATGACGATACAGCGGACGACCTTATACCTCGCGGCCAGACTGTGGCGATTCCTCAAACTCCTACCGCCGAAGAGATTTTCACATTTGGAGAATCATGTACTGCATATGCAAAGCATCTACGACTTTACCAAATTCTTTACTACCCTTACTATTCAGCATAATCAATTTAAACTTGCAGGGCGGATACAGAAAGCCGAATCACTGTTCCAGTACCAAGTGCCGGAGACGTACGAGTCCGTCAACGACGTTTTATTTCGCCCGTTATTTGCTGCACCCGAAATTGAAAACGCAACGCTCAAACGGGAAGCAGAAAATCTCTGCGGTGCAAATGCAGAGTGCATGTTCGATGTCGCGGCTACCGGCTTGTTGCGTATGGGTCAAACGACAAAGACGTTCATGACAATTGTGGAAGAGGACTTCAACACCTCCATCACCGTTGGTAATTTAAACACTGCAGCGTTATTTACAATGTACACGATCGCATCTTATGCTGCTACTTTCTCATACGGGTTTACGTTTGTCTACGAGTAGTAACCAGTTGCGGCTACCCTGCCCTGGATGAATCGGTGGTCATCGCATCCAACTCCTCATTTATCAGCGGCGAGAGTGTACAGTTAGCCTGCCGAAACGATACTATTTCTCAGATATCTGGCAGTACAACTCTGGTATGCTCAGCCGAAGGAAAATGGACGGGAGAGGCATTAAAATGCGACGGAAATCACGGAAATCGTAAGTGATTTGGGCAGGTTACCAGCTACCACGTAACTGCTTGTACCACAAAGTTATGTATAGTTCCACTTTTCAGGTGTCTACGGGTCCAGTGTGCTCTTTTTGCTCGCAGTCCTTGCCGCCTGGTTAAGATAGACAAATGTGGAAGCTCATTCAGCAATCCAGAGACAGAGCTGGGAAATTATATTAATTTATTTTACAAATCATAGTCCTGTTTTAATTTACACCAAAATGACACAGTTATTAGCTACTATGCAGGTTATTAGCTGGTGTAGCTGAATTCGGATGCAATCAAATTATTACTGTAGATTTCTTGATTACCTTTGCTTAGGCAACTGAACTGTACGTAAGCGAAGCAGTGAAAAAATAAAACATTGCCGAAAAATTCCAGATATTGACTAAAACGACTCTCAAAAGAATAAAGTGTAACATATTGTATCATGCTTCCATGTGCAGAGTGCATAAAAATCGCTGCATCGTAAAATTGGCGATTTTGGGGTAAATTAGTGATTTTCGGTTTTCTTGTGGCAATGTATCGTTAAGCGTCAGAAATTCCCTCAACAATACGCGAAATCGTCAGAGCTTCGGAAGTTGTGTCTTCGGATGTTTCGTCATTTATGCTGGACGAGACATTCGTATTGTCATCCGTTAAAACCAATGCACCTGCCCATCGACCAGGTCCGCCGGACACGGCAGGTGTTGTTGTCAACTCTCTCCAATATCGTACGGCGATCGAGTCCCTTGTTTTATTTTGTCCTAAAAAGAAATCATGTGCATTTCGCGACGCAGGAATCAACAAGGATAACTGAATAGTAAACACTTGAAAAATATGGGACGAAGTGTATCCATACGAAGTATCAGTAGCTACTATAATGTACCTCTTCGGAAGATACGTAAACGTTTCTTGGCAAGTCCAGCCGTGCTTCGTACGTTCATTTCCCTGAGGTGCACCACCACAATGAAAACTCCTTGTGCAGCACTCAGTACGATGTACACGCATCCCAGAGCCATTTTGACGTTGTCGCTCATATCGCATACGAAAAGCAGGAAGTATCCCAAAAGCCACGTGCCACCAAGTAATCCGCTGGTACATATCAGACTGATTATCTTAAACCGCTTAGGTCCATCTCTTCGTGAGGGCTGCAGTTCTTTCTCATTTTGTAAAGTATCTGCAAATTAATGATCAACATTACTTATTTATACTTAAGAGGCTTTATACCGGGAAACATTCGTACATAAAAGCAATGAACTTACGACGCAAGTACAAAATGTACAGCACAATGTTGCTGACACAAATTATGGTAACCGGTCCAAGGAAGGTCCAAGCCACGAAAGCGGTGTGCTCATGATCAAGCCAACACCTACACTTGAAGATACCCTTAGGTATTAAATAATAAAACATACTATATAAGATACGAACTTTGATTATCATAGGTTCCCGGCAAGTATATTGTTCTAATTAGATGACTGCAAGTTGCAGATCGTAGGTCATTTATAACTGTTGCAATTTTTGCCTCGGAATTGTACGGATTTAGGATACACTAACCATCGTTCTTCCACTGCATAAGCATGGCCATCAAACGCTTGCTTCATAGCCTCGAATGGGATGTGACTGAGGATCCCGAAGAACGGAAAAGAAAATGGAAGCACTACAAACCAGAAAACGATTAAAGTGCACCGAAGGAGACGGAACCGAGTCCCGACCTTTAGACAGCTTACACCAAGCAATGCACCACACCTTCCACCGAACGCCTCCATATGTATCACCGGGCACCCGTGTGTTCTCGTATATTGCCGTCCAAAATTTAAACACTGGCAAGATCATCCAGTACCCTTCAATTCCCATCCAGGCAAACACCACCAGCATAAGCCAGTGCGATACAATCGCCACTAATAAGCAGCCAATTTCGTCGTCACGTTCCATTGCGGTATGGCTCAAGAGAAACGACATATGGGCCAGACAAATGCCGACTACAAAATTTAGTCGAGTGAATTTTCTGGGAGTGAATCCAATGACGTTATTCCATACGGCCCATCTATCGAAGAAATATCTCGCTAAATACCTCTCGCAGTTACTTCGAATTGAAGCGGCTCACTTACAGTAGATGGCAAGCAATGAAGAAGCAACATATAATTGACACAATTAAACTGCACAGGGTTACAATCGCCGGTTCCAGGGTTAAATACATAGGCTCGTCATCCGCATCGTCCTCGCTGAGGAGACTACCACACAAATCAAGAAGCATGGTAAACGGGGTAAGATGATCGCATACACATTCAGCGGTTGTCCCTTCGCTCCATGTTGCACTCTTCCGCATAAGATGGCAGCCTTCAGTCGACCACATGGAAGTAGTCTCTTCACCTTCAACCGAGTAATCCAGAAATACACAGTGATGTGCACTCCGACCAGTTAAACGACCCTAGAAGCTTTCCAAATTATAAGCATTCTGGCGACATTCCCACATTGCATCTAGAGTACTAAAGAGTCTCAAAAAGTAAAGCTACCTGAAAAAGACTGTCCGCTTTGTGCGTAATTGTTACCATGTCCTTGTACGGCCCGCTGACGTTTCGCATAGACGCCGAAACTAGCACCAATCCACTTCGTCGGCCGTTGCGCACCGGCATTTCAGACGGATGTTTGAATCTTGCAAAAGAAGGATTCGGTAGCGCCAACAACTGAAAGGCGAAAATTCGGTTCTCACTCGGTGGAATGGGTGCGACTAAAAACCATTGGAGCTATAGGTTTAATTCAGTCATGACTGCAATCTTTTTATCTGACCTCAGCAACTTACCAAGAGTCTCAAATTCCTTCTGCAGCACGGCATCGTTTAGCTGCAGAAGCGAAGTAAAAGTGCTGTTGGTAGTTCGGCGAGAGAAATCGGCACTTTTTATTTGATTTGACCCAACAGGATGGACGGTTGCCACTGTTTTCAGCTTTTCAGAAATCGATTGAAAGTTGCTGGTAGAATTCACTTTGAATATATTTAAGCACAAGGATATTTTTCCGAAATTAATTTCCAACGGGTGTTCACTTGGTGGCATCGTTAGATACAGATTTTCCAACGTGTCCAAAAGCAGCACAGCGGCATCATTTCCGCTCTGAACAGAATCCGGAGGGCTGTTTTTGGAATGAAGTAATCGGTCACAAATTTTAACCACGGCATGAGCGGCATCGATCCGAAAGTCATCTTCAATTAGCGAACAAGTAAGTGTTTCCGAAGTTGCATTAAAATGTATTTCCGGTGCTATGGAAGGTCGTTGACAGTTCTCGGAACTGTTGCTGTTGCTGCTGCGCCGTCTTTGCACATAAGTGTTCACGATCTCGATAGACCTTTCCACATCGTGAAACCTCATTTGAGAGCCCTGCGATAAAGTGTTAACTGCGTCTAAAGTGGCATTCAAAGCTCGACTCCAATCTTCCGGATTCTGGATGTTGGTAGTGTTAGCGTAATAATCCAGGATGTCGGATGGATTGTCGGGGAGCGGTGTCGTGCTTGGAGGGCTGTTGAATACGGAAACCGTGGTGTTAACACTTTCAGTTAGGTGTACTGCGGTAAATTCGCTGGTGAGGTTAAGGTGTATAATAGAGACCGTGGTCTCTGTCAGCGAATCCGTCTGATAGAAAGTGTCGGTACTATTTGTTCCAAAATCAAAGAAATCTGGGGTTCCGGTGACGGTAGCTGCGGAATCAGTGCTCAGATCATCGTTTGTAGACAGCGTGGAAGAAAATGTTACGGTGGTATTGGGAACCGTGGCGGCAGTGTCGATATTAGGCGAGAGGTCAGTTGTTCCGAAATCTGTTGTGGTTAAAGTTGTGGATTCCGGTTCTGTTATATTACCTAGCGGCGGTTCGGTTTCAGTGACTGCAAAATTTGTGTCTGATGGAATAGTTGTATCGGTCGTTGAAACAACTGTTGCGGTTGTATCGGAAATGGTCGTATCATCGTCTATCCCAGTTGAAAAATCCGTTGTTGCGATATCTGTTGCAGTCAAAGCTGTCAAGTCTGCTTCTGTTGCATTATCTAACGATAGTCCAGTGACATTAGCTGGGAGATTCGTGCTCGAGGGGCCACTTGTATACGGTGTTAAAGAAAGGGCAGCGGTTGTGTTGGAACTAGTCGTATCCATGTCTGTCTCGAGCGAAAGAACTGTTGTTGAGAAATCTGATGCTATAGATTGCGCTTCTGTTGTGGTTGTTGTGGCGTTGGTAGCTCCTTCCCAGTTTGGTGAGCTGGATGCCTCTGTAATAACAGTGGTGGTTGCATCCTCCAGCAGAGTACTGAAACTCCCTGTTGTCGAAGACAGTGTTGTTGTTGTGCTGATGCGTGCTTCGATAAACGTCAGCATTCCAAAGTTTCGACAGCGACATGTGACCCGGTTCTGAGCATCTATGTCTGCCGGTTGCTGACAGTGTCGATCACTCCAGTGACTTTCGCCCCGCGGCAACATGATGCACATGAAATGGCTAGCGTCAGATTTGTCCTTGACCTGCAAAACATCAGCAAAACCACTTTTAAGCTAAACATGGAATCGCTTAGCCTAATTGACAACCCACCGGTGCAAAAGGTGAAAACTCGGCTGTTAAGAAATATTCATTGGAAATGCCAGTAAAATTGGCAAAAGGGGATAACAGGCCAACGACCCAGCCGAACACTCGAACAATTCGAATGATGGATTCAATGTCTACGGCGTCGATTTGTATGTTTGCAGCAAAGCTTGTGTGGTCGAGATATTTTGGACTGAGGATCTGTATCCAGTACCATGAGGACAAAGTTGTATCTTGGCGGCACATTTCCTCCAGAGCGGTCTCATCTACTCTAACACAGACGGAATCCTCCTTTGACAAAAGACCACAATCATTAGCAATTACCGATATGTTGTTCGGTAAATTATTAATGGCTTTGTACACAGGAAAAGAGGCTATTCCGTCTGCCGCTAAAATGTCACACCGTTGTTTCTCGACAACCTGGTGCACAAACATGGTCGTTTGTTTTACTGTTAAATCGCTGATGCGGGATTCTGACCAGCGGGACCGGGAGCGGACCATTGTTTCCATAACACCGCTCCAAAACTGATTTGGCAGAAGTGGATTGGAATCGATAGCTACTTGGGCAGATGCTGACGGTACTGTAAAAAAAGCTTGAATATGTTCTTGGTAAAACTGGATTTCGTTGTCCGATAGTCCTGCTTGCAGCGGACGACAGTTTTGTCGATTATGAAAGTCCAGTGCGGCGTTGAGAAACTGTTGTGATGTCATGCCGTCCTCACTGTGCAGATCGTATTCATCGATCACCATAGCCCAACAGCAACAACAGTTGGATTCGGATGAGCTGCACGAGCATGTCCATTCGTCCTGCATTTCGGCGATGCATACGTCGACGTCAGACCGCATATTTGGATTGCTGTACAGGTGGGGTAATGATCGATTTGTTGTTCGGTGGTTTCTGTCCGCTGTTGTTGTTGACAAGGGTGAGCATTCCGCTGACCAGTATTGGCATATTAGTATAGCCAGTATTAAAAATGGACGAATAGCGTCCATAGTATAGGCAACACGAAACTTGAACGAAAATACATGTAAATACAATAAAAATAAATCTCCGTATTTCCCCACAAAGATTGGCGAAGCAGCGTCATTGTTATACTGGTTTGCGGACTGATAGGTATGCTTCGTCCATCTATGCATAGAAATGATAGAATCAATCAGCACTGCCTGCGCACACTCGTGGTGGTGTACCAGTAATTATTAAGGTTAAGTACACAGAATGATACACTCTGTAGTCTGTAGTTTGTACATATACTGTTTGAATCGTTGCTTGAAACTTTTGGCTTATTATTATTGCTTATACTCGTATTTACGCAGATTGATGATTAGGTATATTGCAGACAACAACTTGTTGGTTTAACAGCAGAGCATTACCAAATCTATCTGGAACTAGCTTAACTGGAAAGAAATTAAGGTCGGCACCGTCCAGTCCGGTGACTACCATCCGTACGGGCGCCAGAGACTTTTGAAACTGCTGCAAAGATATGCAACAATATATATACGAATAATTGGTTACAGGCTTACAGTAACTAAATCATATTATAACTTTTATAAGTGAGATCGATCAACGCAATACTAATGCCTTAACTATGTGCTCTTAGACCGTAATTTCTACGCAACTACGCATTACTAAAAAGCTTTCCTGTCATATAGATATTCTATGTAGCGATATCAGTGTTTTAAAAAACTGGGGTGAATACAGTAAATAACGTTCTGTTGTGAACAATACAAGATGCGCAAAATTTGACCTACAAAAGGACGTGTGTAAACATATTGTGGTCGTCAGTCCAAATGCGTATGAAATACATTACGCATATTAAGCGTAGCAATGCGTTTTATGTATGAGTAGAATGATCACTGGCTCCAAACAGTTCTGAAATCGGTGCTTTAAAGCATTTCTTTTTTTGATCGAAAGCTGAAGCATGGTTGTATTTGATAGCTGTAATTTGTTCTGAGCACTTTAATAACAGTTACCGTCGCACTTAAATACAATCTGAGTACTAAAACAAATTTATAACAAAAACACTTCTCTTTGCCTACCTAACACAATTATTCTTACAACATCAGTACGAGTATTGCGTTAAATAATCCTATCGAGCTATTTTGTGTAGCATGACCAGTTGGCATAAACAATTTAATTCCTCAAAAATGTGATCCCCGTTCCTGTTGATCTACCAGATGGGTGTCCAGACATGGTCGGTGCTGTGATAAGGTGCAAATAAACCACGTATTTTAGGGAAATTCTTTGGCGAATCGCTATATTTTTCTGGTTTATTTATACCGGTTATTTATAGCAGATCTTGGGTTCTTTAACGCAGGTTTTGAACATGCAAAATATGGAAATCTTTGTTCAGTTGTTGACTGGAGCAGCCATATTTTTTTGCTAATTATAATAAAAAAATGGTTTGAAATCATTAAACGAAAATGTCCGGACTTCCATAGCATCTTCTGGTAATTGATAAATTCATGGTTACATTCAGCATTCACATCAATATGTGCCAATTAAAACTTGCAATCCACTGACGAGGAAATAAATGCAAAAAAATGTTGCAACACAGCAGAGCAATAACAATGGCACGGTGCACTAAATTACAAGATTGTAGATACTGTATACACTTTCATGTACCAAATTTTATATTATGCACTTGCTCGTTAGTCGTTACATAAATTACGTGACATTAAAAGCGAAACACTTTGTCACTGCTTATTCGTGCTCCCGGACAATAATGTATCATATCTTGTTGGCATAACTTATGCTATGATCAACAGTAATTTAAACCAAGAATGATGATATAGCTGTAATTAAAGCGGCTGAAGTACGTACGAGAGATACACAGTAACCGGCTTACGATTTTCCAGGTGGAGCACATAGCGCAGCAGATGGTTCCGGATCGACATCGGACGGCACCGTATTCCTCAACGCTCAGAGCGCTTCCACTTTAAACAATGCAAACAATCAATACATATTCCAGAACAGCGGCCAGTCACAGAACACTGCCAACGGGACGGGCGGTTTCTCCATTTTCGGCTCCACCTACGGTTCCGCCAGCTCCATCAAACACCCAGCCAGTACTTCCGTACAGGCATCCGCCAATACCAACACCAATGGCGATGCGGAATCCGGTGAAATAACCCGCACCGAAAGCAGCGTAACCAACAGCAGCGGCGGTCAACGGGAACAGTCAGGCGCAGATTTTTGCTGTGGGAACGGGCGTGACCTTGAGTGCAGCGGCCAATTCCGCCGTGGAGCTTGTCTCGTCCACGACGGCGCCCAAGTTGTGTACGGATGCCGGTTTGTGCCGCGGGAAGGTGGCAAACACTAACAGCCGTGCGGTGGGGTTTGCGTTGGTAGGAAGTCGAAGACGCAAGGTGCCGGTAAATGTCAATGCTGTCAGAAGTGTGCATGTTAGACTGGCGGAACGGAAGCCGGTTGTGTGAATTAAAGTGTCGGAAGCAACTACTGCCTCGCATAACAAGGAAGTGCATTCTTATGAAACAGAATCTAACCCAATTTAATTTAGTGGGTGCTGCAAGGTTACAGTTTAACTGACCAACTAACACTTTGACTTGTGAAAACTTCACGGTGAGCCAAGCCTTGATTCAGATGCAAAATTATTCGATTTTGGGTTGCAGATTGTAGAATGCTTTTATTTTGGGCTGTATAGTATGCTTTCTTGAAGCTTTGCCATCACAATATAAAGAGACAGATGAGACCTAACTTTATCGCATCACTATGGTTGTGCTAAAATTTAAGGAAACCCGTTTCGGGATTCTCCTTGTCCAGATCGTTTGCTTTAATAAAACACTGCTGACCATTACTTTACAGGTCGTTACAATCACGTGCTTTTAATTAATATTTCCACTGCCCCACTTAAACCGCACTAGCTTTCCGCAGCACCATTAAAAGCTCTTGTAATATGTAATTCATAATTGATCTGTCCCGGGATTGTTTATTGCTGCAGTTTTTAAATGGACCTCGACGTCATTTTCCAGTGCGCACAGTATTATAAGTGCATCTAGAATGCCTTTTGCGTTGTCAATAATTTGTGCTCGGTGCGTTAAGCCATTTTCATGTACATTCGAAATGTACATACATGAGACCATCTTGATCGGGAACGTTGAATGCCACCAGTGGATGTGATCAAGTTAAACATGCCATCGAAAATCTATCGTTTTCTGAATCAAGATGACGCGCAAGTGGTGCATCATATTAAAGGGTTTGTTGTTTCACTTCAAAACAAGATCAAACTGGTTACAGGTGCACTATTTTTCTACATCTCTTGTTTTTTGTCGACACTACTATGGCCTTGATAGCTATTTCGCTAATTCTTTTAATTTCTTTCGCTCCATCTTTGCAACGCAATGTCCTTCTCTTGTCCCAACAATCTGCCACTTCTCTTCCGTCCAGCCTTGACTATGTAGGCGCTCCCATCGATTTAGCCGTGGAGGATATGAATATGCAATATCGCAGGCTTAATTTAACCTTTACGCTAATCAGCTGGAATAAGACCAATCTTAAAACATGTGCAGACGTAGTGGTGGATGTCATTCCATATGCGTCCAATTATTTTTCACTAAACCTTGGAAACGGTCGGACAAGGATCTTTTTGTCTTGCTGGCACCAGGTAAAGTAACTACGTAGACTGTGAACTGAACTAAACTGTTCATTAACTGTAGATCGGCTGTTTATCTTATTCATGGTATTTAGTTTTATAATATTTGATAAATGTTGCATCTTATAAGCCATACGTTATTTTCAGCTTGCAGTGACCCCGTAACACAGCTGGGAGATATCGGACGAGGTGAAACTTTCTGACATCTTCGTCCAGAGGATCTTTCATTAAGTTTTCCTAATATTCAATAATTCGATAACGTATGGTACCTTTTTTTCAGAATGGAATGTTCCCGTTATAACATCGTAAGTAACTGAATGCAGCCGCAGGTGCAATACATAGCCAAACATTCTCATACGTCAGCGTAATAAATTGATGTTGACTTATCCTGACATCGATAACGCCGAAGAAGGTTGCTCCCAAAGCGAATTAAAATAATCTTGTTGCTTGTTTTTTTACGCTACCAGCGGTGGTACGGATAGTGTTATGGACAATAAAATCCGATTTTCGACACTTTTCCGTTTGGCTCCGTATCAACAACAAGGCCTAATAGATTCGGTTATCGGCCTGTTTCTTTATTACAACTGGACCAACGTTGCTATGATCTGCGACGATGGCGCCACAGAATTCGCCACTTTTCTCCTGATTTGCAAACTTTTACCGACAGTTCTCATCAGAGCCCCGTTTTCAATGACTCTTCTGAAGTACAACTTTAAAATCAATCCCGATTACCGGAGATACCTCTTGGAAGCATCGGCGAAAAGCCGCAGTAAGCAATACTTCAAACTTTACAATGCTAAGATTTTTACTGAAGTGATTATTGGAAAGTGTATGCCTATCGGCCAGCATTGTACCGGGAACCCGGCATCCGGTTTTTACTTAAGGAAGCATCTTGGCTTGATGAACTGTTGTCCATTTATATTTCCCGTATGAACTCCCTCCTTACTTTGCAGCATTTTTTTGAAGGTTGTATACCAGGAAATTTCCATCACCGTCAAAGTGTTTTTAAGCGACGGTTTGTTGTTGCAGTTTTCTTCATCAGCACACACGCTTCTCGATTACGCAAACTTCTGGTATGTACGAGTATTTAACAAAAGCCAAGCATTATAATACCTAAGCACCAACATATAGCTTCAATAAACGCAGGAAAATCAATTTTTTTAGCTTGCTGCTCACCGATTAGGATTTGCCAACGGAGAATATGCAAGTACTTTTCTAGTACAATAATTGCTATGCCACTCTCGATACTAAATTTTAATCTAATGGTCTGCACGGCATTATTGCCGGAATATTGACAGATTTATTATTGACAGGCGTTCGTTGCTGTGCTTCCTTTTGCGTCACCGTTTATCGGGAGAGCGACATGGAGGTTTGGCGACCCAGATGACGAAGTAAATTGCCTGAATTACTATTGGGATCGCCTCTTATCCTAAATTATTTAAATTACGCATTCTAATTTTTCCGCATCAGATTGTTCGCATTATTTACCGCTACCTGCTGTTTGTGTCCTGTCCAACGAATAAAAATCCGGCAGCTAATAATTTAAATGAGAGAATTAAGAACCGAACATTGGAATCGTATGGTTTGAAATATGACTGGGATGAAGAGGTACGTCGTGTACATGAAATAATATCAACGCGTACGACGTTACCATTGATTGCTTTTTCTCCTGCGGTGCAATAAAGCTTAGTCTATCACCGGTATTGACCGATTGGTTGCTCTACTTATTATAGTCATGTTGTTATGTATGAACCTATTTTTACAATCATGTTGTTTTGCACTAACTCAAGGTCACGATGTATGCCAGCAGTTACTATCTTGGGATCCAAGTTTTGGCGCAGGTAGTTTTTGAAACGCATTTTACTGTTGCAATTTAACTTCTAAAGCATATTGTGGTCATTAAATACATGTATCCTGATTCGTGACAGACGCTGGTCAGTGACAATTTTCTGAATCGCGTTAACCCGATCCTCGGTACCGACTTGAGAAGAGCCATGTGGAACCGCACTTACGATACGGAACTGGGCAGATACCGCATCAACGCCAACGGCGACTTAGACAATGAGTACGGGATAAAAGGCATCGTGGACGAAAGCGAAGACTTCCAGGTGGTTATGTGATGAGCAATTAGCGGAAACAGCAGCGCAGGAATCGGGTGTTTATCGGCTAAACAGCGAACCAGCTGGTTAAAAGCAGTATTACGTTATTTGTAAATCGTAGGTGTTTCTGAAGCTGAACAGAAGTGCGGGGCGTTTGTTCAAAATTATGAATGACAGCTGGCCACTGAATGGGACACTTCCACGGAATCGTCCAAAGTGTGGCTATACCGGCGAGGATCGAAAGTGCCTAATCGGTAAACTGCCATAGGATTCAGTGGTGCTCTGGATAAGTTTACCAACTGCACCACTGCTTCTGGCAAATTGTTTCGTACAGAAACGTAATAGTCGTGAATTCACAGGATCCAATCTTCTACTCATTGCCGCTGTGACTTTGTGTTCGTCGTGTTCGGTGGTTTTGCTGTTAGCACTTGCTGGATTTCTTCGGCTGAAACGGCAAGCAGACAAATAACGTGACAAAATGGCGATCGTTTCATAAATTCTAAAACCTTTGAACAACATTTCAGATATCAGCGGCTGCATAGTGTTGACTGGCTGATACCTGCCACGGAGGTCAAAAGGCAGTTTTCAATGAAAACTATGTCGTCGGACATGCCACGAGTAAGGTTCCTTCTTCTGCTGCTTTAATCGCTTCCATGCTAACTGTAGCACTGCAAGTCTCATAATGACCCACAATATTAGCGCAAGATTTGATTTTCTTGCAAGATCTCGTACTCCGCGAAAGGAAACGAAACGTGCCACAAAGTGTGCTTGTATCGCGACAATAAGGTATGGTGCCGGGTAATCGACGGTCCAGCTTTTACATCAGCTCAACGCTCATGGGCAGACTTTATAAGATGCACCAACCAGGTTCGTGGTTTCTCTTACAGCCATACGGTCTTTACAGATACTTTTGGGAATATCAAATAGGCTCAGTCATTTTCATTTTTCAGCGCAAATCGATCAAGCACTCCAATATAGCAAATTTCATTGGCGTGATACTAGAGAAGAGTGAGCTCGCCATCGTAACCGAACATTTTCAAAAAGGGTCCGTAAATCAGCTCATCAACTACAGGACATCATTTCTCGATAGTCTGCTAAAAATCGCTTTCCTCACTGATATTGTCCAGGTCAGTGGTTTGAATGAAAACTAATTTGTGCGAAGTTTGCCGGTAACCTCGGCATATGATTCCCAGGGTCTTTCTTACATTCACGCTTCAAGCGTTAAAGCTCACCGGTCGTTAAAAAGCCCGAACTGTATGGTCACCAACCAGTTAACGATAAAATTAACTGACTTTGGCTGGCCATCGCAGCAGACCACGGACGTTAAGGAATCCCTTAATCAGCATTTGTTCAACCGATTGCTTTGGACCGCTCCCGAAGTTCTGCGCTCGGCTGGTGCTTTGCTCACACAAGAATCCGATGTGTACGCTTTCGGGATAATAATCCATGAAGTTATTTTTGCTACACGCCCGTTTGATCTGCAAGACACGGATAGTGGCGGACTGTTTGCTGCGAAAGTAATAGAATCTGTCCAGCACGGCGCACAAGTGCCGTGCCGACCGGTTGTGCGAGAGACCGAAGACGCATCCACCTTCCGACCGGAGATCATTTCCCTGATGCAAAAATGCTGGGCGGAATCTCCATCGGATCGACCAAAAATTTCACAAGTTCAAGAAGTGTTTAAGAGGCATTTCCGGTTAAAAGGAGGGAATTTTGTAGACTTTATTCTGAAGAAATTAAGCAATTATGCGGAAGATCTGGAGGACCAAGTTGCCGAGAGGACGCAGAATCTTCGAGCCGAGAAGAAGCGGTCGGAAGATTTACTAAGGAATATGCTACCTTCGTACGTTTCTCTTGTATACAGTATCATTTATGAAGGATATTCAGACGGCAATATCGTTGCAGGTCGGTGGTAGATGCCTTGATTCGTGGTGAAAGCACAGAACCAGAAATCTTCCAGTGCGCTACCATAGCGTTTACGTGTATTAACCAGTTTGGACAGATCATAGCTGATTTGTCGCCTCTTGATTGTGTCGCCTTGCTCAATGAGTTCTTCACGCTTTTTGATCGCCTCATCAACGAATACGATGTATATAAAGTGGAAACCATCGCTGATAGTTACATGGTAAAAATTCTTTCACATTTTTCAGATGATAGCAACTCGTACTTCTAGTCATAAATATGATGACGCTGACACTCGAAGCTTTGCGTAAGTTGAACGTAACACTCTTTTTAAACGCTTATTGCAGTTAGCCAGCGGTTTACCAGTACGCAGCGAGAAGAACCATGCGGAGGAAATTGGTGTTCTTTGCTGCGCGGCTTTATCTCGAACGTTGACCGATACATTTGCTTCTCACACCTTGCAACTGCAAATCGGGTTTCATTCTGGTACATGGGTATATCTGTATAGTGTACTGATGACATATTATGTCATCAAGTCGTGTGTTGATATGGTCAGGACAATGTTCTGTGTGCTAGGTCAAGTGGCCGCCGGATTAGTTGGATTGCGCATGAAGAGATACTGTTTGTAAATCGAGCGACGGCAAGGCAGTTGCAAAGCTACAGTTGTAATAATTAATGTATCATTGTAGATTTGGCGATACGGTCAATATGGCATCGCGGATGACCTCGACATCCATGCGTAAGCGGCGCCCCTTTACTTTGGGAATCCTGTTACTATGTTGTCTAATCAATATTCTCTAACAGCTTGCCGTATTCAATCCAGCGATTCATCCCGAGATTTACTGGACTGCTCAAACAAATTGAAATGTGAACCACGAGGCGAGATTCCTGTTAAGGTATGGATCAGTTTTGTTGTTACTGAGACCAAATTTTTCTGGTCTGAAATCTCATGGTGTCACTTAGGGCAAAGGTATGGTGAAGACATTCTGGATTACATTTAAAGAGGCTATTGATACGACGGGCGTGGCCGTGAACGTTCTCTGAAGCCCATCACAGCTGATGGATGCACTACATCCATATATACATGGATTATTATAGAATTATGGCTCACCATTCGTCGTGTTCCATTGCTTCCATGTGCAAAACGTGTTCAACTTTCCATGCAGTCTCGAAATAATGTTTAAAGAAAATTAATCTGCTATTGTCTTTCAAGGCGCATCGCCGCATAGAACGAGCGCTGTCCAGCCAACTCAAAACTGAAGACGTTTAAAGAAGCAATGTACGAGATCGTGTGAGTAAGATCGTGGTGACTTATGAAGAAAACAGAGAAATAATAAAACATCAGAATAATAATTATCCGGCGTACGCTTTAGCAATAATCAAACGCGCTTTTTCCAGTTTGCGCGCAGTCATCAGCAATAGAATGTAGTATGTGCCGCAACATGAATTTTGTACCGTTTTGATGTTACGGGCTTACGGCCGTTTTTAGTTTTTATCATTTTTTGCGGCGCTTGTTTGTATTATCTACCGGTGCTAGCGCTCTACCACAAAGTTGTTTTTGAGAATTTTTATTAACATGGCTAATAAATTGCATATTAATCACAATTATCGTATTTTGGCTCTTCGTATTCTAATTATGTATTCCGAGACCTTTAATTTGGCAGTGGTGTCATTTTCTGCGATGGCTATACTGGCTGTACTCAGACTCTCAGAGAATTGTTTAGATGTATGGCGAGTGCATACTCCGCGATATTCCGATGAAAGGGTAAATATTTAAGGATGATCCAGTAATAGTGTGGAGGCACTGCACACTGCATGTGATGCGTTACTGTACAAATACAGCTTAAAGAGCGGAAAGGGAGAGCCTACTTTGTTTCTGTGTACAAATTACACAATACTTCTGGATGATCTGGTTAGTACTTAGTACATACAGTCTCGTGAACTACATCTCGTTCCTGAGCATAAAATTGATAAAACTACTTTTTCAGCGAATTCTTGCAGCACCGTGTCACAAGCCCTAGCTGCTTTTCATAATTACAATACATCCTTTAGAAAGCACTGAATTATGTTTTCACACCACACCGGCATTGATTTGGAAAACGTTTTTATTCCATGGATAACCATCCTACATTTTAGCGGCTTTGGCAATTTTCACAGAGCAAGCAGTAAAGAAAAACATATCACTTGGAGATTAATAAGTCAGTGGTGCTTAAAATTATGGAGCGCTTGGCTGTTGGCGAATGTTCTGGTTGTTGCCGGCTTTTACTTCAACAAAACACTACGTCGTGCCACCAGTTCTACGGAAGACTATCTTTATTTTGCTGCAATTGTGCAAGGTCAGTTGGCTCTGGCATCCAGCACATTTTATTTGGCTTTTGTTTTCAACAAGCTTGTCTCGTTCGTGGATCGGTTCATTGTCTTCAGCAAACCGTTTGTAACTAAACGGAACAAGCAAGCGATTGTGGCCCTAATGACTGCACTAACGATCTACAACCTCTTTATCAGCGTGTCCACTGCAGTGCAGTTGTTCTCGCAGTTTCCGTTCAGTGAGTTCAACGTCTACCGGAATCTTCTCTGCAACTTCAGTCACTGTGTAAAGCACTCATGGGGAATGCACGCAATCGATGTATTTTCGGCGTTTGCCCTTGTCTGTAAACTGTTAATCATTTTTGCGGAAAAGATCATGCATTCGTTCGTCATCACTGTATGCTTAATTTTGGGATTGACCTTTAAAGGCATTGTATCGGAAATTGAAGGCACCTGTAATGCGAAAGGGAAAACATTGTTTGCCGTAGTCGACAGCCTCATGCACCGACACGTGGAACTGGAGAAGCAGTTTTGCCGGCTGGATAGCATTCTCTCGTTTACGACCGTGATGCGCTACGGCTCCGATGTTTTGGGATTGCTGTCCTACAAAAAGCAGCATATTATGGCAAATAACTTTTTCGCATACGCTTACTTAGCGCAATTGATTGTTGATGTTACGTCACGCACACTGACATTTATCTATGCAAATGAAAAGGTAAAAGCTTCACCAGCCAACCCGCAGTATGCAAGTATACGAGTACTGCAGCATTTCGAAATATTATCCTAATTTCAGGCAAAGGAAGTTATTCCGGTGTTGGAAGACGTGCTGATAGCAGAAACAGAACTGAGCACCGGTCAATGTAACCGCCTCACGACCCATATTAACCGATTAAAAACTAACAATATCGGCATGTCATTGGCTAAGATTGTCGTGGTGGATCGTGGATTCATCGCCACGGTAAGCGGAAACACTGAAACATCTCGGTGCACTCGTAAGGGTCACTGAAAGAGCATGTCTACATATATATAATTCTTCCGCTACTGGGGTATGATCTCAACTTTTCTGCGTTTTAGCTTGTTGGTGTGGTTTTGACGTACTTGTTGATCATGTGGCAAATGGATGATGGCGAGTTCAGTGCCAAGAAGCAGCTCCAGCTTGGCGCACTCCTGCAGAATTCCCTGAAGAATTATTTTGCGCATCGTAATTATACTATCCCTTCCTGACTAAGAAGTACGTAGATTAATGCGAGTAGTCTGATTCTGTATTACGCGTATACGGATATAACCGTGCTTCCGCTTTATGTGTACGTTATCGCATCATTCGCATTTTCAACTACGCTGTACGCACACTTCATTGTCCCTATATGTCAATTCTTGTTCGCCGAAATAATTGGCTAAACATGTATTTGCGCCCATCAAATTGTTCGTCGCGAAGTGCAAGCATAATTAACTTTTATAATCACAATACTCTGTCGCTCTCGTTTCGATTGTATGTTTTATTGTTGGAACTATCTTGGTTATGCGTAAATCAGTTCAATTCAGTCACGCACTCACAGGGTATAAAAGGTGAAAAGTTTTTCAATGAGAAAAGTTTGTTTTAAGAACACATGTTACACAACACTATTCTAACAGATTTTGAAAATACAGATCGCAAATGTTCTTAGTAAAACATATTCAACCCGAATGCTTGTAGCGCTACAGACTCACACTTTTAATTGGTGCAGTACTGCGTACCTTTTAGTGAGAATACCAGATCTTGGCTAGCAAAGTGCGACGTAGGTCATTTAACCCAACAATTAACAGAATCGGGTCCGCTAAAGGCTGCAATATGAACAGCCAGTTGCCGATGGCGTACCACATGGGCGAAGGTGCACCGATGCCCCACGAATGCACCAGAAAAGCCACACACCCCGGAGTATAACAAATGGACGAGCTAACCGTCAACAAGGACAAAACTAGTAAAGATTTGGACATCTCCCGACGCTGCACGAGCCCTCTGTCGGGCTGCTGTGCGACTAACCCGTCTCCGGCATTTCGCTGATTGGCCCTGACGCCCATGTTCATCATATTAGCGGTATTATTCGATCCAGCAAGCCGATTTCGGTTTTGCAAGCGTTTCCACAAGTGATAGAAGACTAACGGATAGGCTGTCCAGATAATTACAAGCGTCAAATCAATCATCACTACTTCAAAAGCGCGCGCGGTGATTGGTTGCGCCCCAGCATTCACTGCACAGCGTCGGCGTTGTCGATACCATGTCGTATCGGCGGCGATAAACGATATACCCACCGCGTTAGTGACCAAACAAACCAGTGCACAGATCCCAATGGCAGTTGCATACGTATGGTGTGTCCGGTATGAGAAAGGAAAGCCAACGGCCCATAGGCGGTTGATCGTGATCAGCGCTTGCGACCACATGTGATACGGGGTCAAAGCATACGACATGTACATGTATACTGCACATCCAACGGTTCCCGGATACCGCTGCGGTATGCCAACGTTAATCACGCCGTACGGCGCATCGATTACCGCAAACAGAACATTAATACCCACGTTGTTTATTAAATAAATGGTGAAAGGACTGCGGAGATGTCGATAAATCACGAGTGTCAGGAAAACCGTTAAATTGAGAAGCAGACTCACAGAAAATACTATCAGTTTTGCGATCGCCGACACGCTCCAAGAGAAAGCAGCTAAACCGTTTTCCGGTTGTGTTGGACTATTCTTGGGAATTCCGTTAAGCCAGGTGAAATTGAAATTGGAGGTATTCGTGTTATTACTAAAGGTAATCATTTCATACTTCATGAAAATTATATGACGGCAAAGTACCCAGGAAGAACAGAAGTAATTACAACTAGCTCGATCCGGCTCGGTATGTGCACAATAAGTATAGCGATGATGGAATGTTGCGGACTGTAATTTTGCACAGCACTGTAGTACCACAAATATTTCTATGGCCGTCAGTTTAAATAAAGCAATCAAGAATTTTTCTCCTTTAAAAACAAGGAGCAAGCGTAAAGCCCTTAGAGCGTAGCCGAGCCAGTTATTGTATCCGTTTAAACGCACGACGGAAGCAGTATGCTATTACGCCTCGTGCACCTTAAATCATTAAGGGGTTTTAATTGCAGGAAAAGGAAGGTATTGCTACTAACGATCACTGCATATTTTCTAATTTCTGTAGCTAGGCCTGCTTTCCAAAACCTTGATTTTGTTAATGCACCATCAGAGTTAACACCTGAATAACAGCCCACACGAATCCTTCAACCGAGGTGGAGAATCCGAAGGTGTGTTCTCTAAGGACGCTAATGTGTTTTAAATTTAGATGACGTCTGCATTCGACTGCGTTCGTTTTCGGTCAAATAACTTTAAAGCAAAAATACTTTCTAGTTTATACAATCATATCTGGGGAATCGTCTTATTGATAACTACGCTACAAGCATTTATAGTGATGTTTCTGGTCCGCATGTTCCATTAAAGGTAACACGTTGGTTACCACGCCACTCTTCTGCCGTGATTTACAAACTGTGTTGATGATTGAATGGTTTCGTTCTATCGTACACAAACTAAAACACGCAGTTGTTATATAACGTAACAAGCAAAACAAGCGGGTAATCTCGTATGTCACAGATTTAAATGCTTACCGTACATCTGCAAATCACACCAGCAAACATGAAAACTTGCATGCATATGGGGAAAAATAGTGGTATTCCGGCATAAACTATCAGGATGATATCAGGCGGATCAAATCCGTAAACACGAATTTGACGATGCCAATGCCGGCACAGACGTGTGCACTACTCCCGTGATTATTACAACCAACAAACTATTTTTCTAATGAAATTACATCATCGCTAAGGTTTTCGAGGTATGGGCATCCTGAAAACGGCTGCCCATAAATTGTCAATGTCAATTACCAAGAAGACCGGGTTCAGCAAGGGCTGCATTTCGTACAACCAAGCTCCAATTTTAAACCACATCACTGACGGGACAGTTGTTATCCACGCGGAAACAAAGAAAACCGCGAAGAACGGCGTATAAAAGATGGAGGCGCTAATGGTCAGCACAGATAGCACTAGCAAAGGTTTGGAGTTCCTCCCACGATGCTTGGTTGCGTCCGAGACACCGGATTTGTTTGTACTTAAACCAGTCGTACCCTTGATCACAATCTTTTACGGAAATCTCTGCGGGATTTGCCGTGAAATGAACACTGTTCGGGTTCGGTTCATTCCCCATCGCTGACCTTCCTCCGTGCTCCGACTTTGAAACCGTTGTATCCGTCATCTGGCTGCTCGAAACTATGCTTTTTCTTCTAAATCGTTTCCATAATTTGTAAAAGAGTAATGGATAGGCGGTCCAGATAATAACTAATGTCAAATCGATCATAAAAATCTCATAAGCACGAGCAGTGACTGGTTGAGCGTCTTCGTTTAGCGCACAATACATTGCACCGGGTCTTCGGTACCATGCAGCATCGACTGCGATGAAGGAAATACCGACAATATGGACAATCAGCCATACGCTAACACAAAGAGTAATCGCGAGCCGGTAACTGTGAATTCGACGATAGGACAGTGGATGGAAAACAGCCCAGACGCGGTTGATAGTAATCATTAATCAGCGCCTGCGACCACAACTGCCACGAACCTAACGGGTATAATATGTAGATGTAGATGTTGCAGCCGGTCCAGCCGGGATCCCAGTCTGGTTGCCCGGCGTAGATCGTACCGAATGGCAGGGCGATTCCGGTAAACAATATGTTGATGCCGACCAAATTTATTAAATATACGTTAAATGGCGTACGCAGTTCGCGGTGCGTGACAAAGGCTATCAAGACGGTTGCGTTGAGAACTAATGTCAGAATAAATACCGCACATTTGAAAATCGCTGACAGGTTCCATTCGAAATAGGAAAGGTCACTCCCGCTCGTATCTATCTGTACATCAGCCGTGCGATTTTGCAAAAAAGCTAATGAAAAAGAAAAGTTTGTGCTAAAATTACTCTGCATCATTTTATGATCCGTGAACGCGATGGTAAATAACAACTACCAGTTAAGACTTTTACGATTAGTCTCTAAAGCAAATGCAAAATTAATGTGATCGACTGGGCTATTGATGCCTTTCTATATATCTATTTGGCTACAGCTAACGGTATTCGACATCGCCACATCGATGTTATATTAATGCACTGAATTAATCAGCCAAATTTGAACCAGACAGAAATATTTCCTAATCATTTTGGGCCAAATTAGGATCTCTTATTACGACCGTTGGGGAACTAGCTAAGCCTAATCAGTTGTTCATCTACATGTCTGCCGCGGCGCCGCCGACGATCCTTGCAGTTTCGTAACGCTATAATCACGTAAGATGGTTAGCGCAAATTTTGAGAAAGTTCCATTTCCGCTTGCTCCGGCCCTGTAACGCGAGTGATTATCTTGGTCGCCGTTTATTACAAGGAAGCAGCCATAATGACATTGGTTCGTAGAACCAGTTTTTAATTAAAAAGATTCGAATAAAAGTAAACTGCCTTCAAGTGCGTCCAAGGTGAAACGTATGTCATATGTACGTACACGTAATTATACGGGGTTATACGCAATGGAGGTGCTATGTTCTAACCAGGAGGTCTAGGTAGTGGCACATGTCTTTGTTTTGGTTAAATATTAGTCAAACCTTTCCTTTTGTATTAAATCTTCTGCACAGTTTGCGGCGACGATCGTGCTGAAAAGTCTAACAGTTGAGATATAGAAGGAGAAAATTGATACCGGCCACATTCATCAAGTAACCGGAAACGAAGCAGGGAGTTCACCGTGCAAAATAAAATTAATGTCAGTAAGATATACTAACTGCGTCGCACAAGAGAATTAAAATGAAAAACAGCGTTAATTTCAGCACGGCCAACCAGTTCCATGAGGAAATTCGATAGGGTAGTCTCTAACGGTTATGGAGCTGCTGCCATTTTGATCGTATTAATATCGGAAACGGCTTTATACCGCATGATTAAAAACCGATTCTGTGATTTTGTGAAGAAAATTGCAGAAAACTTAAAGCAGCAATGTGCGAACCCTATCCTATTGGGTTTTTAGTTTGTTATACGTATCTCGGCCATAGTGCCGTCACATGCATTATACAGGTATATAGTCTTTTCTAATTTCCTTGATGCATCTACTTATTATCCACCATCCATCTTCATATCCTTGTTTCTCCTTAATGTTTGTTTGAGATGAAGCAAGTCCTTTAACTGAACGTCTCTTTACAAAAGTGTTGCATGTTGTTACATTTCCGTAAGAAGAAATAAAAATGTAACGCCAAGTCCGCATGTCTTGACCATTTTATACTTACCTCAAAGAAAATTACGTACGTATTTTACTGTACAAAATTGCCGCGTCGCATTTATTAAAATTTAATTACTGTCTTTGCTCTAGGTTGCAGACTTGTAGCGCCAATTACTAGCTTTTTCATTAGATTCGAAATTAGTAATAAATGTTTCCCTTTTCAGAGGTACGCAAATGCCAGTGTGTAAACTGACGTCGCATTTTCAAAGTGCTCTGCACCAGCCAGCAAAATACGCATAATCTGAATCGAAACATTATAAAAGATTTATGTACAAACGATACCGTTCGACTACAAGAAGCGCCTGCTCAGCCGCAACATTTCAGTTTAGACCAAATCTTTAAATGTTATTGACCGCGCCCTTCCTCTTCTTATTCCGGTTGCCTTTTCGTACAGTGTTAGCATTATCAGTGCGTCCGTTACACTTCAAGTTCTGTAATCGCTTTTCCGCCTGCCGGAAATCACGGTTGAGTGGCCCGGTAAACCAGGGCATTATGCGCTCCATTAGCACTTGCGGGAAGCGGGACTTTTTGGTGGATAATGCCGGCTCTTTGACCATTCGGCCGAACACGAGATACATTTGACTGCGCGGCTCCACTTTACCGGCACATGTCACGCGGCAGTTGGCGTTGAAGATGCTCGGATCGAACAGGAATTCCAAACTCTTTTCCGCATTCAGGCTTTCTTCCGATGCGGTGCGGTTGAAATCCGGGGACGGATCTGTTAAGCGGAGGATGCGCGGTCGGCGCGCTAGATAAGCGCCGCGACGAGTTTGCCGACGGAATCGAATTTTGGATACTGAAAAATGAACAATAATGCGAATATTGGTATCGTCTCAGAAGTCAGAAGTAAAATATCCAAAATTATATTAAGAAAATTCTAGATCTTGCACAGCATCTTCAAGGTATTTTATGCAAGGTATATACAGAATCTTCAAGGTATTTTGCACAGAATCTTCAAGGAAAAAACGTTTTATTAGACAATAGCCGTCAAAGTACCAAGAAATGCAAGCACAGGCACCCTATGTCACCGTTAAAATTTTTCTTCAAGGTACTTTATAAGCGCAATGCACTTAAAATAGCAGTCATGACTTTCTTTGTGATTAAAGATTGTATTAATCGTGATAAGGTTGTATAATTAAAGCGAAGGAAGACCTTTCAACATAACTGCTTAAGCGCTTCTTCTTTATTTGTTCCGTCTGGTTTTATCATAAACGTGCTCATTACCACTCGGTCTGTGAGAAGAAATAAAAATATCTGTAATTTTAATGTGTAGGTTTTTTTTAAATCTGCAAACACGAGATTTTCGATAATTTATGTCTAAACTTTCGTACTACTATCCACTTCAAAATACTTCACACTTTGGCCAACTTGGCCGCTGTGTATTTTGGAGAGCGGCACTCTAGTCGAGCAAAGTGGTTTCAATTTTCTCCATTCTCCGTGACGGGCGTGACCGTTACAGCCTCTCTTTTACTCTACAAAGTGGGCTAATTTAAGCCCCGCATAACAGCACGAAATTCCCTCATCTGCTGGCCCGGTCACGTCGCCCCATTTCCCTAGTGAGAATAGGCCCGTCTGCCTTAAGCCGGCATTGAAAAGAATGAGGAAATCCGATACATATTGCTGCTTGATCAGGAAATGGGTAAAACACAACAAAGCGATATCCCTTTTCCTCAATCAGGAATGTGCCGGTGTTTATATATACGGATATATAAATCACCGCGCTTACCGAATTGCGCCCGGCAGTAAGCGGCATCCAGCTCCTTGGGTAAGACAACCGCCTGACAGGCATCACAGGAGTCAGTTGATGATGGCAAGGGACTGCTGGCCGGCGTCGGCTTTCGTGGTATGGCCGCTGCAAAAAGACATACGCATACATAAACAATCTGGTTTTATGGGAATGTTTTGGTCGGTACGGTGAAAATGGACTGCAGCGCGCGCGGCGCTGTTATTTTAGTGCATGAGCCATGAGTTTATTAAGTAATGCAGAGCTGGAGTCTGGGAAGCTGAATAGGGAATGGAGCCCGGCTGGCAGCCGTAATAAATAATAAATTGCCCACTGTAAGCGCCGATTAGTGCCGGCGGTGGCTGCAACCAATTAAGCCATCGTACGCCGTGCCGCTCGTTAACTTTGACAACTACCATAACAATAAAATGTGCAGTGCCGTGTCGGAGGTTTACGGTTCCGCAGTACACCGAACAAAACAACTCCATAAATGTTCCTCTTTTACTTACAATAGTCTCTTGCGGACGTTATAATTAATCCTCTGCTTTAACCATAATTGTTAAACTTTGGCCAGATAAATTCAGATTGTAAATTTCGCGGGATTAAGAACATGGGAAACAATTTATGTGAAAATCTTGTATGTACAGTACCATACAAACACCTATGTACTGCAGTACGAAATCTTTCCCCATACAGGAATGTGCGGTTGCAACAACGGTTTGTCAAAATAAGGGAAAACAATAACTTCTGCGGCACAATCAGAATAAAATTAGTACATTTTTGTTATTGTGTAGTATTATGAAGTATCAGATGTGTATTATGTGTAGTATCAGAAAATAGCACAAAATGCACGCCAGCTTTGATTTGCCACTTGTGGAATAATTTCCCCGCCTATGGTAGTGTTTTTGGTGAAAGACTTACGCCTATTTTGAACGTTTACTTTGCGGTTTAGAATATGTTTGCCAAAAGCAAACGTATTAGTAATTTAGTAGTGCAGGGGGATTCTGCAGTATTTTAGAAGGTGATAAAATGCAAACTTTGAGGAACCGATAATGCTAGCACTAAATTAAACCGACTTTAGCCTAAATTTCAATATTAATGATTTTTATAATGAGTTTATACGTAAATTATGTGCGCTGAACTTGCCTGTTGGAGCAACATGATGCATATCGACCGGTTTCCGGTGTTTCTGCCGGCCAGCCTTTGTACTCCCCATCGTCGGCGGAGGCGTCGGCGATGGTGTGGTGGCCACTTGGGCATTGGCATTGGGCGCAATGCACATATCGTTATCCAGCGGGAAACGTCCACATTCCAGAATATCTGGCCACGGAAAGCCGTGTTTGTTCATGACCCCTTGGCAGCTGGACTTGACCGATTCACACAGTGACCGGCAAGGATAGATCGTCGGTCCGGCGGTTAAAAACGGCGGCAACGCCTGGTCCGCCGGCATGGACACATCCGGCTGCACAGCGGGATGCTGAATGGGACAGATGGGAGCAAAAGGGAGCATAAAAACAACTGCGTATGCTGGTGACATTTGATGTTGGCCAACGGCAGCCAGGATGCCGACTGCTCCGTAGCTTCCGCCAGGGTCTCGTGCTCCAGGAGATTGGGCAGCAGCATCTGCTGGTAGCCGATCCCATAACATAAACTCATATTCTGCGGGATTTCCACACATTTCTGCTGTGTGGGAAGACGCGAGGAATCCGCCTGATAATAGTGCGATTCGGGGAATAATTCCGCTTCGATGACCGACGCCGCCGGTTGACTGTACTTTTTCCCCTCCAGACCATGGCAATGCAGGAGAAATAAAAAGGGAATTATTACAGCGTCCATGGTGTCGCAATGCTCATGTAAATATTAGTAAGATAGTGGGTAAATGTTTATCACAGAGTGAACATCTTTTATCGGCTGATGCATCGGCGCTGGACAAATACAACAAATGAAGTTGTGTGAGAGACGGTTATCCGTGCACATGCGAACACGGCACTCTTTCGTCCCTCTCTCTTGTTCGCTGGTTATGTGGTGGAGTGCAGAGGAGAGGGAAGTCAATAATAACGGGGGCTGTGCCCGGCATTCAAACGGGGATTAGCGTCCTTTCTGACATGAACGGTCTGCTGCTGCTGATTTGATGGCTTGATGCTTGTCTACTATGATAACTCACTTACGGCAATCAAGCCGGCAACGAGCCCGATCAATCGTTAATTTCTTCGACTACTTCCCTTAAAAAGCATTAAAACAGAGGATGTGCAGCAAAGAACGGTGGAGAGGCGCTTGCAAGTTTGTCGCCGGGAAAATTTTGCATAGGATGGTAATTCGGTAAACATGACTGGTAGACGAGTTTGGAGTGGCACGTTAGGTCAAACAGGGTGTTCTGCGAATGGTAATGCATTGTGATAAGCTGATTAAATATTTACGGCAGATAAAGTGGACGTAATCGCGATGAGATATTTTGATTCGAATGGATCATGGATGTGTACAGATATATTGTACATGCATGTCCTTATTTGCGCAATAAACATTATGCAAGAATCGTTCACGATAAATTTACAAAAGTGGAAACTAAGTAAGTGAATATACTATATTTTAATGAAATGCAAATACCGAAATCTATCTGCACTGTAAACTCAAACTCGTATCACACGCAACAAATGCCTTACCGGCACTTTGCTAAGTTTATTTAAGTCGGCGGTAACTTAATTATTTGTTCTTGTTTCAAACATCGTGCACTGTATATACTCTGTACACAATAATTCGGTTAACGAAGTGCGTATTTTCTTTTCTTCCGTTGTATGTACACAGTTTTACGCGCAACAAAGACGACCTGTTTGAATTCCTTCCTACGTGACCCTAATACGATTGATCCGGCAGATTTGCCTATCGTTCCATTGAAACGCCGGGATTAATGTGAATAATGTGAAATCCATTAACACGCCAGCGCGTCCCATGTACTCGGTATATACCGTAATGCTGTCTTTCATTGGGCAGTAATTGCTGCAGCAGCGGTTGCCCGGCCGCTGATTGAAGGGGGAGAATAATTAAGCCTGACCGCCGGGGGCTGTCCTCGGCAACTGTATGGACTTGTCGATGGACATATCCGCGCTGAAGTGCACTTTGTACCAGCGGTGGATATCCTGTCCCTGCAGTCACTCCATCCTCGCAAATACAGTAGAAGAAAGGGAATGTAGATATGTGTGAAAACAGTAATGGATGCACAGCAGGGCTACCGCAGCAATTTGCAGATTACTCCTGCTGGCTGTGGTCATTAACGGGATGCGGATTATTTTACAGATTGAGCCAAGCGGCTTCTTTTGACGGGAGGATTGTTGCGGTTAATTGGATTCGAGTCGTTTTGATGCTATGCAGTAGAACTGTGGAGTTTCATAGCCATATCAGGGCCCATACGAGTAACTGGTAACGCCTCTCCAGTACTTTTTCCTCCTGGAATCACTGGTTATAGTTGCACTACTAATTGTGCTAGCTAAATTTCAGTCCTGCAGAGTGACTGTTATAATTGAATGCAATTTTTTCTAAAAATTCCACAGCATGCCGGAATTTTTAATATTCGTATGTCTTGAAGTAAAATTTTATACTTTTGTTAAAATTTGTTACAGACTTTCTTTGTGGTAATGAATTTTTCATTCATAACCATAAGCGATAAATCGTCTATGTCTGTATCGATGTCTGTCTGTATGCTTCGCTGCTAGTACTGAATCAAATTAGAAGCTTGATTTTAAATAAAATATGAAAATACGGAGATGCCGGTGCCTTATCCTTTCGGATTTAGTAATGGTATCACTAAAGCTCAATTCTCAGAACTCAAACCAGCAAAATTAGTAGTCGTTGGCCTGCGTATATGGCTAGCATATTATTTCAAATGGAATTTAATTACGTACGTGCTCCAAAAGCAACAAGATTATGATTAACAATTTAGAAATGCGTTTCCGAAACTAAAAATACAATTATTTGTAATTTCATTCCTTCAAAGATTTTACCGTTGGCAAGCAATACACTTGAATTGGAACATTGCTAAAGTGAAGTGCTGAAGTAAACAAAAAAGTAAAAGTAAAACCTACTCGATTGCAAACAGCTCGCGTGACTGTATTAACTGGTGCGTGCAATGGCATCACACAGCAACTGCATATAATAGGGACTGCCGTACAGAGGCTTAGGAAATCTCAGCCATCCTGCTTCGCCACCAATAACATTGTGCAGTTTCTTCTACAGTGCGTATTTTTTCGGACTAGAGTCTCTTGAGAATTTTCCGCAAATGTTTATTTTCTCTGACTTTCCCTTTGGTTCTTCGAGCTGGAGATACGAGTGGGTGCCATTTTTTGCGACCTTCTGTAATTGAGTTAACAAATTACTGCACTTTTTCGTTGTATTTCAGGTTCGGCTCGAAAACACTTTCGTATTTCACAGTAAAATTGTTTAAGCCAGCAAGCGGTACTATTGCAGTACGTTTTCTCGACTGGTTTAACAGCTTATACAAAGTACAAATATATACTGTTACAGCTGCATGCATGCACAGGATATTTGGCTCGCTTCAGTAAAATCCGGCAAACAAAGATTTTCCACATCCCCGGTATTCTGTGGATAATGGCGATCTCTTATGGTTTTACTCGGCAATAGTTACCTTACAAAGCAATATGCCGACGCTGCTGCACACTGCACACACACAAAGGAAGCAAATTCAACACGTTAAAAACGTTAAATTTCAAGACGTTAAAACGTTAAAAAACGTTAAATTTCAAGCAAATTCAAGACGTTAAAAACAATCAAAACCCTTAGTGTTGCTCATCAGCACAGGACCCGCTCACGTGCTTCTAAAGCGGCTGCTGCGTTTACTGCCGCCAGGTTCAAGAGTTGTTTCAGAAAAGCCGTAAATTGAGGTTCCCCACCAACTTACTCACGGATCTTTCGGCCAACAAAACGACTCACGGAAAAGGCAGTTACAAATGCTCCCAGCATTTGAAATTACAAGTCGGTGGGGAGAAGAAGATATCCCACCCCCTCGACGAAGGCCTCCTTCCGGGGTTTGCTAACTCTGCCACAGTACCGGCTTTCTCTGATTTACGTACTGTGCGAGAATACAAACTTAATTGAACTTGTGTACCTACAATGCAGGTACTGTACACTCTGAACCATTTAGGGAATACATCATTCTGATTAAGGGACTGACAAAACCCAAAGGAAGGTGCCTCGAGCGCAGTAATAAATATTGTCACATGCCTGAAACGCAAATAGGTTTTGTTGATTGACCACTGATGCACCGGAAAATATAAGGACAGCCAAACTTTCCCGACGAGTTTTCTGTCATTCCCTGATACGCTTTCATTGCTGTTTTACGATTTTGACGAAAATTTGTCTTTAGTGCATCTTCTAACAATACTGCAAGTAGTGACATGCGCGATGGGAGCAGTGAAACAAGACAACGTAACCATAGAACGTATTTTGCGGCCGTGGTTCTGGGTGCTTGAACTAGCCGGGTATGAGTATGTGGAGAAATGCGACGCCTCCCGAAAAAATCGCGGCGCAGTTCTACTGCACTATGCTTTGCGGACCTTGTACACTGTATGGTTACTCTGGCTAACGACATTCGAGGTGGCCATAGTTGTAATCTTTGGAGGGGTTTTGAATATTGTTACCAATGGATCGTCCCTCGTCGCTACTACCGAGGGCCTTGTTAACGTGGCAGTGACCTTGCAGGAACTAATTACCCACACTGTTGGAGCACTGTATTTAAGAGTCACTGTGAGACAGTGGAGATTTGTCATACGAAGGCTGGATGCAGAATTCTCCCAGTACTCCACAAAGCTTTTTCGAAAAATGCTCATAGCGCTCGTTGTCATGCAAAGTGGTTACATCATTGCCGAGACTGTCAACACCACAAGATCCAACATCGAAAACCAATTAAGTGATCGCATACTAATGACAGCCGGAATCTACCTTCCAAAATTAACCAGCATAATTTTTACTGTAATCGTTCAAGCGAGCTACGCCATCAGCCACGCTGCCCGGCTAGTGACGGACCTGCTGTTGATTTTGACAGGGCTCTGTTTGGGCCATCATTTCAGCCGGTTGAACAAATTAGCGCAAGAAGCCGAGCACAGACAGACTGCAGCACATGCTGAAATGCTGATATTGTGCACACAGCATTCGATCTTGTCCGATTTGGTTGACAAATACAGTAGTCTTGTATCTCCAATTTTGTTGATGTTATATTTGTATGAGATGTTGACTGCTATGCAACTGGCCAGCATACAAACTGTTTTGCCCACAACTTACTACGTAGGGATACTTCAGGAAGCGGTTGTAGTTAGTTATCGCACTTGCGTCTGTCTTTACGTAACAGAACAGGTACGTACGGTACTATGCTGCTAATGTTTTGTTCTCTTAAGATTCTTTTAACATTCAGATAATTATGTAAGTGTGAGTTTCGTCTTAGGCTGGGAAACTGCAGAAAATTCTTCAGAAGCTCCTGCAAGCAAGCACAACTATGGAAGTCACAAGCTGCAGGCGCTTTACTATCCATTTGCATCGACTGACGAACAACTGCGTAGCGTTTTCTCTGCTGGGAATTGTGAATGTTAACCGAAGTTTCATTGCCACAGTAAGTAATTGCATTCTTGTATGTATCATACGATAATACGGTTCGAGTGACGTTTTCGAACATTGCAGATGGTCAGCGTAGTCTTGACATATGTCATACTGATGTGGGATATCCGGGACAAAGGTTTCGGGGAAAGCGACAAACTGGAAGTCCAAAAGATCTTCCACAAAGAAATCGCAAATCTATCCAGCACCGTGGATATTCTGGCACGAAACTTCGGTGGTTGGCAGCATTAAAAACTAAATTTTATGATATTAGCAGAAAGTTCACAGGCCTTTTCGGAAGAATTCTTACTCGAATTGTCTGTCTGTGTATTGTTCAAGTTTCCAACTGCGCGTTTTACAGTGTTATCAGTTAGTGCATAACTTATTATAACTGCATGGAAAACTACGGTATTGTACAACGGTAATAATACCGCCTTTACAGTACAGTGAAAGCTATCACGTTTTTGAGATAGGTAGATTCAGAAAAGACAATCTGCTTGAAGCGGTCACAGACTCAACAAGTATTTAATCGCACAAACTCCTGTTTAAAACATCCATGCACACAGCAACTTAAAAATTGCAGAATTTCAGTACTTTTCTAAAATTACATATGCCACTTTGCAGTACACTCATGTAATGAACATCTGGCTTGCGTTGTTCCCCAATCTGTCTCCGATCTGCAAGTGCACTGTGATTAATCCAGCGTAATCGAAGGACGTGCAAATAAATCTTGGAACTACTTCTGCACACAATCACTTCGGCAAATGGAACAAAATATTTACTTACTGTTGCAGGTATATAGAAGAGCTAACGGTTCCTCATGGCCGGAAGCACACTGATCTCTTCCTTTGCGGGCTTCCAGGCGACAATCGGATTTAAAATCACATTTCTGCGCTAAAGTTTCCGTTTGAAAGGATCCGGGGCAGGAGTTGCGACATGTTGAAATCCCTTTTCCGCAGACTTTCGGATCAGTAATGCGATATTGTGCGGTTTTTATACGCAGTGCTTCGCCATCAGGACATGATATGACGTGTGTCTGTCCTTCCCTCAATATAACGCTTTTCAATCGCCTCTTCTCGTCCGCCGTAAGTTCCTCTAATTTCTCTCCAAAAGCTTGCAAAACCTGGACAGAATTGTTGTTAAGTTGTTAATATTACGCACGGTAATATTAAAATACCTGTTAGAATACCTGTGGTACTATTGTATTTGTGATGACGAAAATGGCAAAAACAAGTAAAATTTTAAAAGAAAACACGCAAATCACAAAGCTATCGTCAAATTCTTCGTTGTGCAATGTAAAAGACTTTAGTCTAACTTTTTGCCGTACCATTGAGACGAATAGGAGTAAAACCATCACAACAAAAAATCCTGGGCTTGCCATTTTGCTACTAATCCGATAACTAGCTGGGTATCTGAAAACTAATGCTAAAAAAGGAAAATCTTGCACACAAACAGCTGGATAATCTGATATTAAACCGTCAAAAACTGAAACGAACTTTTGTATAAAAAAGTTTTAATTAGCTATCCTTTGCAAAAAGAAACACGTATGTACAGCCAAGTTGCTGATATGAGAGCAATTTTTCTGGTTTAAAACAATGTACTGCACAGTGTACTGTACACGTACCAAATTATTGCTACGTAATCCAAAGACACCACAGTTTTCCGATTCGCGTAATTATAGCAGTGCGTTTCATGAATTGTAGTTTCATGAATCATATTGTCAATGCGGTGCTTATTAACAACGCATGGCATACAGTAAGGAATCCGTTATGAAGTTATTAACACGCATTACTTGTGATTTACTTGCCAAAACCGAGAATTCATTGAAGAAGCCCAACGTTTTTTGCCGAAACGTTGTATAATAATTATTAATACCAGCTGATAATTTGCAATACTTCTATGTATCCGCAACTCGAGGGCCATATAACGTTGCCTGAAGGCCTTCGCTTACAGCAAGGTATAGCACTGCATTTCCTGTGTCGAAAGCTTTGTGAATTAAAAGGGACAGCACTTTCTTCTGCGTTTTTTGAAAAACGTTTTGGATTGGCGATTATAAAATACTACCATTATTTAACAATATATTTTAACTGAAAAGAAAATGGATATTTTGGTTTTGGATAACGTTTAGAATTTCACGTAGTGTTATCGCATACCGGTATACTTTCTTGGTTGGTTAAGCACAGATAGCGGTAGTTGCGTACAACCAAATAATCAGTGTAATTTCAGTTAACCGGCCGCAACAGCGAGCAACGCGCTATGTCTATGTGCATAAATTATGCGTCTCTAGAAAAAAACGCGGGAAACACGCGCAGTCGCGCACATGTCAAACTTGGGCCATCAAACCTGCAAATCTCGGAAAAGATCCATTTATAATCTACTCTCATTAACTTCCGGTAGCAGTCGATGAGCAGAAGATGCCGGAGACCGTACATAATTACATCAACTTTTTATCGGCGTTCTTCAAGACAATTGAACGCCGCTTATGGAACTAACTCGATAATGGTATTATGATGACAACAACGGGATCAGCGACTTCGTATTCTTGTTTACGAATAGTACTATAATAGATTCACTCGATGGGTTAGTTCTTTCAGTCTTTGACTAAATGGTCAACAGTTATTTCGTGTACATGTACAAGAGAGAAACCGACGCGTTCTCCAGATACTATAATGTGAACCACCCTTCTGCTCTTTAGATGTCATGCGGTTTATTGGCCTGATATTGATCATATTGTCCCGTATGTGCAGATACGTATCGTACTATAATCGTAGAAACTGCTGGTGTATTTATTATTTTGGGCCACTACGTTCTTTAATTTTTCTAAGTGAAACAAAAATAAATATGCACAGTAATAGCATCGTATTCCAAAATTCGACCTGTCTGACTCTCAGAATGATCCTAGTGGACAGCAAAGAGATGGTAGTCATGCACCGTATATCGTAGTCTAATAACATTTCATTAAATGAAAGATCCGACTTTGGCTCAACAATCAGTGGAATATACAGAAACTATAGACCCATAAAAACTTGGAAACCCCAGGAGTACAGAGGATTTACGCTGAATGCGCAGAACGATCGCCTAACGTAATACGAACAGAACGTCACACAACGCACTAATATTTATTATCGTCGTTACCCTGCATGCACAAGCAATGCCACGTTAGAACCGTTAGAATTTAGAACCGTTTTCTTAAGGATCGCCGTCTCCAAAAGATTTACGACTTTTGGTGAGGCATTCCCCAGAGCAGCCGCCCAGCGATATGGCGTACGCCGAACAGCATCATTCCATGGAAAGCCTAATTGCTCCCTGGATTGGTTTCCTGAGAGTAACCGGCTGTCTGCCATTCTATCGATATCCCACCAGTTTCAAGAAAAAAGCTGCACGAGCTGCTTGGTCATTACTATTTTTCATCGGGAACCTTGTGCAGTTTATCTGTTTTCGCATCCCTTTCTTCCAGTCTCTCCCCATGAATGACGTCCTCACGACGGTGCGGGTAATCTGCGAAATCAGCGCTGATATCGTTACCATATTTGGCTTGATCTTTGTAATGGCGCGATTACAGACGGTCATAGAAACCATAAGGAAGTTTGACCAGTTCGCTGACTATCTGAACAGGAATGACCGTCGCTTCCTATGGATACTTTTCATCGTGTTTTCCGCGATGAATACTGCATCCAGATTGTACTATATCTGGCAAGAAATGTCGCAAACACTTAGCCAGCTCAAATCGGATTTTTCTCCGATTAAAGGAAACGTTCGAACCAACATACAGGATATATTCTTTGTTCTGACCACTGTTATTGTATCCATCAACATTTGGTCATTGGAACTGTTTTCCTATCTAACTTACTTTTTATGTATTTTGATCTGCAGGCTATTTCTGAGAGTTAACAGGAATCTGCGGAATGCTGATGTACCGTTCGGCAGAAAAGCTGCGCTGGATATTGTCGCCGTTGATCGATGTTTAGAGGATCATGCCGCACTGACAGAGGTCGCTTTGGAACTGGAGCGAATCTTATCGCTGAACAATTTGTTTCTTTACGTTAATGACTTTTTGTGGGGTTTCTTCGGAATATGCTCATTCCGAGCTAGTATAAACCAGCCAACTGGTATACAGCCAAATAATGTACTTCAAGCGTTCCTCTACACTTTGACTTTCACCACAATTCGAACTGTTCTAATGATCGCAGCTCACGAAAAGGTAAATTATCAATTTGGTGTGAAGTGTGTTATTTTAAAAAATATTTTTTGTTACCACACGATGTTTTTATCACTTAAAAAGTTTGATATTTATGTGACTGCACAGTACAGTGATGAGTATTTTAGTCGAAAGCAGCTGGACCAGCCATTGAAGCGTACATAAACAGCGAAACCAGCAGAGACAGGAAATCCTATCTCTTCATGCAGTTTCACAGGATATCTACACGTCCACTGACATTCACAATCTACGGCATGGTCGGCATAAACCGTGCATTTATTGCCTCGGTAAGAGAAAGCTAGCATGTGATCTTGGGTTCCCCAAAGGTCATGGTCGCTCGATGTCAGTACATTGTGTATTATAGCCATAAGATTTGTTTAACGGCATCTGGGGGATTGAGCAGGTGGTTGGGGTCGTGGTAACGTATGCCTTGTTGGTAATGGAGCTTGGAAGCAACAAATGCGTCGTGCCCAATTTAACTCCTCTGATGACCATGGTTCATCACGATATTGTGGCATTTATTGGAAACTACACACTGGGAATTAATCTCTGAATTAGAAGGTCTAATGTTTTTTCTCCTGTTTGCCTGATGGTTTAGTGCCATTACAATAATCTTACTTTTTCACAGCGCAGCTGATACGCTAATTACTTACCTGAAATTACCTGATATTTGGATAAATATACCGATACATATATCGATGACGATAATAAGACATTATGCAGATGTGATCAGATGAGAAATTATAATTTTAAATAATTATTCTATGTCAAAAACAGATATCCCTGCGCAGACGTATCCACAGCCACAAGCAGGCTTATTTAAGTTCACGTACCGCTATTTAAGCAAACAAAATCTTGACGGTATACTTCTGTACCGTAAAGATATTGTAATCACACAAACTAGACAAAGCTTCGCTCACGATAAATTTTGCGGGGATACCACCAATCAAAGCAAGAGTTTTGGGAAAAATTTCATTCTCATAAAATGGTATTTAAAGTAAATAAAATGTCATGCATCGATTTACCCAAATAAACAGCCATAATATATTGTGTCGCCTTGGAATGACTGATAACACCAGTATTGCTTAGTGGTGTAACAAAGAACAATTAAATCACTGTAAGACACGCAGTTACCTCGAAATGTTAACTGGAAATCCGCTCACTACAGTTGTATTGTATGTGAAACTCGACAAATACATATGTACCGTTTTTGAAGTTGTTGCAGAACAAAGCACTAAAGCGGGAGATTCGGGCTGATGCGGTATATGAACGTATCGATTTGCAACCCCGGTAAGATGGCAAAGGACGCAACACATACCTGTGTATTTATATGTACAGTATAAAACAGGCTAATACAGCATTTACCAGCCGGTGTATAAAAATTATGCGGATTTTTTATTTAGGTGTTGCTTATAATTATGCAGATGTGTTCATTTGTTAAGCGTACAAATTATTGTTTAAGCTACTGAATTAGTATTACAACCAGTACGTACGTGTATCCTGGTGTATGGAGTAAGTATCCCGGGGAGAATACAATATGTCTACTCTGTATTTTCTCCGGTTATTACATAATGCACAAAATTCGATTAAGTCGGGCAATTTTTATATTCCTGCCATTGCTGATGGAAATTACTCACGATTAATTATTTTTAGAGCTGAATGTACACCGTTTATAGCTATTGACCGCTAATCTTTTCATGCAAGTATGTGCTTTTCATGTACTGTTCGTGCATTTTTTAAAAATATTTGAATGCTTATCGCGTGTAAAGGTTCGAAATATTGATTACAAAGTGTACTGCATCAGTATCTTGCATATTTAAAAATCTATTTAATTTCACAAGGCCACAGAAGTTGCTTATTATTGTGTGCCGCCTACGTGCACGTGCGGTAGGATTTTCACCTCAAAAACTGCACCCAAGCTCTGGGATTCTTAGAATCCCGAGGCTTGCATAAAAGTTTTATGATATTGGAAATGAATTTTGCGATATACATATGTAGGAACGTATACAGTATTTGCAAACACTTTCTGCTTGGCATGACCTCTCCAATTCGTCAGCGGTTTCCAAGTTTATTGCAACAATTTACGTATCGGTATTACATATTATAATTATAATTCTAATAATTTTTTCGATATATTATACAGATACGCATGCAGCCATCCCCTTTTGAAATAAAGGCAATTTCGCGGATGACAATGAACAGCTGGCGAAAGCTTTGCAGCTCTACACCAATCTGCATGAACGGAAACACAAATGTCCTCGTTCTCCGGAAGAAAAACGGACATGTTGTTGCGAAGATTGGCCGGAATGGCTACCGGTTAGTAATCTTTATTCGATATTGATTTATTTATTCAAGTAATTGAGTGGCATAGAAATCACTAAAATCACTATAAGCTGTTATCGTGGCTAAACACTTTCCCATCACGTTCCGCTGCTTTTTCTTGCACGTTGATACCATTGACAAGAAACAACATTTCTATCAACAAACCGGGAGATTATTGTCAACGCGGCCTGCTTTTTTCGCATCCGGTTGCTCCAATCTGCCACAATACGTAGAACATCATTAATACAAGCGATCAGCGCGCTCACCAATTCATTTATTGCTCAGTTTTCCTAACCCGTTGAACCTACATGTTTGGCAGTGTATTACACGTCTAGGCACAAAAACTTTCCAATAAATCAATTGACTGATGAAAGGTGCTTGTAGCTAATTTCCATACACACGCCGGGTAAAGTATACACGGCATTACAAATGCATATACTGTTCCAGATTGCTAATCCTCCAAATGCACCAGTAAAAGAAAGGTCAGAGGAAACACGTCATCAAAAGAGAGAAAAACCATTTGTTTCAACATTTGCATTCACAGGCAGTGATTATGGGATACCAGATGGAGATCCACCGGCAGAATAGACCGCGGTCCCAATTGCGGCAGTGCCACCGCAGTAAGCGGAGATTCTGTGATTTAGATGACTGGCACTTATTGGATGCCGGTATACTGCAGGAATGTCCGGGTTCATTATAGCACACACCCTGGCGGATCCAGCGGGGGAAAAATCGCACTCCCAAATCCGTCCAGCGGTAATTAATCGGGCAAAAAGTATACGCCGCCAAAAACTGCCGGATCTTCTTGCGGAATGACCGGCGCGCTTTCCCGCCGAATTTTCCCGGGAATTTGGCGAAGCGCAACTGTTTAATCTCCTGCGGAATGTGGTAAGTGGAATAGTCCAGACTGCCGTTGGGCTTGATGATGCTCTCTAGTGGCCGCGAGACGGACATGTACTTGGGGACGAAATCCCCGCCCAGCTGCTGTTTGAGGATATTCGGGCTGAGATCGGTGGGAGCCGGGTCGTACTTGGGATCGGGTGATTCCTGTAGCGGCTTAATCGGCAGATCATCCGAGGCTTTGGGAACATTAAACTGAGCGGAAGAAAACTTTGAGAAATCCGATAGCAGGATTACGCTAATGACATAACACTGCATCTGAGCAATAAACATCCACGGATGCGACATGACGACAGCGACATGCAATCGCTCCCACAATAAATACAGCCACACACATATAGAGACCGGCTTTATTCAAGCAACAACAGCAGCAGCAGCACCGAGCCCATACAGTGGCACGCATCATATTCCCATTTAGCTGCCACACACCATCCAGCCTAATCGGACAAAATGAGTGGCCTCCATTGATAGATTAGGGAGCGCGCACACGGCGCGTAAGCAACGCTCGACTATGCCGTGCCGCTGGTTATGACAATACACCTATGACGGCAATTAAGTGTAATGGAAGAGCCGGTAAAAACATTTGTGTGAAGGAGATAAATGATGAGGAAAAAAATCCAGGCCACGGGTCAACAGCCATCCATGTAGTCGGCCTGCTGGGTTGAAATATACGGCAACGCGGTTCAGGGTGAAGATGTGCTAGATGTGAGTGTGTGACCAAGCGGCTAATTCGTCTAAACTATCAACGACAAAAACTGAGCGCCAACTGAATAGCAGCGTATAATGCCGGGCGTATGACGGGCCATAGATGTCCAAATATCATGTGTGGATCATTTAACCCGCTTAACTGTGCACCGCACGCCGTGACTGCCAATTGCCGGGGATGCTGCTGAACGGTTACTGCAGGATTAGGAGGCGATGATGGGCGCCGAGTGTGTAAAATATCGCCGTGTTAGGCCCGGGGAACCGGGTGGGCGATGGTGTGAAATATCGACCAATAAGGGGTGAGAAGTGCCGGGCGGTCTTTCACACGCGCGGGCAGCTGTTATGCAGCCGTTGTGTGAACTGTGAAATGGGCTGGATTTATGATGTGCGGTATAGTATACACGGGAAAACTGACTATACAGATCGATGCAGCGTCCATGGCCGCTGAGTAAACAGGCCAAATCAGATACCCTTAGTTTGATTGAAACAAACACGACGCTAGCCGGTATTATTTGCCATGGAAGAAAGATGTTGATGGATAGCAAAACGAGAGATGATGCCAGGATAAATAATACATTAGTTGCTTAGCGACCATTATATCCGATTCCCGGACGCGGTTGCGTAAGCGCGCGCGCCTTTTACCAGATTGACTTTCAACGGCGCGGGATCAGTTGACGTCTTTGATTTAATTTTTTATTAAGCAAATTTCCTACAGTACCTTCTTGATCCTACATGATCAGGAATTTAACGTCTTCTCGGAAAATAATTAAGTTTGAATGATGCAAAACAAAAAATTATAGGGAAAGGGATGGCTACTGACTGAGATTTCGGCTTTTATATAGTCTCTAGTTTTTTGAGGATTTTCTTTTGTCGAGTAATGAAAGGGTGAAAGACTGGGATGATTAAGCGCCATCCTCAGCCATGAAGGGCTCTTGTGCCAACCGGAAGGAAGACATTTCCAGTGGGGCTTAGAGGAGTCAGACCAAATGAGCCAGTTGATTGCCGCACGCTCCCTTGACAGGAAAAATGACAGTTATCATCGGAGGCCATTTATGAATTTGCCGGGCCCGCTCAGTCTCCCGTCTCCTTCCCTCTCTGTTCATTTACGCGCATGCAGCGATCAAGGCACGATGACTATACATGTCCAGAGCATCCATATTTCCTCTTTCCTTAAATGAACCCCGGCTTTTTCCGTTTCTGTACCGCTTGTTACATAAACGACAAGCGCGAGCATCGTATATGAAAAAACCATTACGTCGTGTACGTGCTGCGCTACAAAAGGGCTCATGCGCCATATCCAACAGTGTACACACCATGTCCTTGTTATTGTTTAGCCAAGGGCCCATGTTTAAACGGTCAAAAGACAAGGAAATGGAGGCCGCATTGTTGGGAGCGAATGTATGTGTGTGTTGTGTTGTGAATATGTTCTATGATTAGAAAGTAGGTCGATGCCACCTTTACCGCCGGGTTGGTGGCAATGGGTGCCCCTGTGTACTTAGTCCTGACAATGATGTAATGACACTCTTTTCTTCCCCCACTATGTCATCCGGTTGCTGGAGCTGCTCTTGTGATCCTGCTGCGGCATATATACACCCGGGCGCCCGGGATAATCAGGGCCAAATGTAATCGGTCCCGCTTATTCACCGTCGGGGTCGCCGCGTTTCGGCACTGCCCGGCCCGTTTTCTCCCGGCTCCCCTCTCGTTCGTCAAATTGAGTTATGTCACATCCTTCCCTCTTGGCCGGCATGCATATACTCAGAAGAGACCATCCTGATTGCGTAATGAGGCGGCTGCGGTGTTTTCTCTCGCGTCTCCCTTTCTTCCTCTCTCCCGCGCTCTCTTACGTTGATTATCCATCCTGTGTAAGTGTGTGTGTAGGAGAATGTGGGTTAGGGACTGATCAATGCTGGATGATGTGTGGGGATTATGTTATTGTAACCTCGAGGAGAACGCGCACGACGGCCACTGCCGTACCGGCTGCATAAGACACTCGGACGCCGCTAAGAACGACTGGAGGGCCGTTTAAGGGTTAATTGTGCAAAACAGATAAGTGGCGGGATGCTACCGGAAAAGGAACATTTCAATGAGGATGCGCCGAGCGGGAAGTGATCGACAGACATTTCTGAATCGGGAAGCAATTCACGGCTAAAGCTCCGGCCCGATGCGCTGTGCTGGCTCGAAAAGCGTGATTTGGCTGCAATAGTTTAATCCGTTGTAATATGTTGCACAATTAATACACCATAACACAGTGTAATACAGTATTATAATTATTATTATGATTCTCAGAAGATGCCGATTATTCATAATTGCTTGTATCCGCGCATTTTATATTTGTCTACGTAAATGATTAAGTGGATAACAAATTCCCTAGGCTGGTTAATGACCCATAAATAATTTTGGTGTAGCTTGTTTTGCATTTGTTGTTATGTACTGCAATCATTTAATTACCGCTACTTACATTTACTTGCATTAAGTGGGTATTCTTCCTGCTGTATCACTATTAAAAAACGGCGTAACCCCATATGATATATAATTCTTTTTGATTTGGACTTAACGTAAAAGTCGGAAAAGAGAAGTGTTTCTTCAGTCAATGGTCAAACTTATTAATTTCCGTGTGTGTAACAGGTTTTAAGATTGCCGCGAAAAATACAAGTATACATTTCATTGGGCCGGCTGAACGTTTACGGTTGTTGGAAATTTTCAATTACAAAATTATTAATTCATTCAGTGCCGGTGAGCATGTAAGATGCCGCCGCCTGACGCCGTCTTAAAATTCCAGGTACGCATTCATCAAACACATATTTCCATCCATCCCCGCCTGTCCCGCTCTCTCTTGGCGGTGGCGATTATGAGTCAATACACCCATGATTTTCCTCGCCACGACGTGTGAAGCGCGCGTTTTCAAGACATTATTGGGCTTAATCAGATATTAATCGCCTGAATGAATTTTGACCGCCGTCGCCGTCGCCTTCGCCGCCGCACGTTACCTGTAGCCCCGGTTGACACAGAGTAACCACTGGCCGGCAGCCGGGGGAAAACGTAAACAATTCATACAGCGCCGTTAATGTATAGCGAGAGCCGGATTGATTGAATGAGGCGCCGGCGACGACGTGTGAGTGGTCATAATTGTCAGAATGAATTTTACACTTGTCCCGTGGCGCTGTATACAGGCCGACCGATTCAGGCGCTATGAGTAGCCCTTGATCATTAATCCCCACTGCAATACACCTTCACATCCTGCATAATGCCGGCATTCTTTCCCATTTGACACATTGTAAAGACGTTTGAATAACGAAAGTAACAAAACTAACTTTAACGGCTTGGTTATAATGATATCGTGACTGTGATACCACTTTGTAAACCGTAGTAGACCCATGCTACCTACGAATTATAGTAAATTAAATATTGAAAACTAGAAAAGTTAAATGCAATTTTTTGCGGGCACACATGTATATATTAAGTACTAGGACTTATACTTCTGCAGCTTGTCCGTATAACAGCGTCATTTTCCTTAGTTGTAATGATATCAGTACTTTATTTTACTACCACGCTGTTGTTTACTAACAGCTAGCGATTTACGGACATAATATTATTGTAGAGAGCTACTACGTAGTAAGTACTGTCACTAAGTGTACTATCCTTAGGTAGCTGAAGGTAAACTTTCGGATCGGCAGAATCTTTCCACAAAATTATAAATTTAACTTAATGGACACTTGCATAAATGCTGGCGTACACAATCTAAATGTTACATACATAAATTTACATGATTGAACAATCCATGCTTAGATATTCTACGGGTCATTTTCTCTAAGGCGATTGTTATAAGTAAATGGCACATGTATTGTACCGGTATGTTCAGCACACGTACTTGTACAGGCGGTGCACGTGAAGCTCGTGTCATTTTTCTTTTTCAAATTTTTATTATACCTTCACTTAGTTATGCCAAATTATTTACTAAAAGCACCTAAGATAAGAATAATTAAGTTATTAGTCGTACACCGGGGACCAGGAAAAATTCAGACTTGCTGAAAACAACAGCAGTATGTAAAACTATGATTGTCAAAGCAGTAAATACTATGTGAACACAGAGTGGTAAGTACACGAAATAGCTGACCAGATACGTGCACAAGTACAGAGTACAACCGTACAACAAGAGCTAAACGCTTGCGAAGAGATTTACTGTCCTCTTTAGCACTTCCTCCATCTACAGCTGTACGCCATGATGGTAGCTTCGCCGATTCCTTCGAACGGCTCCCAAAAACACTATTGCTTGCAGAACATTTGCTTGAAGAGACGAATAATAACCGCTCGTAAATCAGACAAAACCAGGGTGAACAGAATGGGATCGATGATACACTCCAATTCGTAGACGACATTGCCAATCGTACGCAGCTCTTTGAAACTCGGAGTATTCACATAATCGTCACCCGCGACCGCCTGTACGAAGTTGTACACCTTAACCGGAGTCCAGCACACCAGCACGCCCAGGGTCATTGCCGTTAACACGTAGAATGGCTTTCGGGAACCGTCTTTATGTCGCACCGTAACAGCCTGTCGGAGATCCGTCGTGACCTTTTCCGCGATAACCGAAAACGTGCCCTGCATTGTACTTTCATTCCCATGGTTCCGCCCGGCAACTTTACGAGCGGTTAATCTTTTCCAGTACAGCAGTGGATACGTGCCCAAAATGACAAACATAGGAACTTGAAAAAACACTTTTAACAAGAACTGCGTATACGCTTTCTGCGCACCGGTTTTGACGTCACAAGAGTCGGCATTAAGGTCCGGACCACGATAGTACATGAAGTCAATGATAATGAAGGGCAGGAGGATGATGTGGCAGTATACAGCCGAACCAATGCAGATGCATTTGGCCATGGTACGCGTGTGGAGCTGCTTGTAGGAAATAGGGAACATGATCGCCCAGGCACGGTTCAGTGTGATGAGCAAATGCGCATGATTGACCATTGCACAACCAATATAGTCGTTGATAATGAAAAAACGACAAGCCGCCGTTTTCGGAAACCATTTCGTGCTCAGGGTGTCGATGATGCGCAGAGGATCAGCAATCGCCAGGTACAGGTTGTTGATGAACAGGTTCATCACGTAAAAGGAAAATGGTGACCGCAGCTCATGATGCATGGCATACATTATCAAAACAAAGCCGTTGGTCAAAAGGGAAAACAGCATGAGAGTCGCGGACGAGGCAATTGTTCCGTAATCGAAATCGGCAGTGTCGTTGGTCGATGTGTTAGAATCTTGATGGGATTTAAAGCTTGAGATGTTCGCAAACGTGAAGTTACTCGAAGCGTTCTGCATTTTGTGGAACAGTAAAGCTCACTTATTGCACTTTGTTCGTTCGGTAAAAAGGGCTTGAAAGAACAACTACCGTTCAGCTTTACTATCCAATGTCAATCTAAGCTTAAAAAATTCAGCCACTGTCCGTTTAAGCTTAATATATACCTTATGGTTTACCGGATATACTCGTCAATAAAACGCATAATTACCAAAATCACACAACGTCACCCGGAAACCTTCAACGGTTCCATGGATATTTCTACAGACGATAACGGCATTTTCAAGCCTTGTGCATTGTAGTAAGTAATCATAGTCGTGTTTACGCGTTGCTGCATCATCGTAATTCGTAAATGTATGCGTTGTGTTAATCTGGGTAATTTTCGGGTTCTTGATTAGTTCTGTTGTTGCACAGTCATTCTCACCTGAGGAAGTTTTTGCAGACTCTTAGAACCAGAAAATCCGAAATCGGAAAGCCTTATCTACCGGAAGCTTTCTTGTAATGTGTTAGAAAATATTACGGAAATTAGTAACCAAGTACGTTTGTCGCTAAGTAAGAAATACTACGATCGAATGTATAATAAATTTTGCTTTCTGGAATACATAATACATTGCAGTCACAAGTTGTGAATTCAGTTCAGCAAAAAAGCTTGTTGAAATGTGTAAGATAAAACATTACGGGTTATGGTTGCACGAGATCTTAAAATTTCGTGCAACCATTACCAGTAAAGAAATTTACCAAAATACCTTACATTCCGCTGTTTCAGCGTATCGAGTTATGGTCATTGTTTTATGAGGCTATATTACGATATATAGGAACAAGAATAACTGCCATTTTGGCAGACTGCAGTAGAAGGTAGGTAATGCCATTTTGGTTTACTTTTTAACAAACAGCAATTGCGATACCTATTGGTTTTAACTGCTATCTAATATCTCCATAAAATATTTTGGATTTGAAGATTCCGCTCACAGAATGTAGTTGAAGAGAAGCTCGCAGCGGCGAATTGCAGAAATAAAAAAAACACGGTCAGCGGCGTTTTGATCAGAATCTGATTTATTTTGCTGTGTTTTGCAGCGATTGCAAAATTAAAATAAAAGTCGCATAGTTTAGTTTTGATGAAAGCGAAATTCACGAAAAATATTTCCATGCTTTAATTGTTTTGCAAAATTTGCTATTTAAGCTGGATGAAACAAAACTATTACGTAGTATGTGACTGACTGCTATCGAAGTACGTGTAATGCTGCTATCTCGTAAAAGTATATACCGGTATGTGAATGCGCTAGGTATATTTATAGAAAATGATTAATCGGTTAACATTTTAATGTTTCAATACCGGTGCTTGAAGCACAAGAATTCAAAGACCAGTTAAATAATATTTACTAACAATGAGGCGTGTTAACATCTTATCGACCGGCATGCTACCAAACGCAAACGCTCTGATCGATTTTTGTAGAAATCAGTTATGAAGAAATGGCCATTTACGTGGTATAATATCCTGACAGCTTTGTATCCGCCGAACTTCATTGCTGGAATAATGCGCAGCGGTATACGGAAACGCTGAAAAGCGGCGTGCTGTTAAGAAAGCCGAATACGGATTAGATGGAATTCAAGGTTGTCATGCATCTGTATCCGGACAAACTTTTTCGCTAATGCATCCAAGAAAACTTACGCGCACATAATTGTACCTGTCCGAGTAACAAAAACCTCGCTATAACAAAGAACCACACGGCGCATTTCTTAGTTCCGTCAGTTTCCGGTATGCGTTGGGAGCATAACCTATGCGCCTCGAATCAAACCAATGCTTGCATTTAGTAGCTTATCTGAAACATTTCGCAAAAAAACCATCCAACTATGAATAGCTCTCTCATGAACAGGAAATTGTCCGAACCGTAAATCCGTCAAATGGTGTATCACAATACATCAGTCACGATGCTGCAGTATACCAACTACAGCATTCCGGCTCCATGAAATCAACAGGGAACGGTTTCGTGGTTTGTGTACGTTTCTCGCGAATGCTTCCTGGATGAGTTATTGTTAGTTATATTATTAACAACCAGGCACTTCCGGTAATACCTGGTGTAGTGCCGCATATACGGGCGCTGTATCCATATATAATATCGTGCACTGCCTGCAGGCGTATATTAATCAATTGCAGACAAAGCAGAACTAGTAAACTGGATTACATCTTTAACGCATCATTTCATGATTTCTTGTATATCACTTGATGAACAGGTTTACTTAAGTAACTGATCATGAACGCATCGTATAATCATACATTCCGGAATACATCACTGGACCTTTACCAAGGTTGCAATACATCGAGCAGCGGAGACTCACATGGCAGCTACGGTAAGATGGCCTTCCTCGGTATCAGTATGGGACTGACCTTTCTAACGAACGGCGGTGTCCTGGCGATTTTCTTCGCCTATCGTGAACTGCGCTCACCCTTTTCCTTTTATGTTATGAATTTGCTGTGTGTCAACCTGTACTTAGCGATCGCCAATCCCATGCGCATTATCGACAACATGAATACCCTATGGTTTCCCAAAACATGGGCCTGTAATTTTTTTATCGTTAACGATTGGATTGGCAGCGCTATACTCGGACACGCGCATCTGCTGATCACGTTGAACCGCGTCTGGGCGATCATGTTCCCCATTTCATACAAACACCTCCATACGCGCAACATGGCCAAATACATCTGCATTGGTTTCGCAGTGTACTGTCATGTGATGATCTTGCCCTTTATCCTCATCGACTTCATCTACTACCGTGGTCCAACACTCAACGTTCAGTATTGTGACGTCAACGTCGAAGCGCAGGGACAGTACTCCAATTTTCTGTTGTATGTGTTCTATCAAATGCCCATGTTTGCTGTTATCTGCGCCTATCCCTTGCTGTACTGGAAGAGTGCGACCGCGCGGAAGGTTACGGTGGCGAATGGGAATACGAGTAAAGTGCCCAGCGGAGCATCGGCTATGGATAAGACGATGGACACCCGCTTGTCAAATACGGGCTTGAAGCCAGCAAAACCGGTTAAGCAGAAGGATGGGACGCGAAAGCCTTTCTATGTTCTGACGGCCATGACGCTGAGTGTGCTGATTTGCTGGGGTCCAACAAAGGTGTACAACATAATCCAAAACGTATCGCCGTGGGACGAGTGCAATCAGGGTGTTGCGGAATTCCGGAAGATTGGTGAAGTTCTGTATGCGATGCAGATGTTTATTGATCCGGTGCTGTTTGCCATGGTTCTGTCTGATCTGCGGGCCGTCATTGGGAAACTCCTCCAGCAACTGTTCTGCAAAAGCTGAATTTCTCCAGCATCCCTTGGATTCGATAACAAAAGGATCTACGCTTTTCGAAAAAGCATACTTTTCTAGCTTAATATATCATTCATGGTTTTTGCTTGTATCAGGCAGATAATAATAATTATTATTATATTTATGCCGGTGGCCAGTATACGCAGAGTACGTAAACCCAGACAGTATGATACCCTGTTTTGGTTTGCTATATTCTCTGTCAGATGTTTATATAGGTGAACATTCGTGAAATCTATCAATACCATGCCTTTAACTGTACATACTGTTATTCCATATCTGTTGTACAGATCTGCTTGTTAAATTGTAAAACGCAGTTGCTACAGTATGGAACTGTTTTATATCATGTCCCGGTGATATCGTTTGTTGACTAACTTGATAACCAGTCTAAAGTTGTAAACCAGAAAACTGATCTTCACCAGATGCCGTCGCTAGCATCGCACGCAAAAAAAAAACTTGTAGTAGGACCGCACAAGAACAGCGCTGTTTAAAAAGCGGGTTAATGATAAATTTTGCTGCCCATATTTAATTTACAAAGTACAAACACAATGTACAAGCACCCGCTCAGGCGGCAGGCCAATACTGTGTCAAGAATAAGAAACAAATACAGTAAATCGATAGAATTAGGCAAACAGCATCACTATGTCTACGACAAAGCAGCTTGCTGCAACACAGGGAAATTAGCGTTTACAGCACAACCTCTTTAAAAAGTTTGCGGTGACCTCATGTAAATCCGACAAAACTAGAATAAACAGAACAGGATCAACGAAACACTGCATTTCGAACAAAATTTCTCCGATCTTTTGTACTACTCCCAGATTCACCATATAGTATCACCTAGCGCGGACTGAAGGATGTTAACAGCCTTCGTTGGTCCCCAGCAAACCAGTACACCCAAGGTCATTGCCGTTAAAACATAAAACGGTTTCGGAGTACCATTTCTTTGAAGCGTGCTAACTGCGTATCTTGGGTGCACTGTTGCGTTTTCCTTAGTCGTTACCCCATCTTGCAGCGAGTTCTGGCCCAGCTGATGCCTTAAAGCAATTTTCCGATTCCGCGTCGCTCGTCCCTTCCAGTACAGGAGTGGATATGCGCATAAAATAATGAAAAAAGGCAGCTGGAAAAAGACGCTAAGAAGAAATTGCGCGTATATTTTTTGGGAATCGGTATCGACGTCGCAGTATAAGATGTTGAATTCTGGGCCACGGTAGTAGACAAAGTCGATGATGATAAAAGGCAAGATCAACCCGTGACAGTATACACCAAACCCAAGGCAAATGCATTTGGCCATGGTTCGCGTATGGAGGTGTTTGTACGAAATGGGGAGCATGATCGCCCAGACGCGGTTCAAAGTGATCAGCAAATGCGCATGATTTACGAGTGCACAACCAATATAGTCGTTGATAATGTAGAAGCGGCAAGCCTCAGATGTTGGAAACCATTCTGTATGCATACTGTCAATGATGCGCAGAGGGTCAGCAACTGCCAGGTAAAGGTTGCTGCATAGCAAATTTATAATATAAACGGAAAACGGTGTACGTAGTTCTCGATGGGTGAGGAAAATCGTTAGAACACCACAGTTTGTGAAAACTGCTAACATCTTAATCGTGCTAGAGAATGTTATTTCTCCGTAATTTGTATCGTAACTTCCGTTGTTTGACGTATTCGAAGCAAAAGCCGAAAAACTGGTAGTTGCAGAATTGATTCCAAATACTGTAATGTTGCCGCTGATATTCATCATGCTGTAAAACCTTTTCCGGTTCAGTTTAAATATAAGTATCATATCTTGAGTCCTCACATAGTAACAATCTCGAAGCGACCCCGTAGAGAAGTTCAGCCTGGAAATGAAATTGCTTATTCAGCGCTCCGAGAAAATTTCCAGCTGTTTAGATTGAAAATGGATACGGTAATGTCAAAAATGCAGCGGGAATGCGATTACTTGCTGGATTCGAGAAAGCACGGGATTACCGGCTTAGTTTATCACCTTCAGATTATCCTCTACATAACACCCAGGAAATTAAACATACCGTCAGATTACGAACAGCCACCAACATGTATAAGAAGCAGACCCATTAGACATACTAACTGCCGCTTTAACATCAAGATTTTCCGACTTTAAAAATGGGAACCTAGGTAGCCAACTTCATGTCCATGTAAAGTCGATTAATGAACAGAATACGAGAAAGATGCTACCGGAAGCTTGAAGTAATTCTCTATTTGATTAATCGCATCAACAAACCGAACTCTGAATTTAAGTGACTTCTGTTTTGCGTACAGTCATCCAAAAGCTAGGTGGATAATCACTAGGGTAGCCTAGAACAGAGACATGGCTGCAAAAATTAACTCATCTTAAGGGATGTGGCCCGGTACATGGTACCAAAATAGTGTACATGCACGAAATATTTCACTCCCAGACCCTTTTTTCTCTTGTTTTATGACATTCTGTAGCCAGATGATTTGTATACACAGGCGAGAAAACCGTTTGTGCGCGCAACATCCCGTTCGGGAGTTATGGCCCTTAGAAAATTCCAAAAAGTTTAAATGCATTCAGGTGTATCAAAAGTCTCATTATGGACAGATCTCCTTCAAATTGTGCATGTTAATGCACATGGCCATGAAGATCCCTTTTACACCGATCCACTGTTCTAGCATCTTTTCAAATTTTAAAATAAATTTCAAAAATTTTAAAATTCATTTTAAAATTTGAAAAAAATCCACAGAAGTCTGGATCGGTGTAAAAACGACCTTCATGGCCATGTGCATTAACATGCACAATTTGAAGGAGATCTGTCCATAATGAGACTTTTGATACACCTGAATGCATTTAAACTTTTTGGAATTTTCTAAGAGCCATAACTCCCGAACGGGATGTTGCGCGCACAAACGGTTTTCTCGCCTGTGTATACAAATCATCTGACCACAGAATGTCATAAAACAAAAGAAAAAAGGGTTTGGGAGTGCGCGAAAGTGGAAGATTTCATGCATGTACACGATTTTGGTATCATGTACCGGGCCACTTCCCTTAATGTCGCTTTTAAAATTTAGCTGTACCTTTAATAAGTACATTCGTATCGTAGAACAAGTACAAACTTGGTACCAAAACAAAACGGCATTAATTTATAATAGAAAAACTTCCTCTATGCTATCCTGATCGGGGAGCGTATCCATTACACAAATCGCGTTTCCCCGTTGTACGATATTTGTATAGATACTCATGTCACTTAACACAGAAAATTTCTGACAACCATTATGACAAATATAAATTCAGGCAGCAAATTCTGCATAGGTTGAAGTCGATTAATATTCAATATGAGGAAGAGCGTATCGAAATTTGTGGGTTAATTGGTTTTTCATTAACGAGATGAGAAAATCAACCAGAATTTTGTGAACTTTATTACTGCCTTGCACAGTTAATGGGTAAAGTCGATCTCAAAGACACTAGAACATGCAGCGTCGAACATTTCGAGCGCTTACTGCTTGATCACAGGATGGGATAGGCTCACATAATCACAGCATTTCTCGAACCATATAGTTTTATTTGGCGGTTTAATTATTCGTTCTGGAATAAGGAAATACTTCAGCTGAGTCACTAAATTTATTAGATCTTGAACGACTGAATTGTTTGACATAGCAACAACAACAGCAAGGTGCGTAAAGTTCCGATCCATAAGAATCCGAAGTATTTTCAGCGTCCACCACATTGCAGCTGAAGGCTACTTAAGTAACTGAGCCGAATTGGCGTTTGCAATACAGTTGCTTACAAAGGTTTGCAATGACCGCTCGCAAATCCGATAAAACTAAAGTGTAAAGCACAGGATCAACGAAACACTGCATTTGAAACAAAATTTCCACGAGTTTTAATAATCCTCCTAGATTCACGATGTACTCATCACCAAGAGCGGACTGTATGATGTTAACAGCCTTTGTCGGTCCCCAGCAAATTAACACACTCAAGGTCATTGGCGATAATGCATAAAACGGTTTCCGGGTGCCATCTCTTTGTCGCGTGCTAACCACCTGTCTTGTGTGTACGGTTGTCTGCCCCATAACCGATACACCGCCTTCCAGCGTATTTTCGTCTACCTGACGCCTCCCAGCGACTTTTCGTGTTGCTCGACCCTTCCGATACAGCAGCGGATATGCGCACAAAATAACAAAAATAGGTAACTGGAAAAAGACGCCCATTAGGAATTGTGAATATATTTTCTGTGAATCGGTATCGACGTCGCAATAAGTGACGTTGAGCGATGGACCACGATAGTATACGAAGTCGATGCTAATAAAAGGAACGATCAGCGCGTGACAGTATAGAGCAAAACCAAAGCAAATGCATTTGGCAACGGTTCGCGTGTGAAGATGCTTGTACGAAAGTGGGAACATGATCGCCCAGACACGGTTCAGTGTGATACGCAGATGCGCATGACCGAGGGGCCAGGGTCAAAAAGAGGGAGGAATTTTGAGAGGGAGGAATTTCTGCGTGGTCAAAAAGAGGGAGGAATTTCTGAAGCGAGGGAGGGAGGAATTTTGATATGGTCAAAAGAGGGAGGAATTTTTTCGAAGTTCAAATGAAGTATTCGGGACCTCGAACTTGGGTCACCGAGGTCGGCACCGAGGTTTTCTCATTGAGCGGGCGAACGAAGCGAGCCTAGGTTTCTAATTCAAGACATGTTGAGGGTTTGATGAAACGGAAGTTCCAGTGACCTTTAGGTCGCCACGCGACCTTTGGGTCGCCACTGATTTTCATGGTGATTCCTATACACTTTGACATTCTGAGTCGAGCTGAAGTACTCGGGGACCTCGAATTGGGTCCCCGAGGTCACCATCACGACATGTGCCATATATGCACAATGTGATGTGCTGAGTGAAATTAAAGTCCTCGGGGACCACCGAACCCGGGTCCCAGAGGTTGCCACTACCATATGTAACATATATTCACTGTTTGCTGTGCTAAGTCGAGCTGAGGTGCTCCGGGACCTCGGAATCGCGTCCCTCGAATCTGCAATTATATTTTAACACATTTCTGAATAAATTGTTGATTATTCCAAAATTATGTTTTCTGATATTTCTGTACGTATCTCTACAACTTTTAAATATTTCTAGATATTTCTTAATATTAGATCCGCTAGTCTAGTTCACATCGTGTCTACAAGGTCACATCTATGCGTTGTCAATCTCTATATAGGGGTCAAAACCAGGCATTCTCCACAACTCCCCTGTACTGCTGCCGTCACCCGACTGGGGTTCGACGTTGTGGCTAAGCATGGCGCTTATGTACCGCGCCAGATTTAACCATATGTACTGCCGTAACGTCACACTCCAGGCGAATGACGGCAGCAGTACAGGGGAACGGTGGAAGACGCTTAGTTTTGCCCCTTATATACTGTTCTGTATATAAGCCGGGTATTGTACCATCATTTATATGAAAGATGCTGCCTAACGACTGAGCAATACATGGTTAATAAACGCTTACGCATAACCACCATGTATCAAACTTCAGTTGTTAAGCCCAATAATGCTTCACACCTTAATAATTGAACATGCAAGAATTTTTATTCTGTAGAAGCTTCACTTTTTATTTTATTTTTAAATTGTTTAAACTGCTAAGAAACCTAAACAACAGAATTGGTTAACAGCTACATAGATAACTGAATCGTCGAACACCAGAATATCAAGGTCAGTGCATATACAAATATCAAAACAGCTAAAAGCGAAGACATCTGAATAGTTCAATATATCTAGATGCCAAAATACTTTAGATCTGTGAATTTTATTATCTCAAAGAGCCTAGATTTGAAGTGAATAATATGCATAATCTCGGTTTACCAATACGTACTACCATCTTTAAATCCATAAGAAGGCTCATTATCTAAAGTTAAATCTAAGTAGAAACCCGAAATGCACTTCAGCACTGGTCGGGTACAATAGCCAAAACTCAGAACAACCATTATTTGAGGCGTTAACTTGTGTTTCAAAAATTGTGCGCGAAGACACCGATATATCAGTTCCAATGAATTTATTTTCCTATATATTTCATATGCATCCATCTGCACAGGATAAGTTAACAAATGATGAAAAGCGATTCGCAATAGAACTTAACTCACTGTGTTAAGTGATGAATGAAAAATGAGATGAAACTCGCTCAAATAAAAGTAAATGAAAATCCTAAAAATTTTCTGGCTGTTTAATTATTTTTTATTTTAAAAATCTGAAATATCAAAATATTTCATGATTTTTAAAAGGAAATTAAGTTGTTTCTCTCAACTTTGCAATTACTGCCAAAATTAAAATCATTTTAACTAAAATTTTCTTTTTAAAAGGTTGTATTTGCCCGTTCAGTTTAAATTTGAATTCGGACTTTCGAACGGATTCCTAAATTTTCCTTTTTAATTTTAAAGCAGTATGCATTAAAAGCAGCAGCAGTTATTTTTAAAGCAGTATGCAGTATGCATCTCTACAATAGCATTACATAAAGTAATCAGTTAATTTTGGAAACAGAAATTATAATTAATTGCATATTATTCTTGGATAATTTTGCATTTTTAAAAAAACAATAATTATAGTCAAAATCAGTTGGAAACGCGCGACACTGGGAAGAACGTACGATGTATGCAAAACTCCGACAACAAAACTTTGATGGTGCTGTGTACTGAAGTTATACAATGAGATGTCAATCAATCCTCCATAGTGCGTTGAAATAATTTTAAAAAACCGTGCAAATTTAGTGGTTGTCCGTATACGAGCGTGAACGCGTTTTTTTGTGCGCAACAACTGATCGGTAAGATTTCACGCGGAAGTGACGGTTAAAAATTTTTCGTAATCTTTCCAAGCTTAAGAATAATTTTGTCGATGTCTGTGATGTGTTGTTTGGTTGTTTGGTATGAAAACGGTTCACATACTTATGCGCATTTACATGTACGTTTGTAACAAGATGGTTCATAATAAAATTTAGATCTGCAACTAAAAGCCCAATCGGCTAGGCTGATTCTGCAGCTTCGGCGCTTACGTGTCAATGCTTAACGCATTCGTTTCCCTATACATTTTAAATTAAGAACCGCAGCCCGCTTGTCAAAAGGGCGTATGAGACCTTTTACTAGGAGATACTACACATTGTATGAGATTTCAATGAGTTTTAAAACAAACCGGCACATTACTAAACATTGTGTCATGTTTAGTTATGTTACAACGTGTCATCCGCAGATAAAAAAATATGAATTTATGAATTTATGATCCAAAGCTTGCGGTAACCATTAAGAAATTTATTCTGAAAGTGGTGTTCGAATTTATTTCTACAGTAGCATTACATAAAGTAATTTGTTGAACAAAATCAGCAGGGTAGAAACGTGGAGGTTCTGGTTAGATAAAGTTGGACATGCCATAATTATTAACATAATTAGTAAATTCATGAAACATTCAGCATTGTATCGAGAAATAATTATATATCAGAACCTATCGAAAATACCAATTAATATTTTCTGAGTATCTAGAAATATATTTACATTTTAAAAATAAATTCAGAAAAATGTTAAAATATATGACAAAAAATATTCATAGAATTAAAGAGAAATATTGAAAAAAATATGTAGAACTATTTTGGAATAATAAAAAATATGTAGAAATATTATATTTAGAAGTATTAAGAAATATTTAGAAATTGTAAAAATATGTGCAGAAATACCAGAAGTTTAATATTAGAATAATCAAAAATAAATTCAGAAATGTGTTTAGACATATTTACAGATATACTTTTTACTATGAAAATATATGTTGAAATATAGTCAGGAATATATCGAAAAATATCTAGAATATTAAGAAATATATTTAGGAATATGTGGAAATATAATAAGAAATATTAGTGAAAAGAATTAGAAACATTTATGAATATTTAGAAATATTCTCGGTTTCTACTTCCTCCAGCAGTGGTTTGATAAATCACATCAACTAGTGAGCATATAAAATATATATCGTGGTGGCGACTTGGTGGACGCGGGTCCGAGAACCCCAGCACTTCAGTTCGACTCAGCATAGCAACCTGTGTATAGGTAGTACATATCGTAGTGACGACCTCACTGACTCGGGTTCGATGGTCCCCGAGTACCTTAATGCCACTCAGCACATCACACTGTGTATATATGGTATATGTCGTGATGGCGACCTCGGGGGCCCAGTGCGAGGTCCCCGAGTACTTCAGCTCGACTCAGAATGTCAAAGTGTACAGGAATCACCATGAAAATTGGTGGCAATCCAAAGGTCACGTGGCGACCTAAAGGTCACTGGAACTTCCGTTTCATCGAACCCTCAACATATCTTGAATTAGAAACGCAGTCTCGCTACGTTCGCCCGCTCAATGAGAAAACCTCGGTGGCGACCTCGGTGGCCCAAGTTCGAGATCCCCGAGTACTTCAGTTCGACTCAGCCCTTCAAACTGGTTATATAATGAGAAGATCTCGGTGGCGACCTCGGAGACGTGGGTTCGAGGTCCCTAAGTACTTCATTTGAACTTCGAAAAAATTCCTCCCTCTTTTTGACCATATCAAAATTCCTCCCTCCCTCGCTTCAAAAATTCCTCCCTCTTTTTGACCATGCAGAAATCCCTCCCTCTCAATATTCCTCCCTCTTTTTGACCCTGGCCTGACCGAGGAGGGCGCTACCAATCCAGTCATTCAAGATATTATAATAACAAGCCGCACTTTTAGGACACCATTCTGTGTTCAAACTGTCAATAATGCGCAGAGGACCAGCAGTCGCAAGGTATAGGTTGCTGCAGAATAGATTCATAACATAAAAGGAAAACGCGGATCGTAGTTGCCTATGGGTGACAAAAATCGTCAAGACAAAACCGTTTGTCAGAATTGTTAGCACCATAATGCTGCAATGAAAAGCTATTTCTCCATAATTAATATCAGAACTTTCGCCTTTTGACGCATTTGAAGCGGAAGCCGAAAAATTGAAGGCTGGAGAATTAAGTACAGATACATCCAAAGCGTGAAAATGATGACCGGGAAATCAGTATTGCCGCTGATATTCGTCATGTTGAAGAACCTGCTTCATCTCCGAATAAATCTTGTGTCACGTTTGATCACAACGACATCCACAACAGCAAAGCGATGCTGCTACTTGCTAGTTCAATCAATCTGAAGTCTCAAAATGCTTATTCAGCGGTTTGAGTAAGAGCTTCTAGGGTAGCTTTCTAGATTCGAAAAATGGATGACGTAGTTATATCGCTAATGCGGCTGCTACTGGGTTACAGAATCGAGAAAACACTGGATCAGCGACTCCCTTTATTAGTCATTTGGATCATTTTGTACGCAAGGACGAAGGAACCAAAGCTGCAGTCAGATCATCCACTGTTTCGAACAGTAGTTAGTATTGTCTGGAAGAATGAAAATGGCACGTGACCTTGTGATGGCGTCCTGCTACAAAGGATTGAGATAAGATCGCAATGGTCGAGAACCACTTTATACAACCTTTCATAATTCACAAATCATATATGAGCTTGGGTCACCGTGGGGTAACCAAGCTTTCAAAATGTCCTAATTAGCTGTCAGAAGACATTTTGCATATTTGCAGTAGCTACGCTGGTGATTCTATAACATTTCCAAATTATTTACAGTCACGCTTTCAGTCATAATGGCCTATCGGTCGATTGAGTCTTGTCAATCGATAGGCCGTTCTGTAGAGCATGATACGGCAATGCCAAAATTGGACGCTGGAAAGTGGAAACACACATCATTTCCTGGGATACCGTATTACATAGTTATTACTAACAGTAGCAGATGTGATATCATAGTTCTTTATTAGCAGAAGTCACTCACATACCAAATTTTGTTAACAAAAACAGGAGAAAAATTCGTAAGCAGTAAGCACTATCCTTGCGTCCGCCGATACATTGCACATCACGGCTAAATTGAAGCGGCCATCAGCATTTACATTAGCTGCTAATGTAATTGCTGATGGCTGCTTCAATTAGAAAAACATCAGCGTTTACAATAGATTAACTGTTTGAACAGGTTTGCGATGACCCCTCGCAAATCCGATAAAACCAAAGTGAACAAAATAGGATCCACAAAACACTGCATTTCAAACAGAACTTGACCGATCATTCGCAAAACTACCAAATTTACCATATACTCGTCACCCAGCACCGCCTGCAGAATGTTGTTAGCTTTCGTTGGTCCCCAACAAATCAGCACGCTTACGGTCATTGTTGTCAGAACATAGAACGGTTTTCTGGTACCCTCTCTCTGTCGCGTGCTTGCCGTGTGTCTTGTCGCTGTGATCACAGTTGTCTTTTCCGCAGCCGTTACACTGTTTGGAAACGTGTTCTGGCCTACTTGATGCCTGACAGTGGTTTTCCGATTTGCTCGACCCTTCCGATACAACAGCGGATAGGCGCACAAAATAACGAAAAAAGGTAACTGGAAGAAGACATTCAGTAGAAATTGTGAGTAAATTTTCTGTTTATCGGTATCCACGTCGCAGTAGTTAACGCTGAGAGTTGGACCGCGATAGTAGACGAAGTCAATCATAATAAAGGGCAAGATCAGCACGTGACAGTATAGAGCACAACCAATGCAAATACATTTGGCCATAGTTCGCGTGTGCAGGTTCTTGTACGAAATAGGGAGCATGATCGCCCAGACGCGATTCAATGTGATCAGTAGATGCGCATGTCCGAGAATGGCACTTCCAATCCAGTCGTTTATGATATGATAATAACATGCCGCCGTTTTAGGATACCATTCCGTGTTCATGCTGTCGATGATGCGCAGTGGATCAGCAATTGCCAGGTACAGGTTGCTGCATAACAGGTTCATCACATAAAAGGAAAACGGTGAGCGTAGTTCACGATGGGTGAGAAAAATCAGCAGGACAAAACCGTTCGTCAGACACGTCAATACCATAATGCTGTAATAAAAAGCTATTTTCCCGTTGCTGTTATCCGCGGAGCTTCCGTTGTTAGAGGTATTCGATGTAAAAGCCGAAAAATTAATGACTCCAGAATTGAGTACCGGTACATGTGTATCATAAGCAGAAAAATTCCTATTCGTAGAATTAACATTGCCGCTGATATTCATTTTGCCGAAAAAAAACAAAAAACCTGGTGTAATGTGCACTACTGGAAATACTTGGGGAATGAGACCCTTCCGGCAACTATTTATGAAAATGAAAATTCAACCAGTCAGCTATGCTAGGCCGAAATCGATTAATAAGTAAATTAGGAAGCGGATGCTACCGGAAGCTGTTGTAAATACCGTGCTTGATTAACTGAATCAGGAAATTCGCGCGACTGTTGAATATAAGTGACCTTTAATTCCCTTCTTGCATAATCAGTACGTAAACTCAGAGACACTGAGCACGTCACAAAGTGACATTGCGGTTTCACTGCGGTTCCGCGACGAACATACCAGCTGGTAATTACAATACGAAATAAACTTCAACAAAAATGTCGCCGCATACATTGCTTTTGTTGACTGAAGTTATCGATTACTGAAAGCGTCGAACACGTTGATAGGGTAATAAAAGCTTTAGCATACTCATTGCTGACGTAAATGACGGCACAACCGCTCACAATACTCATAATTTTGGTTCAGTGCTTGTTTGGACGCAAACTGATCGAGAGCTTTGCAAAATTCAAGATCGTGTATTCGTCGGTATCGTGACATTAGTAAACCTGTGGTTGCATTTTTGCGTTAATCTTACACTTTTATGAATGCATTTGCTGACTTCAGCGTGCTTTTTGCTTTTTATTGTTTTGTTGTCATCATTCAGTAGCAACTACTTACCTACTTACTGGTTAGTGGTTTCAGAATAATAATTATTTATAAGTGCGAAGTATTCACATTTTTTTGAAAGTACTCGTTTGTGATCGTTAACCGTATTTGTACAGATACGATCCTGATGAAATAATTAGGTAAATAATAATGGTGCATGTACTATGTACATAACAATACGTATCTTCAATGATCAAAGCACCGCCAGCACCACTGAGTACTGTATGTATATATACGAGTACCCCAGAGCGAAAAATTATTTTGCATTTGTGTTCGTGTCGAGACATTTGTCCTATGCATTTGTCCATTTTGGTATTCCGTTTCATGTAATACCATTAGTGTTAATTCTGTAAGCACACGCCACAAGTTCTCAACTGATTGTAGAATCTGTATGTACATCTATATATAATGCAAGCACGAACTTACGGACAAAAACAAAGAATCTACAGATCTCATCGAACGTAAGAAATCAGTAAGGCAAAAGTTGTGGCCAATACTAAATCACCGACAAAATTCTAATGGTTTAACGCTGCCGTCCAGTGGTATACAAACATTAATCGGGGTAACGCTTCTGCAGTCGTCAAGTGAAAACTATGACGTGTTTCCATTCAAAACTTTGTAGGAAACTGGTGGATAAGAAGTACTCCCTTTATATCTGGTAACAATTATTCTCTTCATATCAAGTTTCATTCCGGCGCTTCCATAGCAATAATTGTCGCGTAGCGTTATATACGAGTATGGCATATTCCGCAAAGGCGTCTAATGCCTGGAACATCGCCGCGTATACAGTTGTCTTTTACAAAATAGTTGTCCACAGATGTTGCCAACGACCACGCGTAAATCGGACAAAACCAACGTGAACACGATGGGATCGATAAAGCACTGAATTTCATACATAATTTGTCCAGTCTTCCGCAACTCTTCATAAACATTCGAATCACTGCCCAGCACCGTCTGTATGATGTTGGTCACTTTGGTGGGTCCCCAGCAAATCAGCACGCTCAACGTCATGGCCGTTAGAACGTAGAACGGTCGCTTAACCCCCTCTCTGTGTCGTGTGCTGCCCGCCTGCGGTACATGAGGCAAGGTCACCTTCTCCGATGCGCCGCCAAGGATTATATTGGGATTGAAGAGCCTCGCACTGACCTTCTGCGTTGAGTGTCGCTTCCAGAATAGCAGCGGGTAGGCTCCCAGAATGATGAAAAAGGGCACTTGAAAAAATCCACGTAGCAAAAAATCTGAATACATTTTCTGTGATCCCGTGTCAATATCGCAGGAGGTGACGTTAAGTGTCGGACCGCGATAGTATGCAAAGTCGATTATAATAATAGGCAAAATTACTAAATGGCAGTATACAGCGCATCCGATACAAATGCATTTCGCCATAGTTTTAGTATGCTGCTGTTTATACGAAATGGGAAAGACGATGGCCCAGACGCGGTTTAATGTGATCAGCAGATGCGCATGTCCGAGGATGGCGCTACCAATCCAGTCGTTAATAATTTGAAAGTAGCAGGCTGTTGTTTTGGGATACCAGTCGGTGCTGATGCTGTCGATAATTCGCATTGGATCGGCAATCGCCAGGTACAAATTGCTGGATAACAGATTCATCACGTACAGAGCAAACGGTGAGCGTAGCTCGCGGTGAGTAAGAAAGGTCATAAGGACAAGGCCGTTTGTCAGGAGGGTCAATGCCATTGCTATAGCGGAAAAGGTCATCCTTCCATAATTATTATCGCAGCTTGCGTTGTTTAATGCGGTGGTATTATGCAGCATCTGGACGACAGAATAATTCGCATCAGAAGAATTATCGCGAGTCATTTTTGCCCGTGTTTGACTTTAAAAATCTCCAGATTTCGTGTTTGTAAAGCCCGCACGTTAAGCATAATCACGATAGGACAGCTTCGAATCGCAATTTTATATGGCTTAAACAAAAATTCGTTTAGCTCTGTTTAAGCCGGTTAATCCGTATAAAATAATGCAACTGGAAATAGAGCAGCCAGCTGTCGATGCTGCACTAGTACATACGCTTGATTAGCTCAATCAGGAAACATCCGCAATTCAGGAACTGATGCGACCTTGAACCACTGCGGCGCTTATCGGATTAACCTGGAATCATGTTATAGGAGGACTTTTTTGCAGTGCGTCATACAGGAACAGCTGTGTGCTCGTTATACGAGTAACAAGGGTAATATGCATGCTTAACGGAATTCAATTTTGCATTATAGCATTCCTGAAAAGAATTTTTTTTGCAACGATGATGGGAAAGATGATTTTGGCATACGTATCCTCTGTGGATCACAAAATAATTAGGTGTGTTTTACCTACGTCACGTGAAAAATACCGGGTAATGGAAAATTGATTGGTACGTTAAGAGTGGCATGAGTAATCTGGTTTACTGGTACATTACCGTTTTGCCTGAATAAAGACTGGATCATTATACCACTTTCGACAGCACCGACGATACCATCAAATGCACAGGCTGGTTTCTGTGTTCTTTCCTACCAGGTAGAACGCCGTAATAATTCTCGCCATGGACTATGAAGGCCATTTACGATATTAGCGCAATAAGAGAACCAAGGAAAGAATATTGGAGATGGTTCAGAATTATGAGAAGGCCATGAAAGTGGAAATAAACATTAAAATTGTAATACTGTAAGTCCTGAACAAGCAGCTCTTCTGATTGAAAGGCACAATCGGCACTCTTTTCAATACAATAATAATTTACAGTAATTGAGTATGCTACTGATCGGCTGTATTCTTGGAAAGCCGAAGTGAAAATTCGAAAGATCGGAAGCTGTGTTGATCCGTCCCATGATCAGTACTTCCGCCTGGTAATTCAGATGCAGAATAATATTAACAGATTCTTGTGAGAGTTTACGGATACAGTGTAAAGTACGCAAACACCTGTAAATGTCACTTAAAAATATTAAACTTATGACGATTTTTTACAAAACAGGGGTACATTTCGAGTCAAATACAAATTATTGTTTACAACAACAAAAGTCCAGTTATCGCTGCCGTTCCTTCCAGTGTTCCGAGTACGGAAGCGGCGCTGTCTCATGGGATTTCGAGGGGTATGCGTTGTCGAAGAAGCTCATGAGAGCGCGGTTCATTGGCATAGCGGTTTATTAACATCGCGGTTATGATTAACATAGCACAGAAAATCTTGTACAAATTTAAATCAATATTCTCTTGAAATTATTATTACATAGTTTTAACATCCAGTCTATTTCCCCCGGCAAAAAATGGAGTGAGCTGATGGGTTGACCTTTAGAATGAGCTAGCGAGGTGACCTTTAAACAATCCCGTGTCGTGATAATTCCCTCTGTTAGATCATTATTGTCATTAGTTTGGTGACTTGGTCAGAGCAGAACATAATGAAATTCCTGATGCTTCCTTTGAACATAAAAACTACACAGAAGAAGAGCTACATTATGTGTCAAAGTTCAGCCAATAGTGGTCTCAAAACCCTACGGACACCGGCGCGCCACTATCGTCCATTTTTGCACGGGTATGATCAGTAAACAAAACATTGTCTATAGAGGATTCGACCGTTGCGTATTACAAAGGGAAATGCTCCCAAATGGCTACCATACCAAGTTGTCAAAACTGCACCTTGTAAACATAAAGTGTGACGACTGTGTAGCTAGCCAGCTAGCCAGTAAACTCAGCTGACTGTACAGATCTGTACGCTGGGTACAAGTACAGAGACCTTAACAGAGTCTACTGGTCTATAGAAGCATAATTATCCTAAAACGTAACAATATTTACCTTTACCAACAAGGGCACAGCAATGGAATTGCACTCGATTGAAAATTATCCAAGCACTCTTGCGATTACTGATTTCAAACAAGAAAGTGCGCAATGCAACGGTTCAAGGATGGCCACCATTAAGTTTACTTCGTGCGCTATGGTTTTATTGAGAATATAATTATGCATCATATATTGTTTTTCCAGTAGCAATGTTCTTCGGTGAAGAATGATGAATATGACAGGTATAAAGAAGCCACCAACGGAAGGGTTTCTTGTGCGACTGACAAAGCCGGTTTTCTGGCTTGTGCGCATCGCCGGCCATGGAGTATCCATATTCGCAAGCAAACAGCCGTACGGATGCTCGCCGTATTTTCTCATTAAAAGCGCGATGCTACTTATCTGGATACATGCTTTGTTGGGAGGCCAAATTATCATATCATGCATTAAAATCGTCAGCCGCTTTCCTTCAACAATTAATTCGGCCGCTGACATCGTGGACGTCGCTAATCTATTATGCTCCAATACAGCGCAGATAGTCGCTACGTTCTATTTTTTCCTGGTGTCCCCAAGATTCTCTTATGCCATCCACAACATTGACACATTGCTGCAGAGACATTTGCGAAAAGCCCATAAATTTTACGTGAGGGTCTTCTTTTTGTGCTTGATGCTGCTGATACTAGCAAACAACGTTTATGATGTTTACTCGCAAATTCAGAGTGACGCTTTGAATCACAACGAACCATATGATTGGATGCGGGTCCTTGGACCTCTCAATAATGCCAAAGCGTCAAAAACCATTGGCCGATTTCTCGTCGTGTGTGATAGCGTGAATACTATAGCAGGCCAATTAACGCGCGTGGCGCTGTTCTCAGCCGTTCTCGCTATTGGACTCGGGTTTCAAGCACTGCTCAACGATCTGAAAATTTCGCTGCACAACCGCTTTTCCTTTGCGGCGTTAGAGCAAGGAATCGAAGCACATGACAAACTGGTCAAAGTAGCCAGACAACTGGAAGATCTCCAGAGTTTCGTATCTTTCTTGTTCACCGTCTTTGATATCTTGGTAATTGTGCAATGGATATCAAAGGCTCGACAAGGAACGGTCCATGCACCACCGGTATTTCTTACAATGATAGCTGTGGATCTGACTGTACGAATGGTGGTGCTAATTTACACCAGCGAACAGGTAAAGTTTCAGTACTACTGAGCAACCACTATGAACTTATCGGTAGATCTAGAATCCTACAACCATGTCGCTGGGCAGGGTGTCCGTTAACGGATTACTAGTTTCCAGCTGTATTGTCAGAGGCACATGACTGCGCCTGGTGCATACGGCCCACCATGGACGTACTGCACTCATGCTTGCCATACCGCCTCTCTCGCTGTACGTACGTGTGCTGCTGCACTGCACTCATACCCGCTGAAGCGGATATATGCGGCGCACACACTGAGCATACTTGCTCTCTCGTCCCTCTCTCGCTGTATGACTCAGCGTACGCTCGCGTTGGATTGAGTCCAGTCTGCGCATCATCACACAGCTGATGGCACACAGCACGTGCTTGCCGCCAGTTGCTTCTTTCACGCCTTGACGAACGCTCAAGAGCTCTTCTAGCATTCACTTGCTTGTTAGCCATCAGTGCTTTGTTTTGCTTTCCCTGCTATTACGCAGCATTGTTCCCTTTATTTGTACAATAAAGCACACTCGTGATCTCCTCGCGCTTGCCTGTTACATGGTAAGCAGAATCGTTTGGTTTTCTTTCGACGGAACCTTTGAGGAGACGGTGAAGGCTTCATTCACGGAGAACCTGTCTGGAAACCTTTTCAGTCTCTGTCAGACCGATTGCTGAAGCAATCTCTGCACTGACTGTCGATCAGAACGGTCGCATCGTCTTACAGCTGAGGAAAACGGGGATCACTGAAGTGATTCCTACCCAGCTGGTGAGCACAGTTCCTTGGTCTCTTCCACATTGAAGAGCGGAATCTCATTTCCCGAACGTACGGACATTTTCTTCTCCCAACTGACGGATCAGACTCGAACGAGAGTCTGCAGCGCGATAGGATTACTCCAATAATACGGGGACCTTCGCTTTGAACAGCGACCCGCAACTTTACTCGCGGATTTCAGCACGGAAACGACGGATTTCCGACCTCGGACGGAGGAAATCGACCGGAACCGACACCGACACCGACACTGGTAAAGTCACGGTTATAGGTCGATTTTAGCCGAAACTAGGTCGGCATTTCACTTTCTAGTGGTAGAAAACGATTTCTATCCGTAAGATTTAAATTTCTAACGGTTAAAAAGTAATTTTCGACGGAGAAACCGACTCGGAATTTTGCTTTTGGTCGAGAACCGACCTGCTAGGTCAACGAACCTGTCTAGACAGTCAGACAAAGGCTAACCGGCAACAGGTCGGAAATTCTCTTATTTTTGATTTCTAACGGTGTTTCGACCACCAGAAAATCTTCTTAATTAACAAAACTAATTTCTAACGGTTAAAAACTTCAAAATCCGACTAGATAAACTTTCTAGCCGACCTAAAATAATTTGTTTTTCTCGCGGGAAATAGCGCGAAAATTCTCGAACTTCCTTGTGACGTCATAACGACCGCTTATCAGTACTTAAGAGGCAGCCAATCAGCGTGCAGGGGAAAGTTCCCATAGCCTAACATAGGCGTGATTCATCGTTTTTTGCAAATTTTGCACGCGGCTCGCATTCCGTGACGTAGGCAGAAGTGCAAGACCACTTAACCTGTTACGTCACACTGGTCAGCACAGTAGCATAGGACGTACTACACCGTACTACTATTACGTACTGTACTGTACCATTGTACTGTATATTAATACCCTGTGTACTGAGTCACCAACAGACACATCAACAACAACAACAACATCTCACCGGACGGTCCTGACCCTTGGAAGTTCCTGAACAAAAAGACATTTTCTGATTTTGCCGAACATCTTCACACAGAAGATCGTTCGACTTTCTCTTTCTAACTGATTAAACTTTTAAGGCTCCACTAGAGCCGACCTGACTTGACAACAATGTCGAATCCCCGAGAGGATCAGTACGCGAGAAAGTTCAACACGGACTATTCTCGGCGTGCGAACATGACCGGGAAGTACTCACTTCGGTACGCCGGTCAAGACAAAAGTCAGCCGTCCTCAACCGACTCGACTAAGTCGGCCGAAGCAAGGGAGAAACGCAACGAACGCATCCTCCTTGCCGACTCGAATCCGACTTCGGATGACAGTTTCGAGGACGCCCGGGATAAAACATTCCTGGAAGCCCCAGCTGACACAGCAGCCCCGTCCCACCCGACCAAGGGGGAAGCGGAACAGCCGCAAGCTGAGACCACATTGTCTCATACCGACTTGGAGTCGAGCTCACACAGAGCTCAGGGCTCGGTAGTCACAAAGACAACCGAGCTCGGACGGCATTCACCCAACAGGACGGAAGAGGTGCCGAAGCCGACTTCGCCCAACATGGACGTTCCGACTAACCAAGTCGGAAGGAAATCGCCGACCACACAGGCCGAGCGAAAATCTCCGACTAAGCAAGTCGGTGAACAACAACCTACAGCGGCCGACCAACAAATGGTCGACAAGCCGCCGGCAAAAGAAGTCGGTCAACAGCAGGCCGACCTGCCACAAACTCAAGGGGCCGAACAAACGACTTCGACCGGAATCGATAAGCCGACAACAGAAGTCGGCAATGTCCAACCGACCACACAGGTCGGAAGGATTTCACCGACCTCGAAAGTCGGAGAAAAGGAAGTCGGCAACAAGCAACCGACTTCCCTGGAATGGCAACCAACCGACACAAAGTCGGATGCGGCCGTCCAGCCGACTAAAATACCAACCAGAACGGAAGATTCCGAGGTACCGCCACGAAGCGGCCCTCGCCCAGCTGGATCGCCGACCAGCATACCAGCACCCAATGAAAGGGTTATTTCACCGTTGAGCCGACCTTCGCCAACCGGAAGCGAGTCGACTCGAGTAACCGAAGCTCAACAAACGGCGAAGCCGACTAAGGCGACACAAAGTCGACCTGTCGACCTGAAGATCCGACCTTCACCGTTGATGTTCGAACCTGGCGAACTCGGTAGCGAAAGGACCCCGACACCGAACGACGAAGTCTTTGACACAACAAAGGTGTCAAGACCGAACAGTGCGGACGGATTCTTCACAACACCGGTGAAGTCCAACCAGGACGACCTCACCTACCAGGCCAGTACACTCGAATATACGGCTGAAAAGTGGATAGCGGCAACACCGCCCGAAAGGATCGTAGACGTCGACCTACTCCGCTCGAGATGCCGTAGACTGACCACTCAGATCGCTTTGGCAGACAGAATTATCGACTCGGCGGGAAAATCGCTCCGAAACTCGGAAGATACCCATCGGCTCGAACGAAGCAAATGGGAACGCGAAATGGCTGACGCCAACAAAGGCATCGCCATTCAACAACGGGAAATCGACCGGCTGAATGCCATATTGAAGCGTACCGACCAACCGTGTCGGCACGACATCGACGAAGCCACTACACTCAAGGGCATGTTGGATCGATCCATGGATGCGGTTCACGAGCTGAACCGAGAACTCGCCGAAGCGAACAAAGCGCTCGAAGAAGCCCAAAAAGACCTGGCCGATGTGCAGACCGCACTGGTCGAGTCGGAGCAGGCAGCTGGAGCGTTCCACCAGCAACTTAACACGGCCAACGAAGAAGCCGAGGTCTATCGAAACGAAGTCGATAGATATGTGGTGGAACTGAAGAAGGCCGACGACGAGATCGACCGCCTAACACACAGAGTCGACGAGCTCGAGGCGGAAATCGAACTTGTCTTCACCAGAATGGGACGACGGTTCATCGACGCGAACGCTCGGGACATGGGCTTTCCTAACCAAAGGACAGCCGACGTCGACCTGGTGGAAGCAAACGCCCAGCTAGCCGACCAGGTCCATGGACTGAACCAAGTCCTTAAGGAGGAACAGAAACTCCGAGCTCAACTTGAGTACAACTTGAACGAGGCCCAAAAGGTAAACGAGGCGCAACACAGTCGCATCCTTTACCTGGAGGCCCGTGAAGTCGAACTGTACGACTTCGGCGAACAGGCTGCCCGCAACCTCACAGACATGATGCGGCAAATGGACGAAATGGACATCGAAACAAGATGTCTGAGGGAAGAAAAGAAACACCTGGAACAAAGCCAGGTCGAACTTCCCCCATACCAAGAGCATAGTCGGGTTGAACCTCCCTCATACCGGACGTCCATGGCACAGGATCAACAGCCGTCACGAACAATCAGTGACATCCTGTGGGGAATTAACCCGACCCAGGAAATGGTGAAGAAGGAGAACAACACCTCCTACTTCGTCGGAGTCGTAACAACCGACCCGAGTGTGGGAACAATCCCACAACCACCAGCCGTACCAAGTGCTCCGGAACCGGAACACAATACGTCGACTGCAGCACCACGAGTGCCAACGACAAACGTGGCGACAACGACGTCGGCTGGTGCGTATACCAGCACCTCGTACGCGACGCGGACAACAATGTACGCGCCGGTACCTAATGCCAGAGGGAGATCGGACAACGGACGCCGAACGTCTCCCAATTCAACCACCAAGACCTGGCATGGAGGCATACCGCCCGCCACGGACGAACTCCAACCCGAACTTGCTCCGCCAGAACCCGCAGTTCGACCTTGAACGCGGGCGAGCTCGGTCATTCAACACGACTGACCAGCAGCAGGACGGACGAAACGGAGAAGATAGCTCCGACCAACAAGGTCGGAGGCCCCCAAACCGACCTACACAAAGTCGGATGCCGGCTCAGGGAACACAGCCCGACCGGTACGGAAGAGTCTACGACCAGCCAAGTGGATTCTACCCGCAGGCGCCGAGACAAAATCGAGCGCCTCCACCACAACAGTATGAAGGACAGCCCCAACAGCCTCGTCACACAGACCAGGCTCAGGCTCGACATCCGCAACAGGACGGATACGAAGGCCATGACGACGATGCCTACCAACAGGAGGCGTACGAAGACCAACAAGGTCATATGCCATACGTCCAGCCACCACCCGCCCCGGCTGCACAACAAGCTGCGCCGGCGGCACACCCAAATCCCCTGGAACAAAATCCAGCACACGTTGCTTTGGTACGAGCAATAGCCCACGGACGTCGGCAACCCTTACCACCGTTCGACGGGGACCACACCAAACTTCATGGGTGGCTTAAGCAAATCCGAAGCCTGTATCGTCAAGCCCAACGATGGTATGAAGACGATCAGACCTTCATGTCCGACTTGATAGCCGAACTGGACGGCCAAGCGAAAGAATGGCATACCCTCGAAGCCGCCGGAGAACCACTCGGCGGATGGCCAGTCAACTTATGGCTGACCAAATTCGAGCAGAGATTTGCGGACAAAAACAAAGAAGTGAACATGATATCCAGGATTAACAAACGGATATTCCGTTTCGGCGAAGAAACGCCGGAACAATACTACGACGCAATGATGTTCATGAAGTCCCAAGTCCCGACGGTCACAGACCAAATCATACTGTACCACCTTAAGGAGAACGTTCACGAACCCCAACTGCGGGCGGCCCTGGAAATCAGGATGCCGTCAACGCCGATCGAGTTCCGCGACTATTTACGGGACTTCGTTAACGGCAAGGAAATGTACGAGGTACGCAAGTCGCGTGACAGCGACTACGCTAGAGTTCGGGCAGCAACACCTGCACCTGTCCCGACTCCACCTCCGGCGATACCGCAACAGACCGGATATCAGCCCCACATGATGCCGGGATACCAAACTCCAACGGCACAGTACGGACAACTAAGTCCGGCTCCGACGCCACCGGTGCAACAAGCACCAGTCCAGCAACAGACGTGGGCAGGCGCGGCAGCAGCGAACCTGAATCCCCCGGCACCTGGAGTTGGAGCCCCCGTTAACAACTACGGCGGCCCAGGTTATAGCTCGGGCGGTAACCAAAACAACACAGGTTTTGGTTACGGACAGAACTCGAACCAGGGGTACTCCGCATACGGACAGTATCCTCCACAAGGATACGGCGGCGGAGGCTATGGTCGCGGAAAAGGACGCGGCGGCGGGAATCGCGGCCGTGGGAACTTCCCTAACCGCGGCGGAGGCGGCGGCCCACAAGGCAACCGACCTCCCCAGGCACAACAAAGTGCTCGGCAAGGAACATCGTACGTCGATAAGATGGAGGCGGCCTTCTTCCAGTGGACGAAGGACAAGACCTTCCGATGCAGGCACTGCATGTTCAATAACCATGACGAGTCGCGCTGCATCTATGGCTCGGATAACAATCCGAACCTTCGGTGGTACGACGACTGGTACCGCCGATACTCGACGAATGGCCCGGTAGGCTCGGTGAATCCCTTCTGGAAGGACATCGTGCCGCCGCCGCGCCAACGCCAACAGGCAGGAGGCTCGGGTAGCCCCGGTAACAGAAACCGGTCGCCCGGCCAGGGGAATGGCGGAAACCGCAACAATAGCGGTGGGAACCAACAAGGTTCCCCGGCATACAGAGAACCGTTGCCGCCCCGCCAGTCGTTAAACTCGACGCCACCCAACAATGGGCCGGCTCGGAGTAACTCCCCGGGAAACGCCCAAGGTCGATGAGCTCCGGTGACTCATTCGACCTCCAACATCCGACCGAACCACCGGACAAGGATAACCCCACTAACCAGCCGCTTACTTCCCGGAACGAACCGAACTTCCCCACGACGATTGAGGAAGGCTACCAACAGGTAGCCACCATCCTCCAACTACTCGGACTGAACGAAAACAGCTCCGAGGAGGACTTCGCAAAGGCGATATCGGCCTCCACAAAGGAGGCGGAGACGGCTCGGAAGTTAGCCGCTCAGTTCGGCGTGTACGCCAACAACGGCACCGTCGAAGCGTGGCCCGGGATGCAACAAGCACTCGAGGCGACCGACCCAGCCCCTCGATCCGAAGCTGGAACGTCGGAGGTCGGAACGCAGAAATTGCCCGACCTAAGCAGTGCGAACAAAGCGACTGCGCCGTCCGTCACACAAAGTGACGTAGTACGGCCCGGCCACGGAAGTTGGACCGGATTGCCGGTGAGGATAAACTCAACCGAGCAGGCCAGACGATGCCCAAGACGCGGAGGACCGGGACGCCGATTCACGCACCGGGGCAACAGAAACTTCCCCAATGTATCATCCGGACGCGCAACGGATAGATACGCTGCGACAATGGCAGCCATCGACCTCACCGAAGAATCGGAAGGAGAAGTCGAAGAATGGGAAACGGTCCCATTGGGAGCACAGGTACCCGTTTACTCTCGGCCGGGAGAAGCGGACCTCTTCCAGCCAAAAGAGCGACCAGCTAGAACGATAGCCAGTTCTCGAACATTCCTGAACCTCGACTATATGTGGTCGAAATTGAGGCCAACAGACACCTCAATAGAGGAACGGATACTGGCTCAGGCACAACGGTTCCGAACCGCCGAATTACCGGAGGACGGAGTAGCTAACCGACCTGAGGTACAGGAAGCGGGTGAAGTCGGAGTCGAACTTACACAAAGTTCAACTCAACAGCCAGCCGACCACGGACCGGTGTCACTAATTCCCATCAAACCAACGATACGGGAAGTAACTTTTGAGAAGGGAACGCATAAGAAACCGAAAACAGTTCGAGCTTGGACACACGAAATCCAAGTCGGATCCACGCCCACAATGGCGATGTTAGATACCGGAGCGGAGACTTCGCTCATCGAACAACGGTTTTGCGAGAGGAACGGTTTAACGATGCAACCCCTCGGACATTACACCAAAATACTTGGAGTGGGCGGACAAGTCGCCTTTGTAGTGTCACACTGCTGTACGGCACCTGTAACAATGCAGGGCTTTACTAGCCATCACACATTCCATGTCCAGCCGACCGAAGCGGATATCCCAGTGCTACTCGGATGCGACTACCTGCATTCGAAGTTCACCTTTATTCTTACACCAATTCCAATTCCGGAACAATCGGAAGGAAAGACGGTAGTGCAGTCTATCCCGATACCAGAGGCATCGGACACGGTAGGAAACGAAGCTCGGATTAGTCGGCTTGATCACCCGGCGAACTCCACACGTAAAATCTGCCGCGATTGCCGGGATACGAACCGCACTCTGTTGGAGGAACTAGCACTCCACAACGTGATAGAGCACTATCAGAAACGGATACGCAACGGTACACTACGAACGGCAAAGACGGTACTGAAGTCTATCCCGATACCAGAGGCACCCGCTGAAGCGGATGCCCAGAACCTAGAACGAGTACGACAAAAGTACCGAACTTGGTTCTCGGGAGCTCGACACTTTCTCGACCAACGGACGTTAGAGATGGTGACCACTCTGCGACAGAACGGAGCGGTAACTTACGAGCAAATACGGGACGCACAACAAATGTGTGAACCTGTAATCGCCCTCATGAATGACATAGAGGACGAAGCATGGGAATGGGAAGATGAACGAATTCCGATCCATCGACAGTACATGGAATACGGACTCCCCGTCCCACGACCTTTGGAAATGCCCTGCCAAGAACTAGGCTTTCAACTTTTTGCCTATATGCAGCGAGTTCAGTTGCACGGAGAATCGTCAACGACCGCATTCTGGCAACGGTATGGCGAAGACACCGCTATAACGCGACATGTTCCCGACCCATTGCCGCCAATTGAGGAGCATACTCCGACCACAGTGCAATTCGTGAGTAGCCCGGCGAAACCCCAGGACGACGTAATCCTGGAGGAAACTGATAAACCTTATCAGTGTACCATCTGTAAGGACAACATTGACGGAGTGGTACGGGCCATAAAGGCTCATCACGACTTAACTTGGTCGGACGACAGACCGTCGTCACCGTCACCTCCGCAACAGGAACGGAAGGTAGACCGCTTTCGGAAGCCCCAACAGACGAGCATCCGATGGCTGAGCGACATAGGCTCACAACCAACCGACCTTGAGAACCAGGACGGGAGCAAATCGACCTACCCAACCGACGGAGCAAGTCGACCAAGCCGAAACGACCACACAGGTCGAAGTCGGCAATATACCGCAAGTTGGACAGGAAGACGGAACAACCGTCGAAAACGAAGATTACCAGTCGGACGACTCGGATATACAGAGTACGAGTGATTCGGCGGACACAGACTCCGATAACCGACCTTCGGAAGAATCCGAGGAAGAAGACGACGAAGAATTCGATCTGTCAGTCCGACACTGTAAGACGGATAAACCGAGCATAAACGACTCGGATGATTCGTCATCGGAGGACGAAGAACCGACCTACGATGTCCGACTAACTACGGCATTGCGGACTATAGTTCACACAGAATTTATAGTCGAGCAACCGGAACAAACCGAACAACCGAAGCCAGTCGACTCCGAACAACAGGAGGAACTTGACCAACTTAAGGCTTTGTGGGAATTCGGAGGAGGTAAACCGGAGGAAGACGATCTCCGACCTCCAACTTTAGTCGTCCAGCAGTTGTCAACCGAACAACCGACCTTGGCTAACTTAACCGACCAACAGAAGTCGGAGCATTTCAACACATGGAAGGCACGAGTCGCCAAAGTAACGACGATCGAGGAGTTGGACCTGGACAACAAATGCCCAGAAGTCCACCACCTAAAGCTGGATCCCCACGTAGAGACGAAAGCGCTAGACCGACAAGTCGTCTTCAACAGCGAGCGAGTCTCTCTCCCAGCATGGTCAACATGTTCGATAAAGGTACGGACGGCCAAACCAATGGACCCGAGAAGACCAATTTACTTCTCTACCCTACAACGGGTAGTCCGACCTATCCGGCCAATCGAAGCCAAGATCGACATCCGACCGACAAACGACACGGCCTGGATAAACATTCAGAACACGACTCACCAAACAAAGGTGCTGAAGAAAGGTGTTCGACTCGGACATATGCAATACGCCGATGTCTATGAACCGGAAATCAACAATGCATTCGTCGAATGGGAACTCCCACACAGAGTGGCGAAGACTTGGCCCCCGACTCGGGAAGCAAAGCCAAAACCCCAATTCGAAGTTTTCGAGGCAACAGGAGTTCGAGCCCAACGGAAGGTCAAACTCATCCCTCGAGCCGTAACCATGGTAGAAGTCGTCCTGGACGTACCGGTATCCAAGGACCAAAAATTGATGTACCTCGGTGAATCCGACCCCAAACGAGACGGAGTCGAATTCATGGACGGCGTAACCAAGCATGACGGGAAACGATTCACCGTCATGGTGGCAAACCACACTCATCGCGAGGTGACCTTACGCAAAGGTGCCCCGATGGGTCGAGCCGAAGCATTTACAATGATGACGGACGACCAAAAAGTCGAAGAAGCACGAGTCAACACGGCTGAAGTCGAGCAGGAAGACGCGGAATCCCAAGAGGAGCGACGAAGAATCATCGACTCCATGAACTTCGGTAAAAACTTAACCGACGAGCAACTAGCCAAACTGAAGGCCGTTGCATGGGATTACCGGACCGTATTTCCGACCTCGAAGAAACCTTACGGAGACGTCAAAGGGGTAACACATACCATTGATGTCCAAGGGGCGCAGCCGATTAAGATGAACCCCACCAGGACAAGCTGGAAGGGACGTGAATTCATCCAAAAACACGTGCAAGAGATGCTCGACCAAGGAGTCATCGAACCGTCATCGGCAGCATGGAGCTTCCCCGTCGTCTTAGCCGCGAAACGGAACGGAGACGGTACGGTAGGAACACGCTTCTGCATCAACTATATCAAGTTGAATGCAGTTACGAAGAAGAACAACTACCCACTACCGAACCCGGACGAACTACTGGACCGATGTGCCGGAATGGAATACTACGGCAAGGTAGACTGTCAGTCCGGCTTTTGGCAAATCCCCATGGATGAACAGTCCAAGGACTACACGACCTTCGTAACACCCGAAGGCATGTGGCGATTTAACCGTATGCCGTTTGGAGTCTGCAACGGACCAGCAACTTTCCAAATGCATATGGACAAGATCACGGCATCAGCTCGGAAGAAGGGTGTGTTCGCCTACATTGACGATATCATCTTCTTCGGCAAAACGTTCGAAGACTTCCTTGAGGCTTTCCGAGCAACCCTCGAATGCCTCCGTGATGCTGGATTTACGGTCAAACCCTCCAAATGCGAGGTCGGAACGGACAGACTGCTGTTCCTGGGACATGTTCTTAGTAAAAACGGAGTCCAGACCGACGATGAGAAAGTGGCCTGTATCGCAGAACAAAGCTGCCCGAGAACTGAACGGCAACTTAGGTCGTTCCTCGGACTGGCCAACTACTACCGGAAATTCATCCGAGGATACGCTCAGAAAACTTCAAAAATGTACGAGCTCCTCCGGAAGGATAAGAACATCAAGCTCGATTGGACGGAAGCCCACACGGCTGAGTTCAACGACATCAAGAAGGCGCTAACAGAAGCACCTGTACTGGCAAAGTTCGACCCGACCAAGAAGACCGTCATCGAATGTGACGCAAGCGGAGCCGGACTTGGCGCGGTGATCTCACAAGACGATCACCCAATCGCCTACGCCAGTCGAGTCCTACGTGGACCGGAACTCAACTATGGAGTTACCGAATGGGAATGTTTGGCCGTGGTATGGGCGGTGCAGAAATTTAAACACTTCATCGACCACGGACCATTCACCGTAAGAACGGATCACCGAGCACTGCAGAACCTGCTCCGATGCGAGTCAAACCGACCTGGCATCAACCCTCGACTAACGAGATGGGCACTGGCTTTACAAGGACGGGACATAACCATCGAGTATAAGCCAGGAGTTTTCTGCGACAATGCGGACGCCCTGTCGAGATGGCCACTCGAACGTAGTGACGACAAAGATCCACACGAAGAGTTGGACCAAGTCCCCAACTTCGAGGACTTCAAGGACGAAATTAAGGTCTGCACAATACGGACTCTTAGACGTCTGAAGGCAAATGCCTCAAAGAAAAGGAAGAAGGATCTGAAGGAACCACCGAAAATCCCCCTTCCACCGGTTCTCCCCGGATGCAATGTCATAACCGACTGGGACGACTTGAGTACCACAGAGGTCCGAGTCATTAATATCCCAGCATCGGAGACACCGGAACCGACCATTCGGACCATCAACACGGCGGAAGATGACGAGTTGGAAGTCGAAAAGACACTCCCACCTCCACCCGAACCGAACGTAGAACTTCGGAAAGCGCAGTTGCGAGACCCACAACTACGCAAAATCATTGATGAACTGGAACACCCAGAGAACCTTGACCATAAGTCGCAACATCTGGAACATTACCAGATGGCGCAAGGAGTCTTGTACAGATTGAAGACCATCAACACAAAGTTGGAACGGTGCTTCGTCGTACCACTCTTTATGCGTAATCAAATCATCCGATCACTCCACGATGGAAAAACCGGAAACCATTTCGGACGGGAGAAGACGATCGAAGCGCTGAAGCTGCGTTACTATTGGCCACGGATGAACACCGATGCCATTGCCTACATTGAGAAATGCCGACAGTGCATCATGACCAATAAGCAACGACGCCCACCACCTGGTAAACTCCAGAAGATGGAAGTCGGTGAAGCCTGGTATCGCATCTACGCGGACTTCAAAGGTCCTCTTCCTCGAACGGAGACGAAGGGATACCAGTATATCGCAGTGGTAACCGACCAGCTGACGAAGTTCACCGTAGCTCGGGCAACGAAGACGAATACCGCGAGGGAATTCGAACGGTTCTTCGTCAAAGACGTCCTTTTGAAGTATGGAATGCCGACCTTCATCCACTCGGACAGAGGGACACACTTCACAGCGAAGACGTTCGCTAAGGTCGCACGGATCTTCGGCATCCAACATACGCTCGGAACTGCCCATCATCCGGAAGGACAAGGACAAGTCGAACGGCAAATGCAAACGATTTGGGACGGAATCAGGAAGTTCTGTGACGTAAAAGACGGACACCGATGGCACAGAGCCTTGGATTATGTCGTCTGCGGAATGAACCGAGCCGTCCACGCCGCGACTAAGTTCTCACCATTCTACATGATGTATGGTCGACAGATGACCATGCCACAGGATATAGTGGCCGGAACGAATACACCGGAAACCTTTACGGATAAAGAACAATATATCCGACGGATAAAAGAACGACTTCAACGCTCGCACGAGATTGCTCGCATCAACATTGATGAAGCATTCGAACGGAACGCCGAGCATTACAATAAGAAGAAGTCGAATCCGACCTTCAAACCGAGGGACAAGGTAACGGTGGAATTCCCGACCAAGGACCCAGCTCGGAAGGAACGCTATGATGGAGTTTGGACGGTCATCAACTATGTTGGCCCAAACAACTTGCTCCTCCGATGCGAAGACGGACGTGAAGATACGGTAGCCGTCGACCGAGTTAAACACTGCCGAGTCGAGACAAGTCGACCAGCAACTCGGTCAACTGGCCCGGTAGCCGACCCGACAGAAGGGAAAGCTACTCGGAAGCCGAAAAAGAAAGTGGAAGAAACCGTCGAAAATCCTTCGAATCCGACCAACGATGCGGATAAAACCGAACCGAAGATGAAGAACAAGCGAGGTCGACCTCGGAAGAAACCTCCGACCGACTTCGAGACACCTGCACTGAAGGAACTTCAGAAGCAAGATGTGATAGCTGCCGACCCAGCACCGACCTCGGAGGAAGTCGACGAGCACAAAGCTCAGCCGACCACCGAGCAGCCGAAGAAGTCGGATGATAAGTCGGAAACGCCGGTCCAGCCAGCCAACCAACTAACAGAGGAACCGAAGTCGGCAACAAAGCCAGCTCGGAAAAAAGAGGACGGTAAAGCAAACCGACTCGTCGGCACCGACCACAGAGGCCGTTGTAGCCGACTCGGCAGTCCAACCGACTAAGCCAAAGCGCAAGTACACGAAGCGGAAGGTCGACTTACCTAGTACATCGGCGCCGACCATGAAAGTCGTAGCAGCCGACCAGGCAGTCGAACCGACTAAGCCGAAGCGGAAGTACGGTACAGTCAAGAAACCGAAGCTAACGGCACAACAGATGCTGGAGGAAACAGAAGTCGCTGAAGATGAAGCCCATAAGGAAATCCTCGAACGAATTACCGAAGGACGGGCGGACTCGGAGAAACCAGTCAAAACAGCAAAACCTAAGACACCCAAAACAGCAGTCACAACAGAACAGACTCAGTCATAGGGCCATAGGCGTAAAACTTAGAATAAGTTTTAGGTAGCTTAACAGTAGCCAGATATAGATGGACCTTTGGTGTCGAAATGGAACCTCTTCAGTTGACCGGAACATCTTCAGTTGAATGTACGGGAGTTGGTAGAATTCTAACGCGCCGTATTTCCTTTCCTTGACAGCAAGCAACAATGTCAGGTCGTCACCGACACGACCCACCTTCCAGCGGATCGAATAGCGGACGTAGTGGCAGCGGATCGAACCGATCACAGCCCTACCCGACTTCTTACACGAGTCATCGCTCGACATCGCGATCGGATAATTCGCGGTCGGCCACACAGACGCCCTTACCGCAGGTAGATAACCCTAGTGCTAACTTAACAGCTAATGTGTTAGCAGGTCTTACGGTCGGGTCCCAACGTGGAGCGATACCGCCGCAGGTTTTGCCGCCGAACACAGCAGTCGATACCACAGGCTGTCTGTGGAACCTCGGTACTGGAACGAGTCAAACGACTCCGGTAACGGCAGCGGACCTACATGGTCAAATGCCACCGTATCAGTGGTCGGCACCGACAACAATAGTCGGACCGACCAGCTCGGCATCAACAATGATGACCGGAGCAGCTTACCCGTCACCGACAATGGTGTCAGGGATGGCGAACACGCCAGCAACGATTTACATGGTGCCCACAATGGCGCCAGGGATGGCCAACATAGCCGGTCCGATCTACACGACGCCCACATTGGCGCCGAGTAGTTTCCCATACACTCCACCGGCGATGCGATTTGCATCAATTCCGCCAACGCCAGGAATGCCACCCCCACAAATCGCAACGATCAGTATGGTCAACCCGGATGGCACACTTTCGCCACCAAGGCCAATATTGCTCACGCCACCGACGTCGCCGACTCATCTCCGACCACCTGGACAACAAAGTTCCTGGATGGATCCGAATGCGACGACCCACTTAATGAACCGGCTGAATCAGCACAGAAGTCAGGTCGGAGGACAGAGCCAACAAGTGCCTGTTTCGACGACGGCCACACAGGTCGTAACGTCGATGCCTCCACCTTTGGTGGTCGTCCAAGAAATTAACACCAACGGAAGGACGGACGAAGAACTCCGCCAACAAGCGAAATTGGCTCGTGCTCACATAGACACGATTAGCCACGCGTTGACGCAGACTTCGCAGATGGATCCAAGCCACGCCGACTATCGAGCGGCACTATTAAATCAGCTCTCTTATAATGAGACACGGCTGAACGAGGCTACCAAGACGCTCTATCAAAGGGAACAGCAATCCCTCCGAATCTGCCAGCAGGCAGTAGCTCGAAATGTGGCCCAGAGACTGGGAGACCCAGAACCAGACCCTTCTTCGATAACCACACAGGTTGTCGTACCGACGTCCCAGCCAACTCCGTCGACTTCGGAAGGCCAACAAGTGCCTGGCCGAACACCGTCGTTGGAGATCGGAAAACTCCGCGTCCAGAAGGAGGAGGCCATGAAGGAGGCAATTAAACTCAGAATGAGTTATTCAAAAATCCCCCATACATCGGAGAACTACTCGGCCGAGATGGGAAGGATAGGCCGAGAAGAACAACAACGTACCGATCAGGCCGCTCACCTGGAAAGGAAGATACGAGCCGAGGAACGGAACTTGCGATCGTCCGGAATCTCAGCACCGACCACACAGGCGGTGATTGACGAGAAATCCGGTTAGCTCGGCTGGACGCTTTAGCGCAAAAACGCGACGAATACCTCCACAGGATCGACGAGGCGAAGCGACGCCTGCCCACACTCGATCCGACCAAGGAACATCATCATCGAATTTTCCAGAGCAATCTCGAACTGATTGACCACTGGACAAAGAAATACATGGAGCAGGAGAATGAAATCCGAGCACTCCAACCGGTGACGACCCAACCAGCGGCCGTACCGACGAGCCAACCCCAACCGATGATGACGGTGAACGTAGGCCAAGGATTGTTACCAATCCAGATCCCGGCTTTCCAACAGCCGACACAGCAGGTCCCACAAGAACTACCGGTATCCCCGCTCCCAACACTGCAGGAGCTACGGGCATTCTTAAGAATGGCTGGAATAGTTGTGGAACGAATGGGCGCGGTCATGGAAGATACACAGGCCGGAACTCCTGAATGGCAAGCCCTTGAACACAACGGGAAAGTCATTCGCGATTATATGGCAGGACTTCAGTCATATTTGACTACCGGACTGCCAACAACGATGGCAGAATTGACCGTCATCCGAACAAGGATGCAGAATGCGCAAAACCGCATCGACCGTCATCACCACCTGACCCAGAACTTGGAAGCAGCGGAACGGAGGTCGTCAGCCGCACCAACCCCTCAGATAACGGACGTACGGGCCGCCATCGAGGTCGGAAATCGAATCCTCGACGGCATAAGAATGACGCAAGGTGGAGATTTACCAGCTATCGCCAACAGAGCTCAGATAGTCAACGACCTCCACCGAAGCTTGCGCATCGCCCGCCAATTACTTGAACTACGTGACGGGATAACGACAGATGACCAAGCCGTCCGACTGAACATGCATTACCGAAGGATTCAACAGATAATCCAGAGCCAGACGGGTGGAACCGAACAACAGGTCCCCCAGCTCAGGTATCATGCAATGGCACTTCAGATTGGACAGGATGACCAGACGACAGAAGTCTGGAAAACCATCCTCGACGGCAAAGAAGCCCTCCAAGCCATCTATGGACGGATAGCCAATGGAATCCAGAATCCCACCGACTTAGATCCAGTTCGGAAAATTAACGATCTCATAGCTCACATAGGGCTAACTGAAGATCTTACTCGGTACGGTTTGCCCACCACAGAGGTGGACAAACACCGACTCCGAACAGCCATGGATCAGGTGAAGACGGCTGTCTTGACGGAAAAATCTCCGACCTCACCGACGGACGGCGCCCAACCGACGACGCTACCCTCGACAGCCATGGTGACTTCACCAATATCGTCGCCTCCCCCACTACCGACCACACAGGTCGATAGTGGAGCTCACCCGCCGAACACACAAGTGTTCGACCCGGCACGTCTGCGGACGCTCGAAACACTGAAACGGAGACGGGACGAAGCGACCAACCAGTCCAATACAATTAGGGAACGGATGCAGAACCTCCCAACAAGCGGAGCCGACCATCCCCAGAAGTTCCAAGTTCTGTTGAATCAGTACAAACAAGTGTCTGATAGCCTTACGGAACTCGACAAACTAATTCAGGTTGAACAACACATGATTCAACTAACCGCTACACCGCGATCGGCGAAGACCACACAGGCCTTAGCCACACCAGCTGTAGACGGCGAAAAGACATTCGCAGACGCAAAAGCCGCCGTGGAGGAGGCCAAGCAAATTCTGACAAAGGTATACGAACGTTCCCGACAAGGCTTGGAACGCTTCGCCTTGCAGAAGATAAACGACTTCACAACTCACATAGAGTTAGTCGAAAATCTGATCCGAAGCGGGATGCCACAAACATTGGCGCACCAACAGCTGGTACAGCCAGGAGTCGAATTATTGTCGAAACTTAATGCCGACAACCGGAGCATTCTAACCTTACCGTCGACGACGACCACACAGGCCGCAACGTCGACATTACCAGCCAAACGAAGCCAACGCCGACCAGCCGACTCCGACACGGAGACTTCGGACGCATTACCGTCGACCTCATCGGCCATGGAAATGCACTCGGCAATGCGGAAAAGCCGCAGGGAAAAGATGGCTGGAATAATAACCGACGGGTGGAATCTACTGGAACACCTCCAGCGATCCTTTGTCAACGAGACACCGTCCGATCCTGAAACTCTTAAAGTGGCGAGACAGAAAATGAACGACCTGATGGCCTACCTGAAAAAGGCGGACATCCTCATGGGTAAAAGTGAACCAACCGAGGCCGACGAACGGCAACTCAGGTCGGTAGTCGAACGGATCACAGAGATCCTCGACGCGGAACCGGCATACTCTAAGCGGATTCCGACTCCATCGCCACCTCGCCGAGCAGCACCGACTACGACAGCGGTGATGACTCTAGTCGGCACGACACCGATGGAGAACCCAATCGCCAACATGGACATAATCACCCAAGCGGGACAGGATTTAGCCGATATTTTCTTCCACCGACTTAGTGGAACCTTAACGGAACAAGAGGAAACCGACCTCACCCGGATCGACCGAGCATTACGACTCGAGTTGGATTGGGCCGATACTCTAGGCTCATGGGAGATTCCACCGCCGGGTCCGAACCGAGACCGGCTTATTGAGGCACTTCAGTCGGTGATCGACTATGTCAAACAGTACTTGGCTAACCCGAACAAAGCGGGAGCACCGGTACCAGCTCGGGAGAGAGCACCTTCCCCAGTCCCATCAGTGGGACTCGACGTCGAACTTCCATTCACCGAAGCAGTTGAACAAAAAGAAGTCAACATCGGTGAAGTTGAAGATCAATACCGAGAAGCGGTCGAAGTTATGGAGAAGCTCGGAAAACAACTCCGGGAGCTCGACCCTAACAACGCTACGGAGAAACAGATGCGTGACGCCTTGGACCAGCAGTATACTATCTGCTCAAGGCGGGTCGAAGATTTGTGGAAAGTCCTAGAAGCTAACCCACAAAGGGTTCAGCCGACCTCCACTCAGTCACAGCCGACTACTTCACAGCAACCGCCCGAGCCCACAATGGTCGAACAGCGGGCAGAACTTGATCAGAGGTTGGCTCGTGCTAAGAAGATTGCTGCCGACTTACAACGACAAGTCGACAGTATGGACGGAACAGATCCGACCATCCGCAACATACGGACAGCAATCGGAGATCAACTTAAGATTTCCCAGATGCACGTCCAAGACATAGAGGCGGAGTACGACATGCTCCGACGCAAATGGATGACGGATAAGACACGTCAGGAACGACTTGAGAGATACCGGAAGGAAACGCAACAAGGCGCATCCGGTTCGCAACAGCTGAACACTTCGAGTCAGCCGACCTCGACAGCAGCTCGGATTCAGCTCCAGCCGACCTCAACAATGAGTTTGGCTCAACCGAAACCGATGGAAATGGCCGACCGGCCCATGTCTCCGGCTACAGAAGCTCGGATCATGGAAGCCATACCGGACACGGACGAGTTGCCGAGTACGGTCGCGCCACATATAGTCAAATTGTTGGTTCGAGTAGCGGAACTCATCACAGAGATGAGAGCCCGCAGAAATTTCTGTGTCGACAACAGTCAGGAAGCAAACGACTTGGATCGAGACATCCTGGCCTGGGGAAATAACGCTCGGTTCATACGACGACTTTGTCATCCGGACGCCCCCCAAACGACCAGGACTCGACAACACCTGATCCGTACTACATCATGGTTGGAAACCAGGGTGAACGAGTACGAGGAGGAAAAGCAACGGGACGAAGAAGAGAAGTCGACCAGCGTGGCAACAAACGCCATGGCTGAAGGTCGGTCGTCTAGGATCACAAAGATCCAGACGGCTCGGAAACCGAGTTTCGACTCAGTCCGACTTCCACCTCCAGCCCCACCAGCCAAACCCGACCTTGAATGGATAAAAGCAGTCAACACACAGTTACTGCGAGCGGACGCTGTTATAGTCGAACTCCGAAAAATGATGGACGAAACCGACCAACGGAGTCCACAGTATTGTCAGATCGACATCAACCTCGGACACTTGGAGAACAACACCAAGGAAGCCCGATTTATCCTTCGACCAACAACAGTGTGGTCAGCTAAGAATCAGGAACGGCTACAAACATTAGTAGCCATGATTCAGTCCTTTGTAGACGACTTCTACAAACGGAAAGAAGCGGAAGAACAGAAGAAATCGAAGAGGCCGCCCTCGGCCAAAAAGCCAAAGGTACAACCTGTCAAACCGACACAGGTAGTTCCACCGGTGAGTCACCCAGACGAGCCGATGGACGAAGTGCCAGTCCCCCCACTTGAAGGCGACGACGAACCGATGGATACGTCGGAGGAAGCCGGAACAACGGAAGTAACCCGACCTAAGCCCCTGGAACGACCTACAACGTTACCTGGGCTCTCACAAAGAGAACCACAGAGTGAACGAACACCTGATGGTCGACTTATCCTCCAACCAGGCGGATCGAACTCACCAAAGTTTGCACGGAAGCCAAAAACGACGGATAACGTCGAAGAGCATGGACCACGCAGGCGGCTCTTCCCGTCGAAGTCGCCATCACCAGTCCCAGTCAGGACCAAGGAACAACTCTTGGAAATCCTGAAGGCGACTCCGTCTTCCCTACCACCGGCCGAAGAGAAGCCGAGCCCGTCGCGGAAAGTGATGGGAGCAAAAGCCTTGTTTACTCCGGCCGTCCATAAGAAGCTAGTCGGCCAAGCCAAAACGCTGGACCTTCAACGGATACTCTACGAAGCACAACTTCAAGGAGGTATCCGAGATCGGACCATGACAGAAGAGCAACAGACTCAAATGGCCCAGAAGATCCATGCTACCATCCAGGATAGAGATAAAGTCCTGAGAAGGTTGGTTACTCTGAGATGCGGAAAGCAGGAGTTACGACAACTCCCGCTGGATACGAACATGATCCAGACGATTCAGCGGCTCCGCAACCCGAGCATCAACCCGGGCGCCTACACATTGGAGATTCAACCTCGGCCTGGAGAAGAGGTTACCGAGAAGATTCCGATAACAATGTCGGATAGCAGCGAAGATGAGGAGAACGCGGACAACATCGACTCCGACGACTCCATGCACCAAAAGGCAGCGGCACCTACGAAGGGATCTATACCGAAACGAGGTAGATCGCCGGTAAAGCAGATTTCGCCGACTCGATCAGCATCCCAGCCGACTAAGCTGCCAAGTCAACCGACGACTGAGAAACCACCTAGGTTCTCACCTCGGAACACCCCAACGAAACCAAAGAAAACCGAAGAAGCGATGGATACAACATCCCCTTCGGAAGCGCGAGTCGGAATTACGGTCGAAACGTCACCACAAAGGGACGAACCGACCTCCGTTCACTCTGGTCCACGTCTAACAATAGACGAGTCTCGAACGAACGAGTCGACGACCGAGTCGGGTAACATACCGACCAAACGGAGTACGGCCAAGGAGAAACCACCTCAAGACTCGTCGCGGGAATTTCATGACGACCTAGCCTTTACAACACGTAAAGGACTTGACGAGGTTGGAACAGGACGTCTGCATCGACATGGCGTACCCAGAGGATAGGGAACTCTGGCATTCGCTGAGAATCCGACGTGCCAGTATAGTCGGAAACACCACGGAAGCTCGGCGTGACCACGACCGACTTACCGAGAAGATGGCCGACGTGATGAAACGAATGGGAGAACACTACCGAGTGGAAAGGAGTCGACCTAAAGCCCTACAAGAGGCTACGTCGACTCAGCGTAAAGTCACCGCCCCGGAACCCAAGTCGACTAAGAAGACGGTACAACCACCCGTCGTCAAAATGAAAGTTCCCCCTCCGATTAGACAACCTTCTGTCCAAATTGACGATGATCTTGACGCAAGGGTCATCAACTCGGCTAATTCTGCGAAATCCCACAAGGATAAACGGAAGGCTAAGAAGGAAGCAGCAAAACGGTCTGCCAAGCCGCAGCCGACGGAAACCCAAAAGAAACCAGTCAAGTCGGAAACCAAGGAGCCGGCCAAACCGAAGTCGGACTCCACGGTTAAGACGCCGAAGCCCAACCCGGCTAAGCGGCATAAGTCATCTGACGACTTGGATATTTCGGATGCCGGCCCACAAAGGACCGAGCAGAAGGAGAAGGCTCAAGAACCGCACGACAAGGAGGCGGTCGAACGGAAATTTAAGGAAGTCATGGAACGAACCGGCACAAAGCCGGCTAAGACTTCAGGAGGTCGGCTACGAAACCCACCAAAACCACCGACTCCGCCTGAACAATCTCAGCCTTCAACATCCAAGCAACAGTCCGATGTAGAATCCGACCAGGCCTCGGACATTGAAGATAAGGATTCAATCTCCGACCACGGAGATGGGGATCCCTATGAAGGATTTAAAGGCGACATGAAAGAAATGTTTAACCATGGAGCGGACACCGACGAATCCCAGTGGCCAGCTCCAGACGATGTACGCGAGCGTCTTCCGGACGAACAGCCGGAGGACCCGGTCGACACATTAATCCGCACAGTCCGCGTACATGTCGAAGTCGTCCGTAGTATTCGGAGTGCCAAGGAAAACGGCAGGGACATCTACCAATCCCTGGTACAAGACTTGTCGAATAACATACAAGTCGAAGGCGAAACCGGAACGTGGTTAACGCATCAACTCATGATGCAAATCGTCGCCTGGACCCTCGATTACGGATTAGCAGTCGCCGTCCACCGACAATGGGGACGGATGGCCGAAATTATCCAACCGGACCTCATCAAATCACTTAAAAGTGCAGCAGCAAGAAACGCAGACGACACACCGACTAGAATTGCGCGGTGTATCGGATACATCCGGAATCCCCGCGGATCGACTCTGGTCCAAATTGCCCGTGTATACAACGTGATGTACATGGACAAAAAGGGGAACATCGATGAAATTATCACGTATAGGATAGGCGAACGAATCGCCCTCCTGGTTGAGCAACATACTCTCCAGACGACTAACGCAGAACGCGACGTGCCAGTTCGGTATACCGTGCCAAACTTCATACCGGAACAACATCGGCGTGAATTTAACCTCCGGATGTCTTACGTCAACACAGACAAGCCTCCGGCGGGCACGGAACCGACCGAAGAATACAGTGAATCCAACGAACAACCGTCGGCTGATGCAGCCACCTTGCTGCATATAGCTCGTACGGCCGCACAGTCGTCACAAAAACGAGTACAAGCCTTAACCCGACCTCGAGCACCGCACGAACCGACAACATATGTCGGCACGGCATCGGCTCCGGCGGGACGAGCAAGCACGGCCAAACCAACTAGGAGTGCGAAGGGACGGTTTATACCGAAGGACGTACAGTCACTTCCACCGTCCTCGCCTATGGAAATTTCGCCGGAACCAGAAGACTCGACCCAACAGAAGGGAAAGTCGAAGTCGACTAAAACGAAGCCGACTAAGCCGGCTAAGAAAAAGGAACCGAAGTCATCCGAGCTGATCTCGTCATCCGAGGAAGAAACCGAAGACGATGACGACGACGACGAAGATTTCCGAACACCCGGAAATGGATCGCCGAAGGATGACGACGACGACGACGATGGAAACGGTAAACCTCCACCACCGTCGAGCTCGGCACCTCAACAGCAGGCCGAACCGGAGATACCGGCTAAACAACCTGAAGAGAAGGATAGCGGCGACAAGGCCGACGACTCCAAGAGTAACGAAGACGATGGCGGAGTATACGTTCCTCGTCAGTACGGTAAACGAGTACCACTGACGCCCGACTCCGACCACCAGCCACTTCGTTCGGACTTTCATGAGGATATGATAGAAGTCCTACCAGACGATATTCCCCCACTGGTCAACGTTAGGTTGAAGTATACCGGCATTAAATCGGCTTCGAAACCCAAGCCGAGTGTCTCGGAATATGACGCCGGATGGATGTACACATTCGCCGCTCTGAAGGCCTTGGCCACACGTGGACCAAAGTTCGCCACACCAAGAATCGCCTTCAAACTCCTCCAACACTGGAAGGTAGATGAAACGGGCGATTGGCGACAACTTAGTCAGAACAACGTACGACATTACTGCGACCTCGGATACCATGCTGGGAAGCTGATACGTACATACACCAGCGGAAAGCGGATGTATTACGAGTTCCCACCGGCTAAGAAAGACCCGGCTCCTTCAACATATGAAGGATGGATACACGCTATTGAAGCGTGCATGGAAATGTCCTGGCACCCTGACGGACTTACCCGCGGAGAAATACTCCACCAACTTATAGCGCGGTTTGAGTTCCAGTGGACATCAACGGAACCACAGCTGGTCGATCCCAAATACAAGGCCAAACCGGACACGATTGCCGGACGGAAAAAGTACTCCCTGGACGACGAACTAGAATTCGTCATATCGAAGGCACTCTACCAACAACGATTCGCCACTAACACAGATAAAACCCAAGGCGGCCAACGGTTTATCGCCTTAAACCCATCAAATCACCGACATGGACATTTACCGAAGGAACGACCGACCTCGGCACAATCGACCGAGTTGGCCGACTTGCACCAAGCAAGTCGGCTTGGGTCGCCAGAAGCACCTACACGGGAATGAGGAAACGCAGAACGCGTTGGGAGAGAGGCATAACCGACCTCCTCCCAGTGACACCACATAGGCGTCATCGACCAACAGAAGTCGATTTACCTCATTGGACGACCACAAAGGCGTCCTGGACCAGTTCGAGAACCGACCTGGCCCGACCGTAGTAATCATAGGGTGTAAATTATAGGATGCAACCGAGAAACGGTTTGCTGACTTTTGTTTTGACAGACTCGTACGGAAGAGCCCCGAACGGAAGCCTTTACGGTGGACTGCCAACAGTGCATGGATAATGCGACGAGGGACAACAACAGAATGCCCTGCGCGCTGTGCATCGTATCCTTTACGAACGAACGAATTTCCGGCACCGGAGCGCAACACCGTGCTCAGGCGGCGGCACTTTACCTAAACGTTGTCGCTGGCAATTTGAGCGCATACCGGTACTTGGCCGGCAGAGAATACCTGATTAATCAACTGGAGTCATATGAACAGGACAACCTGGCTACAATTCAGCGACAACGAGCTCGCGACCCGAGATGGGAAGAAACTCGACCACCAGTCCTAACAAATAGGCTGTTCGAGTACCGTCAGATGTTGGACCTGCAACGTCAACTTGACGACCAGAAGAAGATAAAGGAGGTCGATAGGAAGATCGCCACAATGCGAGTCCATCCACCACCGACCGATTTCGAACCGGAAATAAAGATTCGGGTACAGACACCCACACAGGGTCTCCCGACAGTCGGAGAATTAACTCCTACAATACGCGATGTCTTCGTCGGAGATTCGAACCGACCGATGACCGGCGCATCTATAACGATGATGATGAATATGCCGGACGGAACTCAACAGCCAGTTACCTTCACACCGGCAACTCAGGAACAGTTGATGGCAATCCCACACAGGGCAATGCCAGTGGTCACACAGGCCCGTCCAACTGTTTCTCAGCAGATTCCTCAATCCGGAATCCCTGGAAATCGCGCTCAACAGCAGCGCCGACCGAGCAAAAACCTTGCGGGACATGACCTTAGACACCGGATCGGCCCAGTTGACCTTCGAGACAGAATCGAAGCGCAACGAGCCGTTATCCATGAAGCGGGCAAGGAGCCAACCAGAGCTCCACCGGGGAAACGTACTGGGTCTGGAGAAACAGGGATCGGACTTACGGTCGACTTAACAAATAAGTCGAAACGTAACGTCATCCCACCTGAACAGCGGCCGGAAGCTCAACAAGCAGAACCACCGGCCGAAGTCCAATCTGAACTGGCAGCTCAACAGGAGCAGATGGACGTCGACGTAGCCGACCAGATGGCACAACTGCCACAGGTGGAAGTGCCGATCCGAGAAGACCCTCGCTATGACCGAGCTCGACAACAAGGAATCGAGGTCGTCATGCCACACCCTACCGAAAGGACGAACCACATTATGAACGTCATGAATTACGAGGAACGGTACCGACCACAAATCTGGCGGATGGTAGAAAACCTTCGTCAATTCCTCGTCCGATCCGGATACCAGGCGCTGTTCGAACAACATCAGTGGCGGTCCGACTTCAACATGAACGCGCACACAGCGCCGAATGTTGAACACCCGTACACCAGATCGAATGCGTTGCCGTCGATGACCGACCCGGTCTTGCTCAATGTACCATTGTACAGCCCGGACGGAACACGTGCGAGCCAACTAGGAGCTCGGGAATACTCCCATGACGAGTTGGAGAGTGTTGCCCAGTTCGTCATCACGGACGCACACCCAGCCTTTGTAATCACCGCGGCTCGGGCAGCACTGGATTTAACCCAGTACCTTCCGGAAGGAGAAGTCGACATGGCCCAGGACGGAGCCACGGCATTCCTGCGATTCATCTTCGCAGCTCGACTCGGCAATTACTTTTGCCATTACACCCTGTACGGACTGTACCACAATGAAGCGATACCAGCAGCTGTGGAGACCCTCGTAGCCCAACTCGGCACACCGATGAGAAGTGTTATCCTAGCTGTCTGGATGCGTGACTTGCTGTACACCCACGAACGGTATGCGACAAAGTATGCCTTTCGTGAGGATCACGTAGATCCCAGCGACGATGCAACCCGATTCATCAGCTGGTACCGCGAAAAGAAAACTTTGCCTAGCGGATTCAACTCGTCGCCCTACGAACCTTGGATGTCGGATGACATAGCACCCGGCGCACGACCGTTCGCGCTGCGGCTCCGCAAACAAGCGGCCAAGGAATCGAGGAAGAGCAGAGCGGAGCGCCCAGGCCAAGAAACAGATGAGACCGACGAGATGTCTCAACGGAGTGGCCCGGCGACTTGTAAACCTAGGGACCCGAACATACGGCCACATAACCGACCTGGCCCGGACGATGATGAAGAAGAAGATTACTTCGGCGGCGATAAACCCGTCGAAGTTCCACTCAGTTAAGATCGAGCTCCCACACTGGAACTCGATCCCCCATTGGAATAACTTTAAGGAGGCATTGCCGAGAAACGGCACGGTCGAGAACCGACCTTCCGACTGAGAAACAGTCTAGCTGAGAAACAGCGCCGTCGAGAACCGACTTCGGAACGGACACTTCTCTTTAGTTCTTTTTTTTGGAAAATGACCAACCATGTACGCGGCGGACGTCAACGACGATTTTGCCAGAAAAGCCGACTGCACAAGTCGGCCGGATTCTTTGGTCGGACCCGGAAACGCGTGGTTAGACCCGGGTATTTCGGCTCTTTCACCGTACCGGTACGTCCCCCAAGGAATCCCCTGGAACGAACTGGGCAACCGACCCCAGTTCCCCAGCTTGGCAAAGACAGATCGTAACCACATCTGCTAACAAAGCAGATCGTCAACCACGTTCTGCGACCATCGGAGCCAACAGAAGCCCCAATCCGCGTTACATGGAGATCGATACTCCGGCCAACCGACTCCGGAGAAGAAACCGAGAGGATTACGCTAACATGGCGCGGAACACGTGACTGCGCGCGTTTCACGCCATGTTTGCCAAGCACCCGTGGCCAACTTCGGAACCGGGTAGCCGAGCAGCCTTCACCATTGTAAACAGCGGAAATCCCTCGGCCGAGCCGCCAACAGTGCAGGAAGACTCGGATTTGACTAGGTACGGGAGCCGACCACAAAGGTCGACTTCGTACTTTGCCCATAACTTGGAGACATAATGGATACTGCTGCGCAAGTCGACCACAAAGGTCGGTTGTGCAAGCCGATCACAAAGATCGGTTTTGGAGACCCAAACTGTTCGACCTGTAACGACGCAGATCGTTAGAACCACGACTCGCTACCTCTAGACGATCACACAGATCGACTGAGTATGGTAGCCGACCAACAAGAAGTCGACCATGGACGGAAGCTGGCAGTAGCAACGTGGTAACTTAACCGGATTCTCCGTTTGAATCCAGACCTACAGGCTCTGTACCTGGAGATCAACCGCAGTCTCCCCCGGACGACATCGGGTAAACCAGCCGATTCACCGGTGACCACGACTACGCGCGTCTTTGAACGTGCTGCCATTCCCTGAAGAGGAACAGCGACGGTGATTTGGATACTGGTGTACCAACGACTCCGCCGCGACCTGCTTCCCCATGTCTCCAATGGAACATCCTAGGCAGACCGTGTTAGAATACGCGATCTGCACCTCTTAATGAACCCCGCTGACCATGATCATGCGGCCGCAACAAAAGTGGCAGCATGGCCTTTGTCAGCGGCAAAGAAAATTTCCCCGTGGACATGAGTCGTCTACCCCCAACAGAAGCGGCTAGGCGTCACAGGTTCGCGACAAAACAGAATGGAAAATCGGATCTGACGACCTCAGGGACTTGCATGTGCATGAAGTTTAAACCAAAGAGCTCGGCTCGGCAACCGGGGCCACAAAGACCCTTAGCGTTGTGAGCGAGCGCAGTGCATGATGAAACGCCAGTCAATCGGCCAACAGATGCCGGAGGAAAACCTTACCTCGCAGGACTTGGCGACCCAGAAGCAAGCAATTCGGATTGACCGACCTCAACAGTAGCTCGGATCCGACCTGGAGTTCACGTCAGAGATCACAGAAGGAACGGAGTTGTGTTGCCGAACATCCCTCTGCCAGTCCGAACTGACCGAAGGATGTCCTGACACCAAGGACCCGGCCAACTGTAGCCGAACGCACAGAACTCCTAAAATGAAGTCGACAACCATCAGATGGAGGTCGGAAGTAGGCGACAACAAGTCGGAAAATCAACCAGAAGTACGAAATCGACCTCTCAGTGGAAGAACTTACCTTTCGTCGGATAAACACAAAGTTTTTCCGACCTGGGGAAGTCGGAAAATAGCCGACCTCCGAACGTGGACATGGATATCCGACCTCAAGCCGAGGTCGGAAGTGACCGTACACAAGTCGGTAGGGTACGACAACAAGTCGGCAAAGACATTCAGAAGTCGAGAACCGACCTCCTAACGGAAAAATCCGACCTTCGGACGGATGGAAACATAGTTCATCCGACCTTCCGAAGTCGACTATAACCGACCACATGTCGGAAGTCGGCAACTTAGTCAACATGACGGAAGAAGAACGACAGATATCTGCGGTGGACGAATTCGACTTGAAGGAACTTGTTTAGCCCCACATGGGCATGTTATTGCAGGTTAACCCTAGTCGACCACTGACGGATAGGATAACCGACCTCGACAGAAGGTCGGATAACAACGGAACAGATTGGATGGAAGTCGACTGGACACTTCCATCGATGAAACTCATGAATTCCGACCGGACCTTCGAGCCAGTTCGACTCGGATTACTACAAACCAGGCTCGTGGTAGCAGATTGAACGGTTGTAACCGACCACTTTTGAACGGAACTGCTGTACATGACGACCACACAGGCCGCATGACTCACTTACAGCTTTTCTCCGACCTGGACTTTAGCAATTCGGAACATAGCCGAATTCCCTTAGCCGCCGGTCGACTTACCGGTAGGCCGACCTTGGTCAAACCGACCTCGGTTCTATTCCCCATTCAGAGAGGATGCCTCGGCATTTGCAACCGCAACAGTGCCTCTCTATCCCGAACGGACGGATACGAGTCGGAAGTAAGTGTTTAACCGTGCTTATCCGACCTCGGTGAATTTAACCGGTTACGACGGGTAACCCGGGAACCGATGCCCCGGACCCAACTTACCGGATGAAAGTGGACAGGAGACCCCGTGGACGTCATCCTAGTCGGAATAGGACCCCCGGACAGATTTTTGCATTTTTTTAGCATTTTTCCTAACAAACGGAATTGTATTTTTCTAGTTCGATCTCTTTGACAGATCTGTTTTGTAACCCCTTTTGCTCACTGGAATTGTGATTAAACTTTATTTCATACTTTCTTTCGCGCTGTATACAACTTTCATTACACTTTTCTTTCACATTGTTCTCCGTTGCCAACAGAAGCAAGAAGCCAGCCAACAGAAGCAACACCGGTCCAACGAAACGCCCGAGCGGCTTCCGGATTTTTCGGCCGTGAGTGGCTTCCACTCATGGGTTCGGAAGTGAAGAAGGGACGGTCGACCAGACACCGGACTCCCACTGCCAGAGGACGCGTACCAGCGACCCCACATTGGGTCCGACTGGAGAGTTGTGCGGTACTGGTGCGGTACCGAGTCGGAGCATCCTTCGCAGGAGCTCGGATTCCCGCCCAGAGGCATGTCAGAGGCACATGACTGCGCCTGGTGCATACGGCCCACCATGGACGTACTTGCACTCATGCTTGCCATATCGCCTCTCTCGCTGTACGTACGTGTGCTGCTGCACTGCACTCATATCCGCTGAAGCGGATATATGCGGCGCACACACTGAGCATACTTGCTCTCTCGTCCCTCTCTCGCTGTATGACTCAGCGTACGCTCGCGTTGGATTGAGTCCAGTCTGCGCATCATCACACAGCTGATGGCACACAGCACGTGCTTGCCGCCAGTTGCTTCTTTCACGCCTTGACGAACGCTCAAGAGCTCTTCTAGCATTCACTTGCTTGTTAGCCATCAGTGCTTTTGTTCTTGCTTTCCTGCTATTACGCAGCATTGTTCCCCACTTTATTTGTCAATAAAGTATCACTCGTGATCTCCTCGCGCTTGCCTGTGACATAGTTGTTCGCCGTTTGCGAAAAGTACCGCAAAAACAGAATGACGAGGCGGGTTAAAAAACAATTGCAGTACTTCCAGATCTACTGTAGAAGGCAAACCGAAAGAATATGCCTTGCGCTTTGCGGTTCAGCGTGAAACTGCGCGATATTTTAATGGGTTAATCAGGTTCTTTTGATGGATGAATGAATTTTCAATCTTTTCCGCGCAATCATTTGGTGGTTTAACTTGTGATGGCTACCGTACGTTAACACCTGCGATAAAGTGCAGTAATTACAAACTTCTGTCAAACCCAGTATATCTAGATTTGGTATAAATTGATCAGTTCAGACCAGCTTTACTGGATTACTAATTTTATTTTACCAGTTATTTTTTGGAGAGCCGGCAAAGCTAACTAGCGGTGGTTGCGAACCACATTATTGCACGAGCGCGAGCGCCAGTACCAACGGGAAATGGTATTGGGTTTGTGGAATTTGAAAAGCGTGACGTACGCTCTTCGTGGCTTCAGACAAATTTTATGCGCTTGACGAAGACTTATTGCAGCACCTCGCGCTTCGCGCTCGGTGCAAATTAAACGGCAAAATTAGAAACAACGAACAACATGGTGTATGAAAAATGCCGGTAGCAAATAACTGATACGAGCTAGCTGATAACACGTATAATTACTGCATACAATACATGCATGTTCCTTACTCTTATCCTTAGACAACCTTACATAAAAATTCCCATATCCTTTATTCGGCAATATCCCCTACATAAGAAAAAATGCCTGCGCGCTGGGCAATAATTAAAATAACTAATTTAAACATTAAAAAAACACCCAAAATCGTTAATGTTACCCACTGCTCAAACTAATTCTATTTGCCTGCGCCTGATGTAACTGTAATCGAAATAAAAAAGTTTAACAAAACGTATTACTTAAAAATTGCCAACATATGGCAACATACTGTCAGTTTAACTGGTGATGTCATGCAAAATTGCACCCAAAATTGGAAAGTAATTTTCAAAGAACGACCATAGATCTGCCGAGCTGCGCCAATATTCCTGCCGACCCGACCCTATGCATTGCTTATGGGAACTCCAATATATCTGCCGAACGGGCACAACAGTGAAACTCGATATCCTTGATGAGTGCATGCCGGCTTCCACTGTCCGGGAGTGCTGCAGCTTGACATACTGAAGATAGGGATATTGTACCAGCGGGGATATTGCAGCACCTCAATAGGTTTCACATTTATGAATGTTGCACATTCAAAAAGTTGATTATACACAGAACACGTTTATTGAAATTCGGTTGTTATTTCCGAGGGGATAAAAAGAGGTTTGAAAAACTGGGGATTTAAACGTTTTGTGTAGTGGCTGGTTTATGCAGCTGAAAACTCGTGGCAAAAGGTCTCTGATGCCCAATTCGCTTTGATGTGAACAAACAGCGGAAAAATTCTTCATTTCAGCATTACAAAGCCGTTTTTTGTAAAATTCTTTGTACAGTTTTTTTGTAATTCTCAGAAAATGGCCGGTCATATGCATAGTCTGTGAGATTATGCGGATAAAAAGTTGCAGATTATAATAGGTAACCGATTAAACTTACATTTAAAGTAAACTACACTTAACACTATTTTCTGATTAGCACCGGGTCAATAATACTGCAGCATGAGATATAGCTACCTAGGCATATATGCCTAGGTAGCTATATCTCATGCTGCAGCCCGGCCGTGCTATTGGCGGCTCGCGCTTAGAAAAGGTACTCGTATCAAAATTTCACTGTTGCGCCGGTTCGGAAATTTTTATTGATCGAATTCAAAGATAAGCTTACAATTTACAAAAGAAACATCACATCGTAATATTAACAAACAGCAGAAACATGCGGACGGATTACAGAGAACATTTGATCTAAATTAGCCGAGGCCGGTGCCGTTCCCAGGATGGATGCCGGTTCGGCTGATATATTGGAGTTCCTATAGACAATGCATAGCGCTGGGTCGGCAGAAATGTGGCTGCAGTTCGGCAGATATATTGGTCGTCGTATGGAAAATACTTTTTAATTTTGGTTGTCCACATTTTGCATGACTTTGCCAATTAAACTGCCAATGTGGTCATGTTGCTTATGTGTTGAAGAATTTAAGGTACTTATGGCTTTTCGTTAAACGTTTTTCATTTCGTTTGCAAGTTTCATCAGCACATGCAGAGGCATACCAAACTACAGTAGTTTGTATAGTGGCTAATACGGAATTAAGTGCCTGACAGTTTATACGCTGGCTAGTGCCTAGTGGTATTGTACATTGTACACCATTCACAGTTTGTATGCATTAGAAGAATGGTTATCTGGAAAAAAATAAATAAATTAAACAATTAATTTTGTTTTGCGATGATGTCCTCTCCTGCAAGGATTAGACACGGCGCAAGAAAAAGCGCCGGCTTCTCTGCATGTTTAGTGCCGTACAATATGCTTAGGCGGCTGTATGTGTATAATTGTATATGACGCAGCCCGGCTGTGCTGTTGCCGGCTTGCGCTGAGGAAAAGTATCAAATTTCACAGTTGCGCCGGTTCGGCTGATATATTGGAGTTCCTATAGGTAATGCATAGGGTCGGGTCGGCAGAGTTGTGGGCGCATTTCGGCAGATTTATGGGAGGAAAACCACTTTCCTGCCGGGCTCGCCAATAGGAAACAGGCCAATATATCTGCCGGCTACAAGCGCCGACGCCGCCGTAAAGTCATACATGAGGAGTATACTGGACTTTAGCGGTCATATCACCTGAGGAAAGCAGCTTATTCAAACAGAGTGCAGTGGTCACAAATTAATTACTAAACACTAAGTCACTGACTGTTATTAATTAAAGAAGCTCACGGTACACTAGATAATCTGGAGCTTTGAAGTGCAACTGTAAACGATGAAAGACCTTAAAATATTTACAGTAAAGCAACGAAACCAGTTGTACTAAATAATTACTTCAAAGTTTCATCGTATGCTCCGATAGCGGTTTAAGAAAACTGTACCATTATGTTTTACATGACTCTGGTTACAAATCCTTCAGATTCTTTAAGAAAAGGTCAGCTTATTGTTTTTTCATTATGCAGCACGGCTCGTGATATTTCATGCTCAAAATCGCTGACGCTGAGAGGTTTATCGGTCTGACGGTGGGCGATGATCGCTGTATGGAGTCACACTGGAGGGACGCATGGTAAACACCGCCAACGAGGAGCGATCTTTTGTCAATCCGTGAGAACGCTTAACGATTCTTCTACGCGGGAAAATGCCAGTCATTCTCTGACGATATTCCGCATTCATAGCCAAATACACCATCTAGAAAACATGCAAGAATTAATTAATAATTGTAAAAACTGCTTGCGTCTTGCATGACCTTACCGGACTGGTTGCGTAACCGATTAGCAAGAACGCTCGAAAAACCAATTGGATCAGCGGATTGCTGATAAACCACGCACGAAACAAACTGGCCGCAATCGGTGCCGGTAGATAGCAGAGAGCGTACCATAAAACGCCATAAACAACATTTTTGCCATATTGCAACGTCGTCGGTACAACGCCTGCATTTTCTTCTGTTTCTTATCGTGCTTATCGTTAACTTTAGTTTTCTCCATCGACGCCCGCATTCCCATAATGAAAAAAAGCAGAGAATAAAGAGCGCCAAGAAAAGCAATAGGGAAAAATGTGCTCAACGTTGTTATAAGCGGATAAATAAATCCAGGTGTCGGTAATGCTGAACACGCGTTCCACGGTGGAGCAACATCGAACTTCGCACCGATACGAAATAACATTGGTATATTACACACTATCCCGGATATCCACGCTAACAGGACCATTCCAATAAGAACCCGTTTCGTTGTCCATTGTGGGTAGACATGCGGGAACACGATGGCCACGAAGCGGTTAATGGCGATTAACATGGATAGCCAGTTGCCGGCTTGGAAGGTGGTGTAGTAGCTCATCATCACGACGTTGCAGAACGTGGTTAGTTGATAGCCAAACTGCGGGAGATATGTGGAGATGGTCAGTAAGGGAAGGTTGATAATGCAGTGGATACACTCGATGAAAATGGAATTAGCGATCAGTGCGCCTGATCCGGTGGAGAGGCTCTTCTTCGATGTCAGAATGAGGAAGAGAAGAATGTTTAAAATGCTGCCGATGAGGCAGATAAGCAGCATTATAACGAACCATCCTGTCAGCCAGTTGTTGTAGATCTTCCACACGGGTACCGTCGTGTTGTATACCGTAAAGTTAACGGATGAAATTGGTATGCTTCCATTAAAGATGCGCGCTGTCATGATAATACAGTATAATGGAGATTTCAGTATGGGCTCGTACGCTACAGTTAATTTCAGTTCGACATTTTCTTGCAATGCATTTTCTTGCGTTGCAGTCTTTATATATTTTCTGCGCATAACGCGAGGAGCTATTACCGTTTTGGTACAATGAATTGACGAGGATGGGGACTAATAATTTTGGTGTTAACAATAAAGAATCATGCGATCTCATCTTGCGTCTTTCTTATTTCACTCCTAAATGACCGATATATCAAAAGGGCTTAACCGGAAACTCTCATACAAAATGACAGTGAAGCTTTTCGGGAATTCCCACTCTATAACGCGGAGGATTACAGCAGAAACGATTAGTGGGCGTATAAATGGCAGTTATAGCCCGATATTGCTTTTGCAGCGAAACCAGAAATTCTAAAGCTGATATACTGTAATGCGTAGTCTGCACCATAGCAATCTTTAATTGTTCTATTCCATTTCCTGTGCCTCCGAAATCTAAAGCGACTACTGGCATTATGGGATTCTGCCGTCACATGTCCATCTTTATTACTTTATTACTCTGCATGTATGACATCGCAGCGCTTGCTTTATGTGCCTTTGCTTTATTTCATGCACGTGCACATTTATCTTGCATGCGCACTTTTATTGGAATCTTCAATCTATATAAGGAGCACGTACTTAGCAGTAAGTAGCACGTCAGAAGAAATAATTACCTGGTAAAATTCTATAGTACTGTCATTTATGGCAGCACGTCGTAACATTTATGCTCCTGTCGCGCAACTCAGAGTTCCAGTTATTACAAACGTCATCGGCATTATTCTCGTGGCCGGTATTACCAGACGGTCTGCTTGTCACTGGGATTCATTCTGGCACCGAATGAGCAGTTGAACGCTTCCGAAAACTCCACCATGTTGGAGACCACGCCATTGACTCTCCATTCTGCCGGTGAGTGCTCACTTGTGAGCAGCTGCGTACGGCTGACTTCTGGCCGGCTCTTTTCGCACCAAACCTACGAGAAAAGGTGCGTTCTTAAACGAAGTCCCTCACACTGCATGAAACATGATATAACTAGGCATGTGCACAATACAGAATCAGAAACCTGTGAGAACGACAAGAAAAACAGTTGTTTCGGAGAGTAACGGCCCAATTCGGCGGCAACCGGTTCGGGTTTTGTTTGCCTCCTTAAATGTTGAAGGTATCCCTACAACTCGATAGAGCGCATAACTTCCTCATAAATCGGCTTAGAAACCCTGATTGAGTAACAGCTAACCTTGTACGCTGCCCTTGTACCACCGTTGTCGGCTATATTCTCTGCCAGTGTCAACTGCCCATCCACTTGCCCAACCGCCGTGGTATAGTTATCGTACTGAGCCGCCATGCCCTTTGTACGAATATCGTAAGCCGCTTTCGTAGTGTTCGTCCACCATGACCTCCGGGCGCCTTGATCGTCGTAGTTCGCTCCGGTACTGTCAAAGCCGTGCGTTGTTTCATGGCCAATCACCATACCGATGCCTCCGTAATTGTAATATTCTGGGCTGTCTGGGTCGTAGAACGGCGGTTGCAAAATGGCTGCATTTATGACTACAAAACACAAAGTTTAAAGGTATGTATACAGACTGTTTGTGTATTTAGGTGTTAAAACACAGGGGAACTATTTGTTTTAAACAGGCTCAGCACCATTCAAGTTACGTACTTAACCCGTTATAAGTCGGCTCGTAAAAGGCATTCACTTTGGTGATATCGCCGGTGTCCTTGATGGGGTCATAGCGTACATTCGTTGTCAACAAACGCCTCAAAGCGCGAACATTCTGATATCTGGCTATCTGCGTCATGGATGCGGAATAGCTGTCTTGGATGACAATCTGGAACAAACACTCTATTACAAGATAACACCTTCAATGGAACCTTGACCGTGACTGCTTACCTCTCTATATTCGGAATCGATTAAGGAGATATTGTTGACCATAATGTCCGGATAGCCGGCTTCGTTAATCATAGATGACAGTTTCTTATGCGCTGCCTCCAGCGTGCTGTTGTCCATCCAGCTGGCAGCGTCCAGTAGTTCTTTGAAACCCGTTTGAATGTCGTTGATCATAAGGGCTGCCTGACAAAATAGTCGCAACAAATTATTAGAACTAATTGCATACTGAAAATGTCTTCTCGGTGGTGCCTAGCATAGATAGAAATAGGTAAAGGTTACTTTTTGTTTAAGATCTTTAGGAATGACATCTCGAACGAATAGCGCTCCCATTGCCAAAGGTAGCGACTCCGTTACGGTATGTAGACAGCGCTGGCCAGCCGGCAGTTCCTGCTCAGCCTTCATACCGCTGATCTGTTCCTCGTACTCTGCGCGTCTCCTTCTGTAATTAAGGGACAAGGAACTCAGCGCATGGTGGATACCTCTCCAGCCGATATAGTTAGCGGCACGTTTCATTCCTTCCGCGCCTTGTTGCTCAAACTCCACGAATTTGGTGTCCAATTTAGACCAAAATGACAAATTTGGCACAACCACGACAGTATCATTGTGGACGACGCTCATCATGTTGGCCTCCTTGAAACAAGCGCGCAGATATTCCGTCATGTTCTTCATCAAGGATGAGTTGAACTGGTATCTTTGGGCAAATTCACTTAGCGTCATTTTGTTCAGAAATATAGAATCATTCTGAGAATCTACGGCAGACAGCCCGGCCTAAAATAATAATTCGTTATTATTCGGTATAGTGTTCGCCTGTCAATTTGCTTAGCGTATTACTCACCATGGCGAGGTACTTTTCAGTCGCGACAATATCCGTGAGATTCTGTGATAATTGGTTGACGTCCGCACGTGACTGGTTTGTCTCTTGCAGCAGCAAAGTTGTTACGTTCAACAAGTGTTGTAAATACTTTGCAACATACAATTTTTCTGTAATTTCATTCGTCAATAAGTCCACACTGGCGAAGGTGGCCGGTTCGATAATAGTCATCACGTTAGTTAACGGATTGACGACATCCTGGTTAACAAGAATACCGAAAAAGTGCTCACTGCCCGTGAAGTAAAATTTGAGTAGCGCGTCAACGAGGTCAAAACTGGAAGCGTTCCAGTTGGGAGTGACGATGGGCCATCCGCTCAAATGCTTATCCAGGAAATCCAGCAATGGTTTAGCGCTTTGCCGCTCAATTGTGTCTAGCAAAACAAAACAGTCTAACAGCGACGATCCATAAGAAGTTAGCGCTCCGTATCTAATATGTACCTTCATCTTTGCACTGTCGGTACAAGAGTTTCATTTTAACTTCCGACGGAAACCTCTCCTTTGTGACGTTTTCCAGTAAGTCTGTTAATTCATTAAAGCAATTAGTAGGCAATGCAAAATTGTGCAGAATGGAAATATGTACCTTGACCGATTTGTTCCAGTGTTTTCTCTAGGTAATAAGAATCAGTGATGGACGTCTCGTTATCGAGAACTTCGTGATTCTCTATCCATTTTCCACACGCGTATTGATAGAAATCGTCGCATGGGTCGGCTGTGGTGTTTATGCGGTCCAGAATCTTCTTCGCTGCAATCCAGTCGAAAGAACCGTAAGTAAGGTATGGACGTGTATTTTACGGTTACTGTAACGGCCTACCTGCTTTCTTGCATGCTGGTGCATCGCACACCGAAGTGGCCGCTTCGCTAGAATTTCCAGATGTCTGTTCAGTTTTGTTTTCAGCATCTGCGTAAACCAGAAAAGCAACAACTGGGATTTGGTATTTTTGAATATTTTATGCTTAGAGAATGTTGCAGCTTACCCTGAGCGTATGTTAAAAACAGAAGCGAATAAAAAATTATGAGCCATGCAAGAAGGCTGCATAAACGAGCCATGATGAGATTCAACATCAGTGCAGTAAATAACGGTCTTACTATTGTAAAATGTAAAGATAGTCTGACAGCAACAGTCAGCTATTTAAAAATTCCTGATTACGTTTTTGTATACGAGTATCTCTATGTTCCGACAATGCCGCTGGGAACCGATGATCGTGTTACATAAATTAATAATAAATACCAATATGACTAATATTATAACTGGGTAGTCGTGGACTCGTGGCATATAACGAAAACTTGATTTTGAGTGCTGGAAAAAGTTTGATTTGTAGCATAATGCCATAATGTGTTCGCTTTGTATTTTGCCTTTAGCCAAGTAGGACAATTAATTACTCTCTTTCGTATGGTTAAGGTGCGCCACGGGCCTTTATATCGTGGGTTGTACTTGCAACAGTTGTTCGCGTATCTGCATGCGCTGTAAAATGTCGAAAATTGTGGATCCTCAAAACCATTTGCGCCAGCGCTCCCGCTTCAACAAAATAATTATTCTTTCGCGTATCCGCTTAAAGTTAATTTCAAGCACGAATTTACACGTGTTCGTGCTGAGTCTTAAGGATTTTCATTGCTGCGTCAGTGCACAAAACGTTCCCCCTGCTGAGGGGGAATGCTCAGGATTTTTCTGGTCAGACTATTGTGACAGCAGGCGAACAAAGGCTCACGATAGTGAGAGAAGGCTTTATTGTGATAGCAATAAAGTACAGAAAACCCAAACACAAAGGCTCGATGTGAGCTGTAGAGTAGAAATCACCGAATGTCAGCTAGTGAATGAAAATGAACGGCACATCGAGCCATAACATGGGAAAAAGCCTAATGCGGCACTGGGCAGATCCAACACGAGCGAACGAACGCTGATAGGCCGAGATGTGGAAAGGAGGCGTGGCTCCGCCTACATCGAGGCCGATGATTGGCCGAGACGAAAGGCTGGGCGGAAAGCTGCCTGAGTCGAGGCCGATCTAGCGCTCGACAGCGAGTGCGACTCGGTGTGAGTCAGCACACCGGAAGCGGGACTGTCGCTGGCTGCCTACTCGTAGGCTGCCATAGCGACTGGCCCAACATGCCTCTGGGCGGGAGTCCGAGCCCCTGCGAAGGACCGGCCTCGTACCGCTCCAGTGCCCGCTCCGCACACGACCCTATTGGGGTCGGTGGCTGCGCCTCGGGGGTGTCCGATGACGAAGGTCTCTCGGTGCCGCGTTCTCCTCCGGACCCGTGGTGGCGATACAACTCACGGCCGAAATCCGAAGGTCGGTCGGTGGTGTTGTTGGACCGGTGTAGGCATCTGTTGGTCGTGTCCGTAACGGCGAAAAAGTAAAAAAAAATAAAGTATTATTCCATTTCTCTCTCTCTCTAGTAAAAATAACATCACAATTCCTGGTGAGCAGGTTGGTGAAAAGATCGATAAAATTGAGAACATCATTTCGAGATTAGAAAAAGTAAACTCAAAGTCTTTGGTCCGGGGCTTTTGGTCCGGGTGCTCATTCCGACTAGAGCTGATCCGCTCACGGGGGCTCCAGTCCACAGGATATCCGGCCATCTAGGTCCGAGGCATCGGTTCTCGGGATACCCAGGGGTACCGGTTCACTTCACCGAGGGTCGGAGGTTCGACCCTCGAGGGTCAAAGATTCGACCCTATCAACTTCGGGTAAGGGTATGGATCTCCATTGTCGGGTGTGAAACGGGCGTGAAACACACTTTCCGACCGGGATCCTCCGGTAAAAGCTTGATTGGAACCATCATAGCCGGGTGAAACAAGTTCGCACTTGCATCCAGCCGAGGTTCATCGGGTAAGGTTAATGGAGAGGCACTGTCGCTTCCGCGAATACCGTAAGGTACCCTCTCTGGGTGCAGAATAAGACCTATTGGGTCTATTGATCAGTGGATCCTCCGGGGAAGTCCGGTGATCCGAGGTTTAACCCGGGCAAAAACCGTTATTTTATGTCCCGTCGCCTATTGGGCAACAAGGACCGGTTAATGCCTGGTCTCCATAGGGTTGAATGGTCGATGGACGTGGTTTACACTGCACTGTGCAGTGTAAACCACGTTCTGGTCCGCATGATGATATGGCCTCTGTACGGGAGTCCGACCCTGTATCCGGTTGGCTTCAAGGTTTTGAAGTCCGATGGTAGCCTCGGTAACCGAGGGTCAGCTCCGGTTGCAAAATCAGAGTCCAAGCTCAGCCTCGGTTGCTGAGTCTAAGTCCATTGGCAGCCTCGGTACTCAAGTTAGAGTCCGGGTTGTACCCTCGGCTGCACTGGCAAATGGATACGGAGATGTTCCGCTCGGCTGAAAATCCTGAATTCGTCTCCTGTCACCTATTGGGTAACTCGGAGAGGATGATCGCCGAGGTTCGAAGGGTCCGAGGGTCCGAGCCCGAGGGTCGGAGGTTCAAGCCTCGGTATCCGAAGGTCTGATGGTCGTTTCATCTCGGCAAAACCCTTATTCGCGGTGTAGGTCGCCTATTGGGCAACTCTACCGAGGGTCTTACCGGTAAGGTAAAGTTGCTGCCCGAGGCAGCCTCCGTGTCCGGGGTAGCCTCGGTGGTGAGGTAGTCAGCATCCGCTAAGGCTGGTCCAAAGGCATTCTGCCCGGGCAAAAACCCTTTTTAATGTCTCCCGTCACCTATTGGGTAACATGGAGAGGGTCTATGCCTCTGGACAGGGTCCGAACAAGTGTCCGAGGGTCAATCGGCCTCAGTGTCCGGGGGTCCGAGCCTCGGTAACGAGACTGGCCCAACATGCTCTGGTGGGAGTCCGCTTGATGCTGGAGATGTCCACCGGGTGACTAGCAAAAATCATGCAAAAGAGGCTCCTCGGCGGCTATATAAGACCTAATTGGGTCTAAGCCACGAGGTAGACACTCTAAGTTTTAAAGACGGAGTCCAAGCTGGTCCGTTCCTCGGCTGGTCCCGTGCTTCCACTTAGGCGGAAACACCCGGGATGCCGGAATATGGGGCTAAAGGCCTGTGGGCCTGTTGGCGTAGTTATGGACGTCCGTGGCCTCCTTCTGAGCGTGCAGTCGTGCCGGACTCATGAATCCTCTGCCGGGCTGTTATAGCTCTTCAGGGGACTCATGAGTGCCCTAACGTCCTGGTACATCCTTCCGGTGACCACGGTCCGATTCACGGTGAAATGGTCATGCCGGTCACTCATACCATTACTCCAACACAGCGTTGTGCGTAGGGGTGAGGCATGAGTGTGCCCTAATGTCCCACTTCTTCCGTTCCGTTCCGGGGGTGGAAGGGAGGCCTATTGGGCCTCGATGGGCATCCACAGTAAGGTAGAGATCGTGGTTGATCTGCGCCACTTGACATGGTAACAGGTCGTGGTTGTACGCGATCTGCGAAGGCTTACATCCTCCGAGGGTCCTTCTGCCGGAGGGACAGGCCGGTGGGTGAAGCGGATCGCGCCGCGCAGCACCGTCCCGTCGCTTTTCGTACGACGGATTCCGCCGGAGTTATGCTGCCGAGGCCTATTGGGCTCTCGTGCTGACTTCAAGTGGAGGTCAGTCAGCTATTACTCCGATTCCCGGGGTGTCCATGGGTCTGTTGGCAAACACGTTGCTGAAGATTGCAGTGGCTTCTTCGGGAACATGTTAGCGGAATCCTCCTGGATTAGGTTCCGGAAATTAGTCATACGGGTTCGCTGACCGAGGGTGTATTTCTTCCTAGGTCGGCGTAATCCGTACTCCATTAAAGGTTCAAGTCGTGCGGATCGGGTTGTCAGGAGATATGGCTTCCTGTACCACACGGTCCGCATTCGGTTAAGGAATGGGAGCCTATTGGGCTCGGAGGGTTAGAGTTATGGAACTGTCGGTCCACCGGGTCCTTCTGCCGGCTGGGTGCGAGCAGGAGTACCCGGCAGATCATGCTGGGAACTTCTGTCCGACCTCCTTACGTGCGAAGGGTCCGATGACGAGGCTGTCACCAGGGCCTTGCTGATATAGGACGTTTTCGCTGCCTATGTCCGCGAGGTCCCGGCTAGTAGGGTTCGAGGGTAAGAGCCTATTGGGCTCTACAGTCCAAGTTACGGAACTGATCAGCCGGGAGTCCTCTGTCGGAGGGACCTGAACAGGGACAACTGTGTTGTGCGCAGTTGTGCTTGTCCAGTCGCTATTCGTACGATTCGTCCCGGTGTGACGTCCCTTGGTTCACACTTTTATCCGGGGGTCAGCCTCCAGGATCCTTCTGCCGGAGGGGCTGATCAACGACGAACGGTGTTTGCACAGTTCGCCGCTAACCAGCCGCTATTCGTGCGATGTATCCCGGTGAACTGAGGTTTTCTTCGGGTTCGACCTTTCCAATCAGAGGGTCGGAGGGTCGGACATCGGGGTATCCCTATTGGGGTCTACTCCCTAAGTCAATGGTGGGTCGGGATTCTACCACGCCCTATGATGTTCCCTTTTAGCTCCGGGGATAGCAGGTCGGCGGAGTCGCTGATCCAGCTGGAGCCAGCTAACCGTCGGGGGTCGGCTAACCCTTTAGTTCGGTTGCATCCCCTCGCTATTTGGCTCGGTTCGCCTCCTGTCATTGTCGCCGGAGACCGGAACATTCCGTCCGGTTCATCCAGGGGAAACCTGGGGAGACGTCCGGTACGGTTCAAGTTGAACTCGTACTTATCGGGTCTATCCGAGGGATCCATCCGATGTTCGATTCCGGAGTCTTCTGCCGGAGTGGATTATCCGTGCAGAACAGCAGGTCATGCTGATCTGCGCGGAGAAACCGCCTTTCGTGCGAAGGTCCGGACTAACGTGGTTTAGGAGGCTTCTCTTCCAGAACTACGGTAGTCCGAGGGTTGCCGGTTCGGTCTTCCTCTATTGACGACGAGGTCGGAGTTTCTGCCTCGGTCGTCGGCGGGGGATCAGGCTCCGCTAACTTCTGGCGGCCTATTGGGCACCTTCCCTGGAACCTATTGGGTTCACAAGGTAGTGGTCGAGCCTTTCATGAGGTTAAGTCCGGTCGGGTTCACTTCTTCGGACTCTGTCTTTCGATCCGAGGTATTTCCGTTCCTGCGATGTAGGTGATATCGCTTCCCGCGTCGGAGGGACGGAACTTTAGAATGTTCGTCCGCAGGTGGAGGCCTATTGGGCCTCATACCCCGGAGCCTTTAGGGTCCGGTGAGGTATCGAGCAATCTGCTCGGATGGAAGACGGTTCGCATTCTGCTTCCGCTGCCGTTGTTCAGTAATGGATTGGAGCTATGTAAGATATAGGAACGGAAGTTCCTATATGATGCCGAAGTCTGGATCCTTTCGCAGATGGAGGCCTATTGGGCCTCATACCCCGGAGCCTTTAGGGTCCGGTGAGGTATCGAGCAATCTGCTCGGATCGAAAGACAGGTTAGTCAGTCGTGGTTAGATGCGGTCCGCAGGTTGCCTTCCTCGCTGAGATCACCACGGACAGCCATACTTGTGGCTGACTCTGTAACTTCTTAATGGTAGCAGATGTGGTTAAGACTGCGATCTGCAGGAGGATAAGGTTATGGTTAAGGCTGTAATCTGCGGGGTGATGAGGGTTGGCTCGGTGAAAGGTATGCTCCGGGCCATTTGGACGTAGTACAGGGTCAAATCTACCGTCGTATCCCTTGTTGAGGGTCCGGTTTAGGTAGCTAATCGTGGTTAATGCGATCTGCACTGCCCTTGGACCGTATCCCTTATTGAGGGTGCGGCCTGGTAGCAAATGTGGTTTAACGAACTGTAAGATGGTTGGCCAACGATCTGTGGCTCCACAGGCTGGGTTCCATCTATGGGATACGTCTCTATTGGAGACGTCGTCATGTCCGTTCGACCGGTTTCACGGTTAGCCTAACCCTATTGGGGTCCAGCTACCGGTCTCTTTTATTCCAAGTCCACGTTGACCGGGGCTCCACCACCGAAGTGGGAGCCTTCCGAGTCGTCGTCCTTATCCCGTTCCCGTCGGCCTGGGTGGTTCGAGGATGTAGCCTCCTGGGTACAGGTTGACTGCGATTCCGAGGCTTCCTGTCCAGGCTTTTCAGCTTTGGTTCGGCGGGCTTCGCGTCTTCGGCGATTCCTGCCCGAAGATGATGAACCTGGCCACATGTTATACCGGTAGGATGACTTGCCCTCGGGCATCGGTGGTGATGTGAACCCGGGTGGCAAGTGGCGATGGGTCCGGCACCATTCCGAGAGGGTCGAGGCTTCATCGACATCCTTTTCTTCGTCCGGATGGTACTGGTATTCCTTGTACCATCGCTCTGCCGTCAGCAAGAAGTCACGCAGCCATAATCCCACCACTGTGTCTCGCATCGGCGCGCTCAGTTGAGCCACCGCCGTTCGAAGTCGGGGTGGAATGTTGTTATTCCGGTACGCGCAATACAGGGTGTTGTGGCTGTGATGGTGGCCGAGTCGGGCCGCGAAGATCAGTCGCAAAGCTGTTTGGAAGGCCAACGGAGCATCTCCCCGGGCTTCAGGTTCGATGTTGCCAAGGTATTCAGGCAAGCCCTGGGCCGCTCTGGCTGCAGTGATCACCATGGCTGCTTGTGCCTCGGTGAGTACGAACTGCGCCACCCATTCCGTATGGTCCGTGATCTCCCGTTCCGAAGAGAACAACGGGAGCTGGCTCAGTTGAGACCAATCCAGGTGGTCAAGTGGCAATCCCAAAGTCGCTGGGTCGGTTGTGCTAGGCAAACCGTTCGTCCGGTAGTATGGGAACCCGATGCCATAGGACAGCCGATCATTCATCTCGAAGTCCTCGGACCATTGCCGATGTTCGAACATCTGTTGGTATCCGGAATGGTCGAGGAAGATCCGAAGGTCATTGACCAGGTGCCAGATTTGGTTTCGTCGATCCTCCCGGTACTGCATAGTGCCCATGATATAGTTCGTCCGTTCCGTCGGGTGTGGTATTTCCACTGCAATACCCTGTCGGCGCGCCTGGTCGTACCGAGGGTCATGCTGGCTAGGCACTACCGGTTCCGGATCTGGTAATGGACGCTGTTGCACTAGCAGCTGGTCCAGCTGCTCCAAAGGTGGGGGTGGTCGCAGGGCTGGGTGTCGAGCCGTCTGGTGTCGGGCCACAGGCTGAGTGAAGTTACGCCGGGACTTGCTATTGGAGTCCACGACGAGCCCGGTATCCTCCGAACCGGATCGCTTGCCGGGGGAGGGTCGGGTCCGATCCTTCGAAGGCTGTTCATCTGGTTGTCGCGTAGTCGCGGGCCTATGTTGAGCCTCCAGCTTGTGTCGTAGGTCCCTTCCCAGCCTATGACGCAGGTCACCTGGTGCCAAGTCCGACACACTCTGGGTTCTGCGGTTAGACGGAGTGGACCCTGTTGGGGTCACTGCTGCCGTCGCTGGTGGTTCTGCCGATCGAACCGCTGGTTGGGCCGGGGGCTGCGAAGGTGCGCTGTCCATTTGCTGGGGTGAGCCACCTTCTTGTGGGGCTACCAGCTGCTGTTCTACCTGGCTCCGCTGAATTGCCGGCAGAGCCTCCGTTTGTTGGGGGTCAAGGATTTGAGCCATATATTGTCGGCCGTCAGGTCCGATGAGTGTTACCGTCAACCCGGTAAGTGGGGCGGGGCCGACCTGGAACGCATCCTGGAGGCTGGACGTTTTTAGGGTCCGATCCGGATTCAGCACGTCCATATTAAGAGGTGCTGAGGGCTCATCCGGGAACCTTTTGGGTTCCGCCATGAGCCTAGCCTGTAAGTCGCCGGCTACGCCTAAGATGGGATTCTTGTTCTCCTTCGGGCGTGTCCGTTTTTCGTGCTCACGCTGGGCCTTAGCGATCCGTCGGTCGGCTGCCTCTATTTCTCGGCGGTCATCCTCGCGTTCCTGCTCCCGTCGTTGTTCACGGGCATGGACCAATCGGGCGTTGTCCGGGACTGCTGGGGTGTTATCCCAGCCGGGCTCGTGGGTACGTCTGCGGTAGCGCTGCATGTCCCACATGTAGAGCAGTTGTCGACCGTCCAACTCATCAAGGATGCGGCTGTTATGGACGGCGTGCATGTAGGCACTCAAGTTCCCGGTGACGACCTGGACGTACAGGGCATTGGCCTGGTCCCGTCGTGTGACTCTGTGATCCCCGGCTTGTCTGTCCAAGTGTCGTAACAGGCATTCCGCGCAGGGTTGGCGTGTCCGAGGAGAGTTGTTATTGGCCTTGCACGCCTGGCAATCCGGGTCGTAGGCTTCCGTTCGGGGCTGAGAAGGCTATGGTCAAAACACTTAACTTAATATTGTTAAGTTATTTTTGTTTTAAACCTTTTGGGTCATTACGTAAACCTATTGGGTTAAACGTTCTATGGTTAGATGTAAGCTTAAACGGTCGGGTACGGTCAGGTCTTGTCCGATCCTTTCCCTTCTCGCCTATTGGGCAAGAGAAACATCCCCGTTACGGAGGTTATAGGGTCTCGCCTATTGGGCAAGGAACCTCCGATGATGTACTTCCGTTTAGCTTTGCTTCTTCGGCAGGTCAGCCGGGTTAGTTGACTTGGCCCGTGCCAACCGCTTCTGGGCTTCCGTTTCGGCCGAGGTGGGAGCCTTCGGTGGGCTCGCCGAGCTTGCCCGCGTCTTCGGCAGGTGCTGTCCGAAGTCTTCAGGTAGGTAGAAGACGGAGAAACGCTGCCCGTGGGTCTTGTAAACCTCACTCGATCCGAGGACTTTCTGTCGGCAGGCTTGCTCCAAGACGTACTCCAGCTCATCGGCCAGATAGTACAGGTTGGTTTCCTTTCTTCGGACCGGTCGGTACCGTGCATCTTCCAATTGAGGGTAAGCGGACATCAGTATGAACTCGAACCGACCTATTAGGTGGTTCAAAATCTCCCGGCGAGTTAATCCTTCCGGGTGTCGATCCGTCCGCAGGCAGGCGATCACTGCGTCCCGCCATCCGAGGTAAGTCTTCGGCGCTGGGTCTTGTTCTTCCCTCGGAAAGACGTAGTACGGTCGTTCCGTTTTGGTATATACCCGAAGGATGGCACCAGTCTCGTATGCCATCCGACAGTAGATCTTCACTCTGTCGAGGCTAAGGTCAAACCAGCTTCCGTCCTTGTCGACGCGCCAATGCTTCAGCAGCTGGTAAGCCAACTCCGGGGTTGCGTAGGTTGGGCCCGACCATGACAGCGACTTGAGTGCAGCGTGAACATGCACCCATCCAGGGTCGGTGTCGGAGATCCGAGGCTTCGGTCTGGATGCCCGCATGGTTGCCGGCTGTTTTGGCCGGGAAGCCGAATGATGGGCTTCGATGGGATCTCCCGAGGCAGGACTTGCGCTGTGTCTTCATGCCACTTCATAAGTAGCTGGTCGGCCGGAGGGCTCGGGGTCCTTTGGTCGAAAAAGCCCGAGGCTTGTTGTCCGGATGGGACCGTCGATCCCGCATCTTCCATCGGATCGTCCGGGTCATCTGCCGGAGGTTGTTCCCGATTGTCAGGCTCATCCTCCGGTTCTGGATGTTCGGGTGCCGCTGTTGGCGGCTGCCCTTTGCCATCTTCGTTATCGTCGTCGTCGCCATCCGAATCGTCGGATTTGTCAGAGTCTTGGTCTGACTTGGCGTCCTTGTCATCATCATCCTCCGAAGAGGTTCTTCTTCCTCCTCGAGGACTGAGCATTCCGCGAAGTCCTACCCTTGTTCTTGCGCTTCTTAGTTGAAGACTGGCCCCTTGTTGAGGTTCCAGCCTGCGAAGACGACAAGTCCATGGGTGACGGGGGTTGGGATCCCGGAGGGGCTGAATGTGTGTCCTTGACAAATTTACCCCTTCTGTCTCGGGCCGAATGCTTAATGGGTTTACTGCCGGAGTCTTGGTCGGCTGAGGCGGACCTTTGCAAGCCGCCCGGGGCTCTTGGTCGTTCTGGAGGAAATCTGCTACCTGAGGAGGCTGCCGTTGATCTGGCCAGCTCCAACCATACTTTGGCTTGGGGTGCAGGGTCTTCCTCTGGTCTGATCTGGACCTCAGCTCCTTCCGGGCTATACTTCTTTGTGTGGAGGTACGACATCCGAAGCTTCTGTTCCCTCCGGTTCTTTTCGGGGATGAAGTTCGGTACAGTATACCGAAGGTGGACTCTGCGCTGCGCGTTAGTGGTCTGCAGCTCCCTTCGTAGCACCATCTTCTCGAGGGTAGGGTTTGCTTCCCTCATGATATCCTCGATCTCGGCCTCACCTTTCGGTTTATCGCCGTAGGTGTACATCTTGTTGAGGAACCGTGCAATCTGGAGGCGAGTGGTACCTCTTGGGTTCCGGTAGTAGCCGATGGCTCTGACTATCCGCTGTTCTGGTGTTTCCTTCTGGCTTAACTTAGCCGGTGGTTTCGGAAGTACCAGTTCGCCCATTCGGTCCCAGGATCGATGGAGTATAAAGGCCATGCATTCATCCTGGATCCAGCTGACTATCTTCCGCATGAATTGTGCGGTAAGGAAATGGCCTCGCTCTACCCGGTATTCTTCGGTGAGCTTCTCCACTAGGGCCTGGTAGACGTCTCTGCGTTCCGCGTCAGCTGTGGTAATGATCCGCCGGACATCTTCCTTAAAGATTGCCTTGGAGAAGGTCGGTTCCGGTTCCCCAGGCTGTCTGTCCGGTAGCCTGTTGCGGATGTTGTCCGGGGCAGGGAGATCAGACTCGTCGGTGTCAGCATGGTAGTCCCACATCTCTTCATGGGGACCCTCGGCCAGATGTTTGGCCGAGCCTGGTTCCAGCTGGTCCGATTCATTAAGCTTCCGCTTGACTGGAGTATCCTCCATTTCAATCTCCGGGGATGCCGAGCGTTCTAAATCCCGGTCCCTTTGCTGGATGTTGTCAACCATCCGCTGGAGATATGGTGGGAGCGAGGAGTCTCCTTGTGACTCCTTTTTCTCCTTCTTGACCTTGGGTGCCTCTTTTGGAGGCTTCTCCTCGGCCCAGTTGCGGATCTCGTTGATCCAACTCTCGATGCTTTGGCCGGGTTTCAACTCAGGCCTAGGCCCCCGATTCTTGTCGGGTTCCTGTCGGCTCGATGTTGACTCTGGTTCACTATCCGAGGATGGTTGCTCGGGTCGGACCTTTCTTCGGCCCTTGTTACGACGGACTTCTACGTCCGAGACATCGGTATCTCCGCCGCCGCGAGGTTTCTTGGGCAGTCGGTTCGGAGACTCCTTCTTTGAGGTCGACTTTTTGGCCTCGCGCTTCTTCCGCATAGTGGTGGAGTTGGCCGAATGGACCACTGAGCCGCTGAATGTCGGCATTTCCTCATCTTCGATCTCCACTGATGGCCGCCGTTTAGGGTCAACCATCCGTTTTGACGGGACCACGGACGCCTTTTGGGGTACCGTGGCCTTCGAGGCTTCTTGTCCGCTGATCGGGGAAGGTGCGATGGGGTGCGGCGCCGGGATTTCTCCGGAGGCTCGCTTCTTGCGATAGTCATCGCCCATCTGCTGCACAATCTCTTTCATCCGTTGGGTCAGGTTATGGTACTCACGGATGGTTTCGTTGGAGTCGTTGTCGGGCAGGTTATCGCGGCGACTCTTGAGAGCGTTATAATAGTTACGCTCCGCGCTCGCGGCCCTATTGATGCAGTCATCCCTTTCGGTCATGGTCAAGTCCTTTATGGAGTCCATGGCCGGGTCGTCATGGTACTGACGGTGGGTCTGGTTACTAACCGCGGGCCCTAATTGAGGCTGCACAGCCGGTTGTACCTGAGTTTCAACCGTCACTTCGGCGGCTATGTCCGGCACCGAGGTTGACATCGATGCTGTGCTGCCCGGCTCTTTTGCCGCTATCTCCAGTTTTGCCGGAGACGAAGTGTCCATCCGTTCTTGGGAGGCTTGCCGAGGTGTCCGTTTCGGGGAAAACCTCGGTGGTGGAGGCTGGAGAGGGGTCATACTAGGCATCCGGTTCGGCTGAGACAGAGCCCTAGTTGGGGACACCTGTTTCACCGGGGACCTGCTTCGTCCACTAGTTGACCGAGGCTCGGTCGAGAGCCTTGATGTTGACCGAAGGTCGTTTAACAGGGCTTGTTGCCACTGTCGTTCCTCTTCACTATCCTCCGCGCCGTAGACATTAGGGTCCTCGTCGCTACCTCCCGAGTTGTCGGGGTCGATTTCAGGAATAGGGTCGGTTTTAAGCTGGCCTTCCTCCAGGGGTGGTTCACGGATGTATACGGCCGGGTTAATCCTCGGGTTCCGTAACAGCTGGACATAGTCCAAAACCACCCTCGGTAACCTCTGTGTCCGAAGTACCTGCATGCTGCTCCGGAGGGTCATAAGTCTTCGTATAATAGCGTCGCGGTCGGTCGCAAAATCCAAGACTTTCTGGGTTATACGGTTCCGATCTCTTGACGACATCTTATGTTCGAGCTGTCCACCGGTAAGTTCACCTTCTTGGATGACCCGGTAGAATTCGGCCTGCTTAATCTGGTCTACCAGCTGGTTGTGGTAAGCCAGGGCTTCCCGTTCCGTTGCGGTTAAGTCCGGTTGGATGGCTTGTAGTGCTAACTGAGGCTGGGGGGCCGTCTTGTGGCTCTCACCCGGCGTCGGTCGTACCTTTTGACGGGGCTTCGATGGGTCTGAAGCCGTTTCCCGCATCACAATCTCTCGGACCTGTTCGAGGGTCCGGACTTGTCTCGGTGGTGATGAAAACAGCTTCCGTTTCGGGCCTTTATCCTCATCCCTGTCCTTAGACCGAGGCTTCCTCGCGAACTTGGGCGAGTCTGGGCCTCCGGGCTGATGAATAGCCCTACCATCCGGGGTTCTCTCCGGGTCATCGGACTGTTCGGTCGGGCGTCGGATGACGAGCACCTGTTCCGTTCGTTTTGGCCGAGCCGAACCACCTATTGGGGGTACCGGCAGTGTTGTTGGCCTTGGTGCCTTGCTTGTACTCGGTGGGTCCGGGGTTAAGTCCCGCGTCCGAGCGTAAGCTTCCCGTTCCGCTGTGGAGGGCTCAAGGGTCTCTTCTTCACCTTCTAAGGGTGGAACATCCATAGGTTCACCGGGCGGCGTAGCTGGTCGTGCGGGTGGCTTAGCCTGTTGGGCTTTACGCTCCGCGGCTTCACGTCGCTTGTTACGGTAGTAACCCTCGGTGATCCGCTTAATGTCTTGCAGCGCCTGTATCAGGGTCTCCTCGGTGTCCGAAGATCTCGCTGCCGATAGGGTTAATATGGTGGCAATGGTCTTCCGGCTCGTGTCCAAAGTATTGGTGTCAACGTCGAGCCTTGCCGCCCTAGGGTCCCAGGCGTTCATAGCATGCAGTTGGGCATGCATCTCATGGCTGGCATCCTCGGCTCGCTGAAGTGCTCGCCGGATGGTTTCCTCCATTCCGGGTACTGCCAGTGGCCAATTTCCTGACGGTGGAGTAGCCGTCGAGGGTGGCTTGATGGTCGGTCTCCGGGTTGATTGGTCAGATGTACCCTGCTCTGGGGGTTCGACCTGCCTAATCCGAGACTGATCCTTGGAGGCTCGGTCTGCCTCTCGCCGTTCCTTGGCCTGCTTTTCTTCCTCATAATCCCGGATGAAGCCCGAGAGCCAAAGCACGCATGATTGTAGCTGAGCCTGGCTGTACTGATGCTTCGGAGTTTCCGGGTGTAGAAGTATCCGAGTTGCCCTGGTGTGGTTCTCAACTCCGATGATGTCACCATCCAGTTTGAAGAATTCTGCGCTATGACGGTCGCAGAAGCCTCGGCGAGTCCGCATCTCAGTCAAGATATTATTAGCCCGAGTCATGGCTTCAACTATGTAGGGTTGAGCGTCGGGCGGCAGAACTCCCGGGTCCGGTATGTTTTCCATCGCCCGTACCATTGAGCGGGGCGAAAGGCGCCGGGTCGGTGCAACCTGTTGGGTCGCTACCGGCCGTTCCAGTTGCTGCGGTAGGTTCGCGGAGGCTTGGGTCGGCGGAGTAGCCGGAGGCTGAGTTGCCTGGGTTGCCGAAGGTTGGGTCGGCTGAGTGGCCGGGGGCTGAGGTGGAACCGTTTTGCGGCTCTCTTCCTCATGCTTCCTTTTTGCAAGTGCCACTTCTAGGTCGGCTTTTAAGCTCTCCACATCCATCATGGCCATTACGTACTGGTCTCGGATCCGCTTCTTCTGAGCCGGGGTCCGATCCTCCAACTGATTAGCCTGGGCGGCTAAGTCCCGGGCATAGCCTTCATTGAGGGCTATGTCATCACGGAGAGTTTGGATCTCCTGTTCCGTCGGGGCTGGTTGGAGTTGAGGTGGCTCAGTTAGGTTGACCCTCGAGGGTCCGGGGTTCCGAGGTTGAGGAGGCCCCGATGGTTGAGCCTGTTGAGGTCCGGAGGTCCGAGGTTGAGGAGGCCCCGATGGTTGAGCCTGTTGAGGTCCGGAGGTCCGAGGTTGAGCCTCCTTGTGGCTTCTTTCCTATAACTTCCTCAGGAGTTTTTCTGCATGCCCACGAGCCATATCGCGCTGTTCGGTGATGGTCCTTAGAGTCGCATCGCCCGGCTGCAGCGTAGCAATCCGCTGGGTCAGAAGGTCCGCCGTTAGCTCAGTTTCGGCTAAGTCCCTCCTCAATTCTTCGGTAGTTATGGTGATACCGAAGTCCATTTCCGGTGGGTCATCGAGCATCTCGATGTCCGGTGAGGGTATCGGTGACGGAGGTTCTGACATTGGTGATGCGCTTCGGTGTGAGCCTGGGCCGGGGGTCACTGTTGGTTCCCCATCACGGCTACGGCTCCGACTGTGGGTTGGGGTATACTCGGAGTATTCGTCTGTATCCAAGTCCCCTTCTTCAGCAATACGCCTCTGTAGGTATCTAAGAGAGGCTTCCAAGTCCCGTGTCTCGTCTGGTGTGGTTGGGATCCGTGGCAACGTGACGTAAGTTTTGCGTGATGTTGTTAAGGTAGTTGTACACCCTGGACTGCTCCATAGTCTCCTCTGGGCCTTCTTCGGATAGGCTGCTTGCTTGTCGTTGAAGGTTCTTGCGCAGCTTATGGCCCTGTTCCAGGATCTCTCTGATCTGTTGCCATCTCCGAAGTCTTGCCTCGGCCTCATCGGGCCGGTTTGCTGGGTCATCGGAGAGGACTATGCCGTAATTGTCGGCACGTCGCTCAATGGAAGAGAGAAGTCTCGGGAGCTCGCGGGTTTCCCAGGGTCCTGTTGGGAGCCCTTCCCAGACGAGGCCTGTGATGTCGGCTGTTTCCCGGTTAACTTCAGTAATAAGGTCGGAGACTCGTCGGGCAGCCTCCTGTCCGTTGAGGCTGTAGGCCTGATCACGGCGTCTTATCAACATCATTATGATGTTGTCGCTGAGCCTCCTCCCTCGGTTGACTCTTTCCCAGAGTGCCATTCTGTCTCTGGCTCGGTCATACGCTTGGCGGGTTGCGGGGCTTGGTTGTTGCCCTTCCGGTCCGGCTCCCTTGGTTAGGTTGAAAGCCGCTACCTGTTGTTCGACGTAGGCCACCGCACCCTCCAAGGTCCATCTGTCACGGACACTTGCTGGAATTCTGTCATGGCTGAAGCGTTCGATGTCTCCGAGCTTCAACTGGATCTCGATGATAAGTTTCTCAGTTTCCGCCCATTGTTCCGAGTCGAAAGGGTATCGGTCTCGGCGCCGGCGTAGTTCCGTTAGGAGTACGAGTCCTTGTTGCCGAGTTTTGCGGATAGCCACAAACGCGTCTGACTTGGCTACGTCACGTGGGGTTGGTGATGCCAGGTTTTGGTTGTCATCGATGACCCTACGCAGGTTCCGGAACGCTTGCCGGGACTGCTGGATTTGCTGCGGGGTGAAGTTAGTAACTTCAGTTGACCGTCGGAGCATGTAGGAATCATGGATGATACGGTTGATGGTCAATTCCTGATCCAAGTACCGAGGGTCGGTCGGTAAGGTTTCCTGATGTTCGCGGTTAAGTCTCACCGCTAAGTCGTCCGACTCCCTCAAGGTCGCGTAAACTTGTAGCCGGCTTGGGCTCGCTTCTCTATCTTCCGGGGTCCTTGTTGTACCAGCCGAAGCCCCCATACTTGTGGTTGCGACGGCTGATCCCCATTCCGTCCCTCGGCTCGTCAATCCAGGCACATTATCCACCGTTCTCGGGGGTGCCAGAGGGTGTTCGTCTCGGGCCTCTTCTATCTGGGCCTTCAGGAGCCAATAGTGAGTGTGGATCAATTGCAGTTGTTGTTCTGTGAGAGGGGTTCGCGATAACAGTTTCCGGAGTATTTCTACTCCGAGGGTCAGGGAACTGATCCACGTGCGTTCGGATGCCGGATTTTCCAGTCCTTCGGCCTGTATCTGGCCTCTCATCCCTCTCACAAGAGCTTCGGTCTGTCCGAGCAATGCGTGTACTTCGGTTATTGAAGGGTGAGGAGGAGAGTTGGTCGCCCCGGCCGAAGCCCCCGTAGTTGCGGTTGCTAAGGCTGGCCCTCTCTCCGAGGCTGAAGTCCCGGGAGTTGACTGTCGGCCCTTTAGGGTCCAGTAGTAGTCAGAAGCCTCCCACATTTGGGAGTCTAAAGTCCGGTATTGGTCTCGGAGTTGCTGAAGTTGGCCTCCCGTGGCAGGAGTTTGTGCCACCAGCTTCCGTAGTTCTTCGACTCCCGTGGTCAAGATATTGGTCCACGTCTGTATGTCCCGTCTCGGTCTGCTCCCCGATGCTTCGACCTGGAGCAGCCTCTGATCCTGCATCTGTTCCATTACGGCTCTGGTATGGGCGATCAGTGCATGCACTTCGGCCGTCGAAGGGTGGGGAGGAGGGTTGGTCAATCCAGCCGAAGCCCCCGTAGTTGCGGTTGCTAAGGCTGGCCCTCTCTCCGAAGCTGGAGTCTCGGAGGTTGACTTCAGGGCTCTAAGTATGGCTCGGGTATCCTGGATATATTGTTCCAGTTCCTTCATTTCCGAGTTCAATCGGGTCAGTTCCTGCGCAAAGTTAGGGTCGCTCAACTTGAGAGCTTCTATCTTGCGCTGGACGAGGGTCCATTCACTCTCAGCTTCCATAAGACCCAGTGTGAGTTCTTCCGAGGGTCGGATCTGCCTTCGCGATCCGGCCGAAGATGCGGCCGAGATCGGTTCAACCGTAATTGCGGCTGCCGAAGGTCTGGCTGTGGAAGGTCCGGGTATCAAGGGTTCGGCTGTCGGTTGAGCCGAGGCTGCCTCCGTCGATGATGTCGGAGGCTTCGGTCTTTTCAGCATATGAACCGAAAAGGCCTTCGTTCCATCCTCGTAGTATCGAGTGAACGGGGATGGTGTCCGTTGACGTTCCGACCGAGCCGTCGCTAATACCACCGGAGGCATATTTGTGCCGTCCTGTCGTGGCGCCGCCGGTAAGGTCGCCTGCTGCGAGGCTCCCATGGGTCCAGTAACTATGGGGTATCCCATCAGAGGGTTGACCGCGCCGCCTTGTGGCTGGTTCATACCCATCTGGTTGCACCATTGGGTGAACATGGCGAACATTTGGTTCGGCATGGGGTTCATCCCGGCTTGAGTCATCAGCGGCCCTATTGGGGCCGGCTGGATGCTCGTTACCGTAATCGGGATGTATGGTAGCGTCGGTGGTATGACTGGTCCGGGGATGAATGGTCCCGGTACAAGTGGCGGGCGGATCTGACCTATTGGGCCAATCGGTACTGCCGGTGCGTTCTGACCGGTGGCCGCGCTCACATTCACCAAAAGTCCGGTGTCGTCGAGCATAGTGCCCGGTGGCAAGGTCTGGAGGGGGATCGTCCGGGGTTGAGTGACCATCCGTGACCCGACCGTTAAACCTGCCAAAGAATCAGCCGCTACGTTCGCATGCGGATTTGTTACCTGTGGGATTGGAGTTTGGGTGGCCGAACGCGTTTCAGCTCGGGAGCCCGATCGGTCGTGCGGGAACGGCTGAGATCGTCGGTTGTCGCGTCGGCTGCTGTTCGATCCACTCGACGGAGGGTCTCGTCGTCGGTCAGACATCGTTATGAGAGGCTATTGGGATAAAGGAGATACGGCTCGTTAACATTCTGATAAGGCCAAATAAGTTCAACTGAAGGTTCCATGCACAACTGAAGAGGTCCCATTCCGACACCAAAGGTCCATTCTTAACTATGTCCTAGCTAAGCCCTAACTTATTCTAGGTTAACTATGGCCCTATGTTTGTGGTGTGGTGGGTTTTGGTGTTTTGGGCTTCTTTGTTGGTTTGGTCGATTTGACCGGTTCTGCCCGTCCTTCAGCGATCCTGTCGAGGATGTCCTTATGTGCTTCATCTTCGGCCACTTGAGCTTCTTCAAGTACCTCCTGGGGATGCGAGGGGATGCAACCGAACTAAAGGGTTAGCCGACCCCCGACGGTTAGCTGGCTCCAGCTGGATCAGCGACCCCGCCGACCTGCTATCCCCGGAGCTAAAAGGGAACATCATAGGGCGTGGTAGAATCCCGACCCACCATTGACTTAGGGAGTAGACCCCAATAGGGATACCCCGATGTCCAAACCCCCCGACCCTCTGACTAGAAGGGTCGAACCCGAAGAAAAACCTCAGTTCACCGGGAAAAAACGCACAAATAGCGGCCGGTTAGCAGCGAACTGTGCAAACACTGTTCGTCGTTGATCAGCCCCTCCGGCAGAAGGATCCTGGAGGCTGACCCCCGGATAAAAAGTGTGAACCAAGGGACGTCACACCGGGACGAATCGTACGAATAGCGACTGGACAAGCACAACTGCGCACAACACAGTTGTCCCTGTTCAGGTCCCTCCGACAGAGGACTCCCGGCTGATCAGTTCCGTAACTTGGACTGTAGAGCCCAATAGGCTCTTACCCTCGAACCTTACCAGCCGGGACCTCGTGGACATAGGCAGCGAAAAACGTCCTATATCAGCAAGGCCCTGGTGACAGCCTCAGTATCGGACCCTTCGCACGTAAGGAGGTCGGACAGAAGTTCCCAGCATGATCTGCCGGGTACTCCTGCTCGCACCCAGCCGGCAGAAGGACCCGGTGGACCGACAGTTCCGTAACTCTAACCCTCCGAGCCCAATAGGCTCCCATTCCTTAACCGAATGCGGACCGTGTGGTACAGGAAGCCATATCTCCTGACAACCCGATCCGCACGACTTGAACCTTTAATGGAGTACGGATTACGCCGACCTCGGAAGAAATACCCCCTCGGTCAGTGAACCCGTATGACTAATTTCCGGAACCTAATCCAGGAGGATTCCGCTAACATGTTCCCGAAGAAGCCACTGCAATCTTCAGCAACGTGTTTGCCAACAGACCCATGGACACCCCGGGAATCGGAGTAATAGCTGACTGACCCCCACTTGAAGTCAGTGTGAGTGCCCAATAGGCCTCGGCAGCGTAACTCCGGCGGAATCCGTCGTACGACAAATGAGAAGCCTAGAATGTCGAGCGAGATACGTTCAACATCCCCGGCTTCTCACTCCGGCAGAAGGACCCTCGGAGGATGTAAGCCTTCGCAGATCGCGTACAACCACGACCTGTTACCATGTCAAGTGGCGCGGATCAACCACGATCTCCACCTCACCGTGGATGCCCATCGAGGCCCAATAGGCCTCCCTTCCACTCCCGGAACGGAACGGAAGAAGTGGGACATTAGGGCACACTCATGCCCTCACCCCTACGCACAACGCTGTGTTGGAGTAATGGTATGAGTGACCGGCATGACCATTTCACCGCGAATCGGACCGTGGTCACCGGAAGGATGCACCAGGACGTTAGGGCACTCATGAGTCCCCTGAAGAGCTATAACAGCCCGGCAGAGGATTCATGAGTCCGGCACGACTGCACGCTCAGAAGGAGGCCACGGACGTCCATAACTACGCCAACAGGCCCAATAGGCCTTTAGCCCCATATTCCGGCATCCCGGGTGTTTCCGCCTAAGTGGAAGCACGGGACCAGCCGAGGAACGGACCAGCTTGGACTCCGTCCTTAAAACTTAGAGTGTCTACCTCGTGGCTTAGACCCAATTAGGTCTTAAATAGCCGCCGAGGAGCCTCTTTCGCATGATTTTTGCTAGTCACCCGGTGGACATCTCCCAGCATCAAGCGGACTCCCACCAGAGCATGTTGGGCCAGTCTCGTTACCGAGGCTCGGACCCCCGGACACTGAGGCCGATTGACCCTCGGACACTTGTTCGGACCCTGTCCAGAGGCATAGACCCTCTCCATGTTACCCAATAGGTGACGGGAGACATTAAAAAGGGTTTTTGCCCGGGCAGAATGCCTTTGGACCAGCCTTAGCGGATGCTGACTACCTCACCACCGAGGCTACCCCGGACACGGAGGCTGCCCCGGATAGCAACTTTACCTTACCGGTAAGACACTCGGTAGAGTTGCCCAATAGGCGACCTACACCGCGAATAAGGGTTTTGCCGGGATGGAATGACCATCGGACCCCCGGATACCGAGGCTTGAACCTCCGACCCTCAGGCTCGGACCCTCGGACCCTTCGAACCTCGGCGATCATCCCCTCCGAGTTACCCAATAGGTGACAGGAGACGAATTCAGGATTTCCAGCCGAGCGGGACGACTCCGTACCCATTTGCCAGTGCAGCCGAGGGTACACCCTGGACTTTAACTTGAGTACCGAGGCTGCCAATGGACTTAGACTCAGCAACCGAGGCTGAGCTTGGACTCTGACTTCACAACCGGAGCTGACCCTCGGTTACCGAGGCTACCATCGGACTTCAAAACCTTAAAGCCAACCGGATACAGGGTCGGACTCCCGTACAGAGGCCATATCATCATTCGGACCAGAACGTGGTTTACACTGCACGGTGCAGTGTAAACCACGTCCATCGACCATTCAACCCTATGGAGACCAGGCGTTAACCGGTCCTTGTTGCCCAATAGGCGACAGGATACAAAATTACGGTTTTTGCCCGGATGGAACCTCGGATCACCGGACTTCCCCGGAGGATCCACCGCTCAATAGACCCAATAGGTCTTATCCTGCACCTAGAGAGGGTACCTTACGGTATTCGCGACTGCGACAGTGCCTCTCCATTAACCTTACCCGATGAACCTCGGCTGGATGCAAGTGCGAACTTGTTTCACCCGGCTATGATGGTTCTAATCAAGCTTTTACCGGAGGATCCCGGTCGGAAAGTGTGTTTCACGCCCGTTTCACACCCGACAACGGAGATTCATACCCTTTACCCGAAGCTGATAGGGTCGAACCTTTGACCCTCGAGGGTCGAACCTCCGACCCTCGGTGAAGTGAACCGGTACCACTGGGTATCCCGAGAACCGATGCCTCGGACCTAGATGGCCGGATATCCTGTGGACTGGAGCCCCCGTGAGCGGATCAGCTCTAGTCGGAATGAGCACCCGGACCAAAAGCCCCGGACCAAAGACTTTGAGTTTACTTTTTCTAATCTCGAAATGATGTTCTCAATTTTATCGATCTTTTCACCAACCTGCTCACCAGGAATTGTGATGTTATTTTACTAGAGAGAGAGATGGAATAATACTTTATTTTTTTTTACTTTTCGCCGTTACGGATACGACCAACAGATGCCTACACCGGTCCAACAACACCACCGACCGACCTTCGGATTTCGGCCGTGAGTTGTATCGCCACCACGGGTCCGGAGGAGAACGCGGCACCGAGAGACCTTCGTCATCGGACACCCCCGAGGCGCAGCCACCGACCCCAATAGGGTCGTGTGCGGAGCGGGCACTGGAGCGGTACGAGGCCGGTCCTTCGCAGGGGCTTGGACTCCCGCCCAGAGGCATGTTGGGCCAGTCGCTATGGCAGCCTACGAGTAGGCAGCCAGCGACAGTCCCGCTTCCGGTGTGTTGACTCACACCGAGTCGCACTCGCTGTCGAGCGCTAGATCGGCCTCGACTCAGGCAGCTTTCCGCCCAGCCTTTCGTCTCGGCCAATCATCGGCCTCGATGTAGGCGGAGCCACGCCTCCTTTCCACATCTCGGCCTATCAGCGTTCGTTCGCTCGCGTTGGATCTGCCCAGTGCCGCATTAGGCTTTTTCCCATGTTACGGCTCGATGTGCCGTTCATTTTCATTCACTAGCTGACATTCGATGATTTCTACTCTACAGCTCACATCGAGCCTTTGTGTTTGGGTTTTCTGTACTTTATTGCTATCACAATAAAGCCTTCTCTCACTATCGTGAGCCTTTGTTCGCCTGCTGTCACAAAATCTAACTGCATAATGTATACATAGACGAAAATTAGCAATACTTTTTGTTTAAGAAGTTTCGGAACGATATCCCGAACGAAGATTGCGCCCATCGTCAGAGGCATAGATTCCGAATGACACGGAGACAACGCTCGCCAGCTGGTGGTTCCTCTTTAGCTTTTCTACCCGTGGACTTCTGTTCAAACTCAGCTTGGGTTCTTCTGTAATCAAGGGACAAATATTTCAGCGCATGTTGTATGCCTCTCCAGCCGATATAATTGGCCGCGCGTTTCATCCCTTCCGCGCCCTGTTTTTCAAACTCCGCGAATTTGGCGTCCAGCATGGCCCAAAATGACAAATTTGGTACAACCACGACAGTATCGTTGTGGATGACACCCGCAATGTTGGCTTCATTGAAATAAGCCTTCAGATATTCCGTCATATTCTTCATTAAGGAAGAGTTGAACTGGTATCGTTGGGCAAATTCACGTAGCGTCATTTTGTTCAGAAATATGGTATCGTTCTGAGAATCTACTGCGGACAGTCCAGCCTGCAATTATTAGCAACAACATTACAATAATAATTCGGTACTGGAATTATTTTTTTCCACAAAACTTTACCATGGCAAAATACTTTTCAGTCGCGACAATATCCGTGAGATTCGGTGACAATTGGTTGACATCCACACTCGTCTGCTTCGTCTCTCGCAGCAGTAAAGATGTTACGTTCAACAGTAGTTGTAAATAACTCTCAATATAATTTTCCCGTGATTTCATTCGCCAATAAGTCGACAGTGGCGAAGGTCGTCGGTTCGGCAAGGACGATCTCGTTGGTCAACGGATTGACGACATCCTTGTAAACGAGAATTTCGAAAAAGTGCGCGCTGCCGGCGAAGTGAAATTTGACGAGCGCGTTAAAGATGTCGAAACTGGAACCATTCCAGTTGGGAGTGAGAATTGGCCATCCGCCCATGTACTGTATTTGTCCAGGAAACCGATCAGCGGCTTGCCACTTTGCCGCTCAATTTGGTCTAGTGAAACACGAGATCACATTTATGCGTTTGGTAAGTAATTTACTACCTTCGTCTTTGCACTGCCGGTACAAGTGTTTCATTTTGACTTCCGACGGAAACGGGTCTTTTGTGACGTTATCCAGCAAATCTGCGATTTTGAGAATATTCCGGTGAACTGTTTAAAGTGCTAGAAAACGCAAAAAAAGGACATATTTACTTTGACCGATTTTCTCCAGTTTTTTCTGTAAATAGTAAAATTCATCGACGAGGGTCTCATTGTCGAGAATCTCGTGATTCTGCATCCAATTTCCGCAGGCGTGTTGATAGAAGTCATCACACGGGTCGGCTGTGGTGTTAATACGCTCCAGGATCTTCTTTGCTGCAATCCAGACAAAGAGACAATCATGTGTAAACGCAAAGCTTGCGGAAAATAATTATAACGGCTAACCAGCGTTTTTGCAAGCTTGTGTATCACACACCGAATTGGTCGATTCGGTACGATTTCCGTTTCCCTGTTCAGTTGCATTTCCTGCATCTGCTGAAACCAAGCAAAAATTAAACGGCCTACTGATTAATTTTGATGACTATTCATGGGTATTTTTATTTTATGGTTAGCGTATAAATTGCAGCTTACCTTCGGCGGACGCTGAAAACAGCGGAAAACAGAAAATTGTGGCCGATGCAAAAACAATACGCCATCGAAGCATGATAGGATATCACAAAAGATAAACAACGGTCAGGTAGACAACAGGCAGACAGCATCACCGAAATTCTAGAAATGATTCACCTGCAATAAGTTTTTCAGAGAGCAGTCTCAGTCTTCCTCGTCCGCGTGTGTCTGCGCCGTAGCTAGAAGGTGATCGGCGCATTGAGCAAGATTAATTGACAGTACTAAGCTACAATATGGACAAGTAATAACTGGTTAGCCGCTGGATAAAATTAATTTGCAGAGACTTTGAGCTGACACAATTTAATCTGTTGCACAATTCAATCATCGCCTAATGATTTGCCTTTAGCTAAGCAAACCAGTTAACAGAACTTTTGCATAAGGTGAGTTGCACCATCAGTCATACACTGTTCGTGCTTTTTGTCAGCATGTGTGCTATCAAACTTCGAAAAAACTAATATAATTGAAAAATTAAGACGCTGAAAATCAACATTGAGTAAGCTGCAACCTGCAGGTATTTGTACTTGTATGATTGTATCGGTAGTGCAGGTATAAAACCTGAGATATTGCAAATCCTGCGAGTGCATTAAATGTTTGATTATTTAGGCCTGATTTGACTTTCTCAGTCGCCAATTAATATGTAGAATCTGTTGGTTGCTGCTGCGAGTTAAGATAGCTTTTATTGATCTTCCCATGGGTAGTTCTTCTTTTAATAGTAAGGATGTAGGTGGCCTTAGTTCTTATATTTCTCAGAGTTATTCGGTACCCGCGATGCCAGATAATGGCAATGCCAAATAAAACTTAAAACTTTAAACACTCCATCGGAAAAGAAACTTGACGTAAAATTTTGCTGCACACTTGCTATCGCGCGTCATAACGTAACCGCTCAAACTGCTCAGTATTAATCAAATGGATGTTCCACGTGCAACCGTGATCGATTAATAACCATTAATCTCGTGCCCGATACTACCAAACAGTCTGCTTGTCGCGAGGATTCATCCTAGCACCGACTGAGCAGTTGAACGCTTCCGAAAACTCCACCATGTTGGAGACCACGCCGTTGACTCTCCATTCTGCCGGTGAGTGCTCATCAGTCAGGAGGTTGATACGCTTTGCCTCTGGTCTGGCCTTTTCGCACCACACCTATGCAAAAATCGATACACAAGGTGCATCTTTATGGAAGATAGACAAGTAAAATAATGAAATACGGCAAAGTAACACTAATTCAGTAATATATAAGGTTTGTCCGGCTTCAGAATACACGAAGCGGAAGTACTTAGTCACACCTGCAGAAGTCGCTACGTCTTCTTTCAGAAAAATCAACTCATAACAGATTCAGCGTTTGAAGTCATTAAAGTTTTTAAAATACTAGGTTTGATGTCTAATGATAAGTTGCCTTGAATGGTTTTAAAATAGTTTGATTAGCCTGAGATGCAGAAAAAATTTTAAAATTTACTGTTGTGACAGTTGAGATATTTTACAAAGTTGCAGAAATGTCACGCATAACATATTGTCACACATAATAATCTTACCACCACAATTTTGCTATGCTTTATGGATAGTGCTTAGCAATATGTAGATAAATTCATGTAGATAAATGCATGTAGATATGTAGATAAATTCATTTAATATTTTGTAGTTAATATTATTATATGTTAATATTTTGTAGGTAATATTTCATTTTAAACTTCTTTCTGTGTTTTTTACAGCTTTTAACCCTGCTGTCAGTATATTTAACTGGTTCCGCGCAGCGCGGCCAATACCTCTTTATTTTAGGATGTCTATCCTTTTACCGTAATTATTCAAATTATGTACCCTGTACGGCTGTACATATTCAAATAATTATTGCTCAGCCATAATTCTATACCTGAAACGCAACTGCCAACTGGTCGCGTACTAGCGCGACCGATACCTTTAAAGAATTGCGCGCTACGCCAACCGTGGTTAGAACAGAGCCTAATATGCCTCGGGCACGTGAATACGCTACCGGTAGCGAAGTGGCTGAGTGCTAATGACTTACCGTACCTGAGCAAGCGACAAGAAAAACAGCTGTTTCGGAGAGTAATGAGCCAATTCGGCGGCAACAGGTTCCGGCTTTCTTAACCTGCTTAAGTGTCGAAGGTATCCCTGCAATTCATTATAACTGAATGCACAATTATTGAATATCATTAATAAATTCACTATCACTGAGCAGCGCCTGACTTTGTATGCTGCTCTGGTGCCACCGTTGTCAGCGATATTCTTCGCTAGTGTCAGCTGCCCATTCATCCGTCCGACCGCCGTGGTGTAATTATCGTACTGTGCCGCCAGTCCCTTTGTGCGAATGTCATACGCCGCCTTCGTACTGTTCGTCCACCATGACCGTCGCACGCCTTGATCGTCGTAGTTCCCTCCGGTGTTGTCAAAGCCGTGCGTTGTTTCATGGCCAATAAGCACACCGATGCCCCCGTAATTGTAGTACTCTGGGCTTTCTGGGTCGTAGAACGGTGGTTGCAAAATCGCAGCATTAATAACTACCAACCGGAGAGTATTTAACGGCACTCATACGTAGTATGTTCAAATCGGCGACAGAAAGCCATGAAATAATTATTATTCATAATTTAAAGACGAAAGCCATGAAATATTATTAATAATTTTAAGCCGGTTAAATAAGCTCACTAAACTGCTACACGCCACTTACTTAAACCATTCATGTTCGAACTGTAAAATGTATTCACTTCTGTGATATCACCGGTGTCCTTGACCGGGTCATAACGCAAGTTTGCTTTCAAGGTTAGCTTCAGATTGCGAACAATCAGATTTTTGGCAATCTCCATCATGGACGCTGCGTAACTCTTTTGAATGGCGATCTAGAATAAACTCTTATAAAACTCACATTTCGCTCGGTTACTGATATGTTGTAGTACAAATGCACCAGCCCGAGCAACAATTGAGGACAGTGCGGGCTCGGGCACAAAATACATACTCCTGGTTTACGCCAGCATTTACGGTTTAATTACCACGGCGCGGCGCCACTCTGTTTATACGTCATATGCGTAACGCAATGCGTTACGCATTGTCATGGGTGGTAGAAGACGAACATTGACAGTGCATAGTATTGCAAATTACTTGTGGTGTAGTGACCATTGTTCTTAGCTTAGTCCCTTGAACGCGCTCAGTTTGCATTACCTATTCCCTGACATCCTCAACTGCTAATCGAGCTTCTGTAATACTTTACATTTGCGTATTTCGAATCAATCAACGAGATATTGTTGACCATAATGTCTGGGTAGGCGGCTTCGTTAATCATAGCTGACAGTTTCTTTTGTGCTGCATTATGTGTGGCGTTGTCCATCCAGCTGGCAGCGTCCAGGAGCTCCTTGAATCCCATTTGAATGTCGTTGACCATCAAAGTGGCCTGCAACAACAATGGCAGCACTTTAAAATGTAAGTGCAGTACTGTGCATATTACGTGGATGGAAAGTTGCAGTACTTTTTCTTTAAGGTCTTTAGGAACGGTATCTCGAACAAAGAGTGCCCCCATCGTCAAAGGCATAGATTCCGTAGCGATATCGAGACAACGCTCGCCAGCTGGCGGTTCCTCTTTAACTTTTCTACCGGTGGTCTTCTGTTCGTACTCTGCTTGGGTTCTTCTATAATTAAGGGACAAGTACCTCAGTGCATGCTGTATGCCTCTCCAACCAATATAATTAGCCACGCGCTTCATTCCTTCCGCGCCTTGCTGCTCGAACTCCGCAAATTTGGCGTCCAGCTTGGACCACAATGACAAATTTGGCACAACCACGACAGTATCATTGTGGATGATGCCCGTAATGTTGGCTTCCTTGAAGTAAGCCTGCATGTATTCCGTCATGTTCTTCATCAAGGAAGAGTTGAATTGGTTTCGCTGGTAAAATTCACTTAGTGTCATCTTGTTCAGATATATGGAGTCATTTTGAGCATCCATGGCGGATAGTCCGGCCTACAACAATATTATTAACATTAACAATCATGCAGCACTAACATAATATTAAAGTGGTATTGGCATTTTGCAGTTTGCATATCAGTTGCCTTTGCGTAAAACTCACCATGGCGAGATACTTTTCAGTCGCGACAATATCCGTGAGATTGGGTGACAACTGATTAACATCCACATGTGACTTGTTTGTCTCTTGCAGAAGTAAAGTTGTTACGTTCATCAGTTGTTGTAAATAACTTTCGATGTGCAGTTTTCCTGTGATTTCGTTGTTCAATATGTCTACACCGGCGAAGGTCGCCGGTTCGGTAATATAAATCACGTTGGTCAACGGACTGACGACATCATAGTCAACGATAATTTCGAAAAAGGGGGAACTGCCAGCGAAGTGAACGTTAACTAATGCGTTGAAGATATCGAAATTGGAAGCGTTCCACTCATCAGTAAGAACGGGCCAACCGCCCATGTGCTTATTCAGGAAATCAAGCACCGGCGTACCACTTTGCCGCTCAATATGATCTAGCGTAACCGAAACAGAATTACAAATATGAATTTCATTTTGTGCCTTTTTGTAACTTATTACAATTGCAAGTACCTTCGTCTTTGCACTGCCGGTACAAGTGTTTTATTTTGACTTCCGACGGAAACGGGTCTTTTGTGACGTTATCCAGCAAACCTGCGATTTTGAGAATATTCCGGTGAACTGTTTAAAGAGCTAGAAAACGCAAAAAAGGACATACTTTGACCGATTTTCTCCAGTTTTTTCTGTAAATAATAAAATTCATCGACGAGAGTTTCATTGTCGAGAATCTCATGATTCTGTATCCATTTTCCGCAGGCGTGTTGATAGAAGTCGTCACATGGATCGGTTGAGGTGTTGATACGCTCCAAGATCTTCTTCGCTGCAATCCAGACAGTAAGGCGACACTGCAAAGTTTGCGGTATATACTCGTAACTATACAGTAGCCGTTTACCAGCGTTTTTGCATGCTTGTGTATCGCACACTGAATTGGTCGATTCGTTACGATTTCCGTTTGCCTGTTCAGTTCGATTTCCAGCATCTACTTAAACCAAGCAAAAATTAATCCACTAATTAATTTTTATCATTTTCCATTGATATTTTTATTGAGGGTGTAGCGCACTAATTGGCTTACCTATGGTGGACGGTGAAAACAGCAGAGAACAGAAAATTGTGGCCGTTGAAGACATAATACGCAATCGAAGCATGATGGGATATCACAACGCAGTAGATACCGGTCTGGTAGCGGGAACATTAGGTAGACAGCATCGACATCACCACGATGCTAGAAATTATTTACATGCAATACGTTTTTCATAGTGTAGCACCGTAGGTAGTCTACGTTTTCGTTTTCCGTTTGTGTCAGCGCCGTCGCTGGAAGGTGATTGGCGCATTGAACATCATTACTTGACAGCATTAAGCTGGCAACATGGACAAGTCATAACTGGTTAGACTCTGCAAAATATACAGCGCGTTTTGTCTGCATATGAGCATGTGAGCAGTACAACAAAAATAATATCGATCATCAGAATAACTTGCGCCAGCGGTGCAATTTCAGTAAAATTAATTATCCGTTTGGTTTACCAGCTCCTCTTTCCATTAACGCCAGGCATTTACAGGTATCGAATCAAAATTCAACCAAATGCTGCAATAGCGTTAAAACGGCTTTTCCGGTTAAGTAAAATGTTCAGACCACCACTGCAGACCTCTAGTCAAATGTTATCTGTAAATTAACGCGGACTACGTATACGGCGGCAACAGGTACAAACGCGTAACGATTTAACTTCATTCGGGCATTGGGTGTAGGCACTATCACCGGGACAAGGGTTACCGGCCCTGTCGTCCTTTCAAAGACAACCCTCATCTCCTCGCAAAAGAGGGGGGTCAGTGGGAAGAACGACTTCTTACATGTAAAGCAATTTTGCTTTAACACAACCGCAACTGACATTTACTAAAACGCAGATGCACAATTGCTATGCCACATCCACCATCAACGATGCATTGCTTCTACAGTATCGGGATGTACATCCCAACGTATGCACCCTAATGGCTCTTCTCGGCTAGACACTGGCCAGTCAAGTCGTCCGGCATTGCCATCACCTCCGCTGCGTTAACCGGAATTAGCTTTGCTAATTCTATCTAAAAATTCTGTAGTAGACCGGAGTTGTTGCACCTGTACTGTCAGAGTCGGAGGTTTCCGGAAACTATGATAATGCCGTGGATGGTTCTAGGGATTTCCCGGCCGCCGTATACTCGTAGTGCAACCAGACAGTCACTGGTAATTAAAGAGTCAAAGATCTTAAAGCTGTTGTTCTGAGTGGTCTAGCGGTCTCTGATTGTCCTTGTCCATTTCTTGTGGACCCGAAATCAACAGTGGATATTCCCATTCTGCCGCTACTTTTCTGCTTCGTTACTCTGCATGCGCAACTGCAATGCTTTCTACATGTTTATTAATCTAAGAGGGGCGATTTGCCAATCATAATGATTGTGTCACCAAAGGTGAACGCGGACAAACCGTAATTCCATCCATTGCTCTTCCAATGATATTTTACTGAGAGATTTATTATTTGAACTCCAATTTGCAAGCACAGCAGCTGAATCAATACAATCGCAAGCATCAACATTAAGGGGGAAGCTCTAACTAAAGACTACATCGGAAACAAAGTTCAACGTAACATTTTGCTGCACACTTGCTGTGTTGCGCGTCACAACATCTATGCTCAAGCCGTTTGATAAGTCAGTTTAAAATTCGATGTTGCTACCGTGAACGGTTTTATCCACTAATTTCAGATCGGGTATTACCAAACGGTCTGCTTATTGCGAGGATTCATTCTAGCACCGACTGAGCAGTTGAATGCTTCCGAAAACTCCTCCATGTTGGAGACGACTCCGTTGACTCTCCATTCTGCCGGTGAGTGCACATCTCTGAGGAGCTTGATGCGAGATGACTCTGGTCTGGCCTTTTCGCACCAAACCTATGACATAACTAGATTACAAGTGTCAACTATCAAGTACATTAATTTATACTTTAAAAAGTCCCAAAAAATTAAGACGATACAACATTAGGCTGAATAAGATACTCATGTGACATGTCCGGAATTTGAAACTCGAAATACCTGTCCAAACGAGAGGAAGAACAACTGCTGTGGAGTGTAGCGAGCCAAATCAGCGGCAACGGCTTCAGGCTTCGTTAGCCTGCTTAGGTGTCGAAGGTAACCCTGCCATTCAGTGCAACATACAAGCTTTAATCTCTATTCTGATATAAGACATTCAAATTGAGGGGCGGCTGACCTTGTACGCTGCCCTCGTACCGCCGTTGTCAGCAATGTTTTCTCCTAGTGTCAGTTGCCCATTCATCCGTCCAACCGCCGTGGTATAATTATCGTACTGCGCTGTCATGCCCTTTGTGCGGATGTCGTACGCTTCTTTCGTACTGTCCGTCCACCATGACCGCCGCGCCCCTTGATCGTCGTAGTTCGCTCCGGTGCTGTCAAATCCGTGCGTTGTTTCATGGCCAATTACCACACCTATGCCGCCATAATTGTAATACTCCGGGCTTTCTGGATCATAGAAAGGCGGTTGCAAAACGGCTGCATTTATAACTACAACCAAAATGCGTTTAAAGACACAGTTACAGAGACTACATACAGACTGTTTGCATCTGCAGTTAGGCTTAGCCGCTTAGGCAATAAAATATCATGAACTATTAACTCTGGACAGGTGCTTTGGTATGGCAGTTCGATAAGCTCCCTAAATACCTGCACGCTACGTACTTAAACCATTCATATTCGGATTATAAAACGCGTTCACTTCGGTGATATCGCCGGTGTCCTTGACCGGGTCATAGCGTACATTTGCTTTCAATATACGCTTCAGGCTGCGAACAATCTGATTTTTGGCTATCTCCATCATGGATGCTGCATAACTGCTTTGAATGGCGATCTACATAAAATTAGAATAACCGTTATCTCATCTTATTCTGAAGGTTTTCTCAGGAGGGGATACTTATATACCAGCCTGATCAACAATTGAGGACGCATATGTCTAGAGTGGGAAACACAAATTTACGGTTTACACAAGCTCCCAAACGGCGCGTACAATGTCGCGCGCCGCATCACGTCGTTTACGCGTTACATTCATCATGCATCTGAGGAAGGGAGAGGAACGACAAAATTACAAACAAACCCGAGCATGTAGTACTGATACAAATGTGTGATGCATATTGTGATAATGTAATTAATGAAGGAATGAATGAATGAAAGTTTATTGTCCTTGTAACGGAGCAGTTGTTACGTGTTGTAATGTGACACACATGTATTCAACTAGTGGACGGTGGCTGGGCAAAAGTCGATACTATCAGCTATCAGTCATTGCAATTTGCATTAAGTAACTGCAGTGGATGCACTGGCCAATGGCTGTCGTTCTTACCGCCAAGGTAGCTCTCACCATCGCTTACGTTACGCCCTCAGCTGTTGATCGAGCATGTACAATACTTTACATTTGCGTATTCCGAATCAATCAAGGAAATATTGTTGACCATAATGTCCGGATAGGCGGCTTCGTTAATCATCGCTGACAATTTCTTTTGTGCCGCTTCGTGTGTGTTGTTGTCCATCCAGCTGGCAGCGTCCAGTAGCTCTTTAAAACCCGTTTGAATGTCGCTGACCATAAGCGTGGCCTAATGTCAAATTAAAACTTATTGTACATTGCAAGAAATTAATGGAGGTTTATAGTACTTTTTCTTTAAGGTCTTTAGGAATGATATCTCGCACAAAGAGAGCTCCCATCGTCAAAGGCATTGATTCCGCAACGACATAAAGACAACGCTCGCCAGGTGGCGTTTCCTTTTTGGCCTTCATACCGGTCCTCTTTTGCTCGTACTCTGCTCGGGTTTGCCTGTAACCTCGGGACAAAAATCTTAACGCATGTTGAATTCCTCTCCAGCCGAGATAGTTAGCGGCGCGCTTCATTCCTTCCGCACCCAGCTGCTCAAACTCCGCGAATTTGGCGTCTAGCTTGGACCAAAATGATAAATTTGGCACAACCACGACAGTATCATTGTTGATGATGCCCGTAATGTTGGCTTCCTTGAAATAAGCCTTCAGATATTCCGTTATGTTCTTCAGTATAGATGAGTTGAACTGATTTCGTTTGGAAAATTCATCTAATGTCATCTTGTTCAGGTTTATGGAGTCGTTCTGAGCCTCTATGGCGGACAGTCCAGCCTACAATATTTAGCAATTAGCATTGGATGATATTTCGATATTCAGGTATTTATTTTGCATATCAGTTGCCTTTGCGTAAAACTCACCATGGCGAGATACTTTTCAGTCGCGACAACATCCGTGAGATTTGGTGACAACTGGTTGACATCCACATGAGTCTGATTGTTCTCTCGCAGCAGTAAAGTTGTTACGTTGAATAATTGTTGTAAATAACTTTCAACGTACAGTTTTCCTGTGATCTGGTTACTCAATATGTCTACGCTGGCGAAGGTCGTTGGTTCTTTAATAAAGATCACATTGGTCAACGGATTAACGACGTCCTGGTCGACAGTGATCTCGAAAAAGTGTGGACTGCCGGCGAAGTAGAACTTGACTAGCGAGTCGAAGATGTCGAAATTGGAGGCATTCCAGTTGGGAGTAAGGATGGGCCATCCGCCCATCTGTTTATTCAAGAATTCCAGTAGCGGCTTACCACTTTGCCGCTCAATTTCGTCTAGCAACACCGACTTCGTGTTGGTAAATTATTCGTACGTATTGTATAACTATACCCCAAGTCAAAAAGTGTTTCTAAATTATTATATTAAAATACATCAAGATTTACAATTAGAAATCTATCACAAAATGCACCAACGGTAAGTACTGGGCAGCCGATTAGATAACGATATTATCTATATGGATTATCACATAATATATGGATTATTAATTATTCGCTAAATCCATATTATGAAATTAACGAATAATTGATAATCCATATGGTATAAAAGTTTTGTGTTCGTAACTACTTCCGTTCTGATATGTAATATCCAGGTTATAACGCAAAAGTTCGATTAAATTATATCATAATTCTGGGTTGGGGTGTTTGCGTTGTGTAACTGCCGTAAATACCATCGTCTTTGCACTGCCGGTACAAATGTTTCATTGTAACTTCGGACGGAAACGGTTCTTTTGTGGTGTTATCCAGTAAATCTGCGAATTCAGTAATATTACGCAAACCTCGATACAAGAACCACTACAAGCAGAAAGGAAATATCAAATACCTTGGCCGATTCGTGCTAGCTTTTTCATTAAGTAATAGAAATCATTGATAAGCGTTTCATTATCAAAAATTTCATGATCTGATATCCATTTTCCACAGGCATACTGATAAAAATCGTCACATGGATCGGCTGTGGTGTTTATTCGCTCCAAGATCTTCTTCGCTATAATCCAATCGAACAAAGAGCAAAAGGTAACCGCAAAAGTTTACCGTTTGGTGCTTACGCAATAATTTACAGTGGTTTACCAGCGCTTTTGCATGCTTGTGTATCGCACACCGATTCGCTGCGATTTCCGTTTGCATGTACAGTTTGATTTTCAGCATCTGTTTAAACAAAGAAACCAAGAAAAATTAACCAACTACTAAATAAATATGGATATATGTAAGTATTTTTTATTGTAAGTATTTTAAGTATTTTTGTTTATGCATAAATGATTTCGCTCACCTTGACCGGACGCTGCAAACAGCAGACAAGAGAAAACTATAGTTGAAGCAAAAATGATACGCAATCGAGCCATAATGGAATATTACAGCAGCCAGTAAATAACGGTCTGGTCGCCCGAACAACAGCCAGACAACGCCAACCAGGATGCCAGAAATTAGGCAATAAGTTTTCCAGCGAGTAGTTTAGGTTAATTTCTTCCGTAGTGTCAGCGCCGTCGCTGGAAGGTGACTGGCGCGTTGAGAATATTCACTTGGTTGTATGTATCAAGCTATCAATATGTACTTATGGACAAGGCATGCCATAACTGGTTAGCCGCTGCATAAAATAAATTTTCGATAACTTTGAGCAGGCATGTTTGATTTATAACACAATTTATTGTTTTGCTAATGGTTTGCCCTTGGCAAGCAAGTAAATTACAGAAGCTTGCATAAGGTTAAGGTGCGCCGTCAGCTGGTCATGTCTGCATGCGCTGTGAAATCTCCATGCACATCACTGACCGTGAGCCTCAAAATCAGCGCTAGCTGTGTCACTTCGCTAAAATTTTTAAGTATCCGTTTGCGTGCCGGCTCCACTCTTAACTAACGCCACTCATTCACTCTTGTCGCATCAGAATTTGCTCTCTGAGTTTGCAGAATAACTGTTGCCGCTTTAAATTTAAATATTTTTCAAGACGCTTCTGCATGATTTCTGGACTTATCCGATCCGTATAATTATACAATTTCACCGATGCCAGTCCGAACTTGCTGCTTGCGCACTCATGGTCAGACAAATACATAAACCATTCATGGACAAACATTTACGTGTGCCCTCGGAGGCCTGCAGTGAGTGATACTGTTTAATGCGAGAAATTAATCTGCAGTTTGTGCACTCGTTGACTTGTATTGCTAATACTGAGGCTCCGATGATCCTGACCAACATGCAGCGGAGAAGGAGATCCTTAGCTCTAGTGTCGGAAGTCCAGTCTGAGCAACCTGTGGTCGGCAGGGACTATCGCAAAAAATACGGGATCTTAAAAACCAGACAAACGAATTCGTTCACATTATTCTGGCCTGATGCCCATTTTCTCAATTTTTTTGTAATAACTAAATATATGTTTTCTGGTCGCCGGTATGAAGCAACATTTTTTGGTCTTTCATCGGTTAGGTGCATTAACCGGCAACAAGTTTGGAGCTCTTAGTTAGTCCGTTAACCGATACACTTTACATACATGATATATTTGTACTCGTATCGCTTAACGTGCTTCTTAAAGTTATCTGTACGATCGCTGTCAGGTAAAAATTACTACTGATCACTTTTCAACGGTACTAAGGTACTGAGGCGTACTTATTGTTTTGGCTTCACAAAGACCTTCGACATGTCGATTTCTTAAAGCGATAAACTGGCCAAAAGTGGCATTCATTAACCGCAAACTACATCAGCATATAAACTGCTTCACTAAACTAAATAAAGTTAACTGGCGTCAGTAACCCCAAATCCATAATACAGTACAACTATTTTGCGTTTAAAATTAACGAAACTTTAATGCTGTTGGAGCCATTTAGTCTGATAGATTTTTTCGTGAGCAACAATGCATTTTCCGACTGTGTCAAAGCAGCTTGAGAGGCCAACAGCTTTCGCATTACGACTTAACTAATTATTTACAAAAATCTCTCAGCTAGCAATCTAAGCAATAGAAACGCTGAATTCGTCAAAGACCATTATATATGGTGTGCATGATGACACAGCTTGTCCTTAGTATTTCCACACCGGGCATTGTAATATACAAATTTTCCACCCTGCCGAAATTATATATTTCAAACTGTTTCACAGCATACCTTACTGTGGATGTTAATACATTACTTTTTATGAATCCTCTTCCGGAACTCTTCATTGCCATCCGCTTGTCTCGGTTTCTGTATGTTGCTGCGTCGCATTCGGCAGACTCGTTACATCGAGATTTTGGCTATAATTAATATCGTTGGCTCTTGCCTAATTATATAATTGTCAGACATATAATACGATCATGTACAACATTTCAATGTCCGGACATCCGGATTACAACCAGCCGGCGTCGATAGTCACAACTTTTGTTTATCCGCCATTTTTTATTATTTTACTGTCTGTCTGCGTGTGCATCGCAGGGAAAGCGAACCAAGTACTGAATTTGCATATCTCCAAAAGTATGCATAAAGATTATTATATTTATGCATAAATGCTTGCATTCGTATACGTAATGTAGAGAACTTTTCGTCACCGTTTCATAGTGTGATAGGAGATCTGAACAAATACGTTCAGCGGGAACAGCTGCGTGACAAGTAAAGTATACGTTGTCGTTACAAATAAAATGTACGATGACACTTTCATAATTTGCGTACTTACCTACATTCCGCTGTTGCATATAGCGCCAAATCATAGAACACCCTCGAGTAAATTGTCATTGATTCTCCCTTAAGTAAGCCAGAAAGTATTTGCATCAAGTTTTTACTTCGTTGAAGCCTTTTGATTTTATGATATAGTATGGATTTATTTTGGTCAGTTGGATCACTGGGTTTGTGCAGCTATTTACTATTTTCATGTCGCCATGTTCACTGCAAGAATCTATAGTCTCCTGCTGTCAATCAACCTATGATTCTCAATCTCCAGCTACTGTTGCTGAAGAGTTTACCGGTAATTAAAATAATGCGAAGGTACCGGCAAAATACTAATGAGCAGCGCAGCGCTAAAGGGAAGTGTAACTCACTATGTAACCCACGCTAACATGCCGTAGCACAGTTGATTCTTCGTCATATTGTTCTGGGAATCCGTTCAAAACAAGTTCTCTGAAGTCTGAAGTATGTACATTAAGAAACGAGGTAACCAAATCGGTTGCAAGTGATTCATTGACAAGTTCACTTCACTGGAGTCGTTGTATCGTTTTGTACGTCTCCACTTTTTTTGCTGACGTTTCAAGTGTCTCAATCGCGGAAATCGCCTGATAAACCGGTGACACGGACAAGTACATCTGCCTTTATTAGAGCCCAGGGGCACTATCAAGTGCCAATCAGACATGTCAAACAGCAAACTCAGCCGTGTGTCTTCTTCGAACAGAAGAATGAACTTTGCTCCATTCAGCATTCCACTGGTATAAAAGCAGCAATCTTAGTAAGTTTTCTTTACTGAGTTTTTGTATTCTGTCCTGTTTGTACTGCGTTACTGTAATAACTGCTTGTTTACCATGTCCACTATTGTCGTTGTTTTTTCCTGTGTGGTTGCCAGCCTTTTTGCCGGGACTGTCAGCGCCGTTAAAGAGACCGGGATTCCCGAGACCAAATTGAATAACTACTGCAATTTTAGCGCATTTGATATCTACCCCGACTTCCAGCCGGTCAGCATCAAATGCTCCAACGACGAAAATAGCACCACTGATGACAACTACGACAGCGGCTTCTTCCCCATCAATTACATGCAAGCGGACAAAGGAGCCATGTCGCGCGCTATCGAGGACGCCGTTAAAAAGGTCAAACAGCGCTTCTCCAGGAACAGCTCCGTCTTCTTTGGTTTCGAAATCAACGGATTCCACCCTCGCTCCTATCAGCATCGCTATGCGGAGATCGTGGCGGTCATCGATGTATCCAACAAGCTGACGGCGGCTATTGGAAAGAAAGATGAAGTGAATCTGAAGATCCAACATGCCGGTGTTCGGTTTGACCCCAAGAATGGTGCTGATAAGCGCGTCAAAGTCTTTGCCGACAACAGCGTCGTTCTGCTTAACTGGGATTACTTGGTTTAAGCAAATTTTATCAGGGTGCAATTTGCGGAGTTGTTTGACTGGAAGAAGACTGATAGACTGCACCATATAACTGGATGAACAAGCGCAAAATATACCTGTACTTGCCTCGCATTTAAAAATTGTCTTTAATAAAACCAACCAAAAGCTGCTTTTAACAATTACGCAGCAACAGAGCTAACAAAGGAGCACAAATACTTACTTACATAAATAAAGGCTTATATTAAATACGAATACATTGTGCATATACACTAAAAACCCAATTAAGTACATACCGATTGATTGCATTCCCACACGAACGATTGATGGTCAAGTACAAATCAAAGTAACGCTTAATTAACATAATACTTCCACGCTTGTAAATTTTAAGACATGCTTTCTCAATGTAATGTGCATTAAAAGTGCATGAAAGCCAAAATGCAAAAGAATAAAAAGATTTCCCCCTCGAGCACCACAATTCGAGACGGAAACGCTCCATAGTGATTGTCGCCCACGCGCCGGTGCTCAAGCGGGCAGAACTAATCTCTACCAATATTGTGCGGAAAAACAAATTTTGCAAAACTCAAGATGCAAATTTTGCTATGTGAGTGACACACGCATCGCAACGATTTTACTCTCCTGTAAACTGCAGGAAATGGCCACCTACCTCCGCGCAGAACGTCGCCAGTAAACGAGGAAGTTACGGGAAAAAGTGTAATCAACGTCGTTAACCGTAATGGCAACAACATCGGTAAATGCGGTCAATGTGAAGATGCCGTCAATGGCGGTGGACCAGTGCGGGCATGGTGGGGTCGATGGTGGTAAACGGAGGTGCCATCCGTTGCGAAACACAACTATCTGTACTTTACCCACGACCCTGCACGCTATCTGATACCTCGTACCCATGATATCAGCCTGAGTAGATACAAAATCACAAATTAATATTTCTTGAACTCTTATTACGTCGGACTAAGCATTCGACAAGTTTTTCCAGAAACGGTTGATAAACACACATAATTTGTAAACGACAATATGAGAAGTACAATACTAATATCGGTCTCTTTTTCTGATAATTTGATCAATAAAATATGGAGTTTCGTTTACTGATTTCGAAATTTATGCCACATGGCTGCAGTACATTTGGGAGTATAAGGATCTTTTCGATCTACAAAGCAGCTGGACAGTGGACATGCGATCATTTCGACAGTCGGCACAAAGCCGAATGTACAAAATGTATGCACTACTACAAATTTTTGGGTGGAAACCAAAAATTGGCTACTTAAGGCACTTCCAAAGACGTAGCAGACATGAGACGTGGACTCGTCAACCTTCAAACAGCTATAAGGTAACTCGTATCTCATGATACAGTATTTATTCATGGTCAACGTTTTTGGTACATATATAGTTATTGCTTAGTTTAACTGTAAACTGACGCAGGAATTTCGAACAGCGTAGGATGTTGATTTACTTTTTTTATTTTACTGCACCATAAAAACACTATATCTGACAGTAGCAAAATTAGAACTGCTGATGCCTTTAAATATCAGTTCGTTTGATACAACATAATAATTTTTTACGTCGAGCGCTTTGTTATAGAATGTACAAAATACAAACTGCTTAACAATATTATTATCATCACAGCAAAAATGGAAGGATTAAGTCCAAAATCCAAAATTAAAAAAAAAACACGCCAAAGGTTTGCACGACAATTTAAAAGTTATTAATCACACGCCCATCACATCAATAACATAAACAACTATTATATAATTTAAAATATTATCAACTTAAATTAATTTAGTGGTAACATCAAGTTCAGATGCGCAGCATTCTACTGTATACGAATACGTGCAGATATCGGTACCTCTAGGTACATATACACCCTGTCCACGCCAAGTTGGAGCTTTCCTTTAAAAATTCTGTTAACCCACGGTCAAAACTTAAAATTTTTTCAACTTCTACGGTATCACCCAATGTATCCCACATCTTTAAACACAGGGTATCTAAGATTGGAGCGTGTGACGAATCACAAGAAGATCAAAACTAGAGCAGCCTCCGTTGACAATGCGATGCAGTTTAGCTACCGTGGCTGCCTTCCCATTATTCAAAAATTTATTTTTAAATTCCCAGGAATGCTTTAGTCCACCGGCTTCAATTTGGGTAAGTTACCCACCCAGTGGTCCTTCAGAGTGCAGTTGAGAGACTTGACTTAAAGTCCCTCCTGGGTCAGCGGTTTAGCGGTGGGCGTGGTCAAAATGTAGAGCGGTCTCCTTCATGAGGTCACCGTGCAGCCGTGGAAGTCCTTTTGACCATGCTTTGCAAAATACAGTCAAGGAGGAAATGGGCGTCAACTTTTGCATCACCGTTCGCAAATTAAGAGCGCGACCTTGGAGACTGAGAAATCCCAATGGCCACTTAAATTGTTTTCGGGCAGAGCTTTGTTTTGAAGTAAAAACGATTTTGCTCCCCGTGGCGTTTTGCGGGTTTGGTCCAGCAAACGAATTTCAGTTTTTTCTCACGAAACAGCCTCTCAATTGTTCTCAAAGTATCCCTAATCTCAAGCGCCTAAAGTTGTTCCTGAATTTCTGGGTGAATTATATTCGTTTTAAACGCTGCCATGCATCGTGCAATCGATGCCTTCGCTTCGGAAGGTGCTGGTCGCGACACCGCAACAAAAAGTCGAGTGAATTTACACTCAGAAAATGCGCAAGAAAAAACTGCACTGTAAACTTTTAAAATAGGGGATATTAACACGCAACACGATTCAGCAGAAAAATAAAATGCCATGCCGCCAACTTGGCGTGGACAGGGTGTATAACATTCAACGTTAGTTAAAATCTGAAGATCACTTTAATTTCAACATTGCGGCATTACCATCGCAAACCACGGTTTACCGTACTGCAAAACTGTTTTCATGCGCGACAAAACGTAGCAGTGCATTGAAATGTCATGGAAAACAAAATCGAACTTTACAGACCAATTTATAAAAGTACATCAGCGTCTGAATTCGAATTTCGTTCGACGATAAGAACGCTGCAAAAACGCCTTGGCGCGCATGCGGGAGAACATTCCTGAACCCTCGATGGAACAATAGGTCTGGAAGCAGAAAAGGGCACATTCGAATTTTGCAGCGTTTTACCAGCGTGTTGAGGCAGTTGAGCTGCAAAGATAGTTGTCACTGATGATTACTGCCGTTTATCAACCGTTAGTTTTCTGCTTAGTTTTGTCCAGACTTCATACTACAGTATTGTGACAATTAAACGGCCAACTCTGCCAGTTTTGATTTACGCGATTCCCCGTTTCCCAGCACTGGTTCAGCGTGTAAACCTCCTTACGATCTTTGTGATCCGCTTTCCTCATATTGTTTTTTGTTTTTTGTTTTTGGAGGGCATCACAGTCACCCGTTACTACAATTATAAGTCAGTAAGTGGAGAAAATTACTTACAAGGCTGTTTTATCTGAGTGCTGTCGGTTTTAGTATAAAGCATTAGGTGCCGATATCATTATAATTTTGATTTCTGCAAGCTGACAAATCATCCACTGGGTATTTTCATTTTATTACATTTGAACGTTCACTGTTATATTTTATAATTGTGTATCAAGGTTATCGAGGGCGCTGCGATAATTGCAAAATACTCTCGAGTACTATTTAAAAAGTTTTGTAATTTTCCCGAATTACAGAGTAATTGCCAACTTTTCAGTTTTGTTTTCGTACAACGGTACAACTAATACGTATTAAGCCGATGCTCTTTTCATAAAACTGCATGTTAATTACTAATATCATCATCAGATTCTAAAGACCGGATAAGAAATAAACGATGCGTTATGGAAATTGATCCTGACATGAAATGGTATCTTGTAATTTTAAACTCTTGTTTTACGGATTTTAACGAAAATGTAAGTGAGATACGGTATACAATATAACTAGTACGCCCAACGCACTCGTCAGAGTCGGTGTCGATTCGAGAAGAACCGAAACGTGTTCATCGGTTGGTAAAGAACTACAGGTCACGGATTGCAAGTTCCATGTGGTGTCATCAGAATGCCGATTTCATCACATGCGCCTGGTGATCAGAACCATGATTATACACTCTGTAGAGTTATAATTACTTACACAGGTGCTTCAGCTAGTAGAAAATTTTGCAGATTTTCCCATGCGTTAGATGTCCTGATCGTAGGACTGCATACACGCGAAATACTGTCTAATTGTTGCTTTAATATGATGATCCTATTATTGTGAGACGCAATTAACATAAGTAAATTAAATATCAAAATTAATGCCACTTCCACTCGCACTTCGTGCTTGTAGGGTAAGGATATACAGCTTCTGAAAATGTGGACACACTTCGTTTGGATTGCCGGTGCCATAGCGATCGCCTTGTGCCAGCCAGTACAGGCAAAAAAGTGATCCACTGCCACCTGGTAAGAAGAAGCCTTTGCACGGACGTTTTGTATTGTACGAGTATTAAACCTTTGCTAACTCACAACATTTTGCTGGGTCGAATCTAGGAACTAAGGAAGCAGTAAAACCATTAGTCGAGACTCGCCCGGTTCCTGCCAATTTTTCCGCGGTTTTCACGTGCAAGCACAAGGATATTACAAAGGAAAAGGTGTCCTGGCAGCATAACAAGGCCAAGGTTATGGACGCGATGGATGACAAGAATACGCAATACGACGTGAAAACGGAGCCAGGAACGTCCACCCTCACTATCGCACGCGTCCAGGTCAAAGATCAAGGCAATGTTACATGCCAGGTGCAGAGTGGGGCAGGGACTGTCGAAGACACGGTGGCATTTAACGTTAGCGAACTCTGTAAGTCAGACATTTTTATTACTGCTGGGAAAACAAAGTTATTATTATTGCCTGATTTGCAGCGATAAAAGTAAATCAGCAAAATGTCGCAGGCGACACCGCCTACATCCCTGACGGAACAATCAACGTGACGTACAGCTGTGCTATCCGGTATGCACCGAAAGATGCCAAACTGAGCTGGTTTGATAAGGAAACCGAGCTGACCGCGACAACCTGCAAAGGTGAGATTCTACTACTAGTACCTACGGTAGGATTATTTTATGAATAATATTTATATATTTGTTGTTGGATATATATTAGTTGTTGTTTAACAATATTCACACTACATAATACATTGTTCATTAATATTCTCACTACATATACAGACAAAAACTGCGAAATCCAAAACGGCGCTGCAACTGCGGATGTTAAGGAAGCCACCGTTCTTTACGCTGCCATAGAAGACGTCCTTTACGACGAGCTGCAGTGTAGACTGGTCAGCACATCGTCGCCGGACGGTATTGGTGACAAAGCGCTACTATCGGGAGTCATCAAACTAATACCATATGGTACGCAAGTGATCTTAAATTAATGTAAATACAGTATTATTTTGAGCACATTTCAATTACGTATTGGTGAAAATCGCCCTTGAATATTAGCGAGATTGACTAAACGCTGGCTGCATGCGTGACTGAAACATTCGACAGTATTTTCTACATGATAAATTATGCCAACGATGGCACCTAATTGAACGCTAGCCCAGTGTCTGCCCCGTTCAAGCGAATTTAGAATTAGTTTTAATATCTTGTTAAATCAGTTGGTTTTATACCATACTCTACAGTATATTATGCATATCCTGACTTTTATTTGAGTCATTACTGGCTGTTGCAGGAAAGCCGAAATTTACCGGAACGAATGTCACAATTGCAGAGAATTACATTCAGGTGGAAAGCGGTCAACCGTCACGTTTAGTGTGCACAGACTCCTTGCAAGCCACACGTCCAAACTGCTTTTGTACCTCAACAACACAAAGGTTGTCGAATTGGTCAGCGGCACGGATAACGAACCGCTTAATGTGATTTACCAGTTCTCTCCTGACCGAGAAAACCACAACGCCCTGTTCGAGTGTAAAAGCATTAACAGAATTCACGGAGAAATGAAAATTCGTCCGCCCAACTACCACTCCGCGTAATATGTACGTGTCATGCATGTGTTCTGTTTATGTACCGTATGTACGTATATACATTATGTACTTCTTGTTTATATTTTCCAGTACAGTTCTAAGTAGAATACAAAATCCTGTAATTCTGAAACAAAACATATCATTTCGATAACTAAAATCGAGAATATTTATAGCTACATTTTATTTTCTACATGTTTTGGATCAACTTACCACTTCTGTCAACTGTGAAGTGCACAGACAGACATCTGCCGCTGTCTCAGACAATAAGTTAAAATTGTATTAGAAGCCAAATCATTCTACTTTAAATCGTTGCACTTACAGTATAATTCCAGTACAGCTTAATGCGCTTAAATGTAAAAATTCTGAAAACAAAATTTGTCAGAAAATGCACGTCGTTCCGTGCGCTGTTCAGTGTTAACTGATGTAAATCACAGTAAAGCGCACCTGTTCGAACAGATAATGCACAGATAATGGGGCTGATAAAGGCATCAGATATCCTTTTTTTGCAGACGGCCCCGAGAACGCATCCGTGATACTGACAGCGCCATCAGTCTTTTCCCCAGCGAAACTTTCGAAGCCCGCTGCCATGCTGGAAAAAACAATCCGATGATAACGTTTACCTGGACAGTAGATCCTAGGAGGGATGGAGCAGTTCCGTCAACCACACGGATTGTAAAAATGGTATGGTTATTGCGCCTAAAAAAATTAAACCGAAGATCTGGCTACAAAACCGAACATTTACTTGCGTAGGACCCAACAGTTGGACAGGGGAGACAATATCGTTCGCCAACATTTTGGTAACACCCACCTACGCCGACACTCAGGTCAACGTCACCTGCGTTGTCACGAATCCGGTCAGCGGGGTAACCGTTGCAGCCACCGCAGTAGTGAATGCGAAAGCCCAAAGCGCCAAATCGGGAAAAAACATTGTCGCCATTGTTGTTGGATCAGTGATTGCGGGCATTTTGGTAGTGATACTGGTGGTGGTGTGGGTCATCTATCGCAAAGCCGGACTGCGCCCGAATGCGACCATGCGAGCCAACTGGTACGTCACTAATGTAAACGCGTATAAAAACAGTTTTACTTAATACCACACTCTTATGTACTGCTTGCTACCTCGCATTCTAAAATTGTCGCAAAACACTGTTTGGAATACACGTTGTTTCAAATATTTGTAAGCACAGGTATGAGGACAGTGAATTTACAGTGTTCGCCATTTTTCTTACAGTTTCCCTTGTTGGAGCAGCCGTGCTAACCTGCACTAACCAACCGGCGATCAGTCATGCAGCGCAGATTGTTGCAAATTTACTCATGCATACTCGTACACTTTTTAATTACCGTTAATATTGTATCATTACTTATGCAGTTTTGTTGTTGCTCTTTTCTGGTTAATCTGCGTACATTTTTCGTATACGCGGGATGAGCACCGATCATTTCGACAGAATGCCGCATGGACGTATAACACTGTATATGGTGTGTGGAATACTGCAATTAAGAAAATGGGTAATGCCGACGGCCCGACTGATGGTTTTCAGACATCCAGAATGCTGCAGTGACTTGCTCAACCAATGATATTAAAGCTTGAAATAAAGCCGAAAGCAGTTTGATGACTACAGACGTTTATCCATATTATTTTTAATCGCCGAATTAATACATATGAAGCGGTTTACAAAATTTAGAGAAGCGTAGAACTTGCTGTTTTGTGCGTGCAGTTACGTAGACATTCGCACTTCCCAATCGTATAACGGTTGATAGCGTCGTACGTTGTTGATCGTACTTACAGTAACAAAAACCGAAAGACTTTAATTAGTGCCGTATTGAATGAAAATGTACTGGTGGAATTCTCTCAAAGCACAGCGACATCATTACAACAAGTCTTCAGATGAGTTTAACTTTTACATAATTATAAAAGGAATAATAAAAGGTATAATATTAAAAAAAAGAATAATAATAATAAAAGTATAATAATAAAATAATAAAAAAGGAATGGGAATAATAATAAAAGTCATAACTTCTTCATTAAACGCGACAGTAAGCGAGTAGATGGTACATGTATATGAATTATTATATAAAAGTAAACGGTACATGTACCGTTTACAACTTGTACTGTTTTCTTATACCGTTTATTACTACGGTACGACTCTTATATTATTATTCCATCATCCATATGCAATACTAAGCAATGATTTCATCGTAAGTCAGACAGTTTAGTGTAATAGGTCTCCTGATTTTCCCGTAGCCATTTCGGCTGTCAGCGTTTTATCAAAGCCAGCCAGGTTCCGTTTCTTCTTTGTTGCTAGCACACTGAAAAACATTATGAAGTACCGGCAACTGTTCGTATTCGTATTCATCTGCGCATCAGAACTGTGATGTTATCACTAAATTAATAATTACTTTAGTGGTAGCATCAAATTCAGATGCAAGCATTTTATTTGAATACGTAAAGATACCGGTACCTCTACATGATATTAAACGTTAGTTAATAACTGAACATCACTTTAATTTTAACGTTGCGGCGATATCGTCGCAAACCGCGGTTTTCCGTACTGCAGAAACTGTTTGCTTGCGCGACAAAACGCAGCACTGCACTGAATGTCACGGAAAAGAAAATCAAACTTTACATGTAAATTGGTAAAACTGCAATAGCGTCTGAATTCGAATCTCGTGCGACGGTAAGAACGTCGCTGCGAAACAAGTCTTGGCGAGCATGCTGGAAAACATTCCTGAACCCTTGATGGAACAAGAGGTGTGAGAGTACAAAAGGCGTATTCGAATTTTGCAGCGTTTTATCATGTATTTGAACACTGCGTATTAGCCTGACAAGAGTAGTTAGTGGTTGCTGCAGAAGTTTTTCGTTGATCAGCCGTTGATTTTAGGCCTGTTTTTGTCCAGAATCCATGCTGCAGTATTGTGATAATTAAACGACCAGCTCCTCCAGTTTTTTATTATACGGTTCCCACGGGTTCAGCGTGTAAATTTACGGCTATTGCACTTGTGTGGTGTCAGTGTATCGGTGTGATTCGTTTTCTTCCTTGTTTCGGACTATAGTCCTTCTTTCGGAAGGACACATCACACTCATACCGCACCTGTAAGTGGAAAACTGTGACTTTGTTATAATTAATAATGTGGCTATTTCATCTGCGTGCTATCGGTCTTATCATCAGTATAAAAAATTATATGCAGATATAAATATTTCATTTATGCAATATCTGGCAAATAATTCTACAAGTATTTTAATTTTTTTTTTGAAATAATTGGCAGCTTAGCGATTTTCTTTTCGTAATGTTTATTGCTGTTGCTCTTTTTATGCATGGTGACTGTTAATGCTGTTACCTTCAGAACGGGCAAAAAACTACAAATACGCCATACGGTTATCAAGTTGTCGCAATAAAAATTTATCGTGTTATGTTAACTCGTATATTCTAATAAGCCTTAAGGGGATCACTAGCAATAAAAAGTGGGTTTGGGAAAACGGGAATAGCTCGAAAACAGTGACCCTTAACCGTGTCTGTACAGGAGCTCTAGTCTTTTACGCTTGTCTAACGTTTTCTTGAGCTATATCAGCCGTTAGCTGCATAATAAATTGAGGAAAATTTAATTCTCTACAATTCAGTATATAACTTGTCCAGGAAAATATAAGCTGAGCAATGCAAAAAGAGTTTTACCGAAAAATTCCAACTGCTGAACCACCTTGCGAACACCCTCGTTTGGCAGTTCAGTGCAGCAATACAGTACAAGACTTTTTCGTTTAATGCTTTCTGAAACTATTTCAGAAAGTTTTGCTTGATCGATTCTGCATCTAAATGTAGAAAAAATTCTCTACGTTTTACTATCTGCCTGACATTCCAATCTCTGAAAAACGTTAAAATAAAAGAAACTTCGATTCCACCCATAGAGCCCCATGCTTTCTCTCGTCTGAAATATTCTGTGCACAGTGCATTACAAAACCCGCATGCACGCGGGTATTGCTCATTTTACTTGCGTTGTGCGTATTCACAGTATTTAAGTGCTTTTATTTTAGTTGTGCGTATTAATTTAAGTGTGTTAAATGTAAGTAAGTATTAAATTTAAATGTGTTCTACATACATTTAGCATGTCATTTTCACTGGCTCACATTATTAGCCTAATTTTCATAATTTTTCTACATAGGTATTACACTTTGGTAAAATGCCCTCCAAATTCCACTAAATAGTCAGTGTCTGTGTTCCGCTCGTACATATTTGCTCTTAATTTATACGTGTAGGCCATACACCTACGGAAAAAATGAGGACGCTCTGGATGTGGATTGCCAGTGCCACAGCCATCGGGCTTTGCCAGCGAGTACAGGCCAAAAGCGATTTACTGCCGTCCGATAACATACCGTCTGGTAAGGGGATTTCCTGCATGAACTTTTTGCATGAGTCTCATAATAAAGTTAATAAGTTAGTTTAATTAGTCTTGCTAATTTACGACATTTTGTCCAGGGACCAAGGAAGCAACAAAGCCGTCACTCGAGGCGCACAATGTTCCTGCCAATTTTTCCGCTGTCTTCACGTGCAAACACCCGGACGCTACAAATAAGACGGTGTCCTGGCTGCATAACATGGCCAAAATTATGGACACGACGCAGGACAAGAAAACGCGATACAATGTGACAACAGAACCAGGGACGTCCACCTTCACTATCGCACACGTCCAGGTCGAAGATCAAGGCAGCGTTATGTGCCAGGTGCAGAGTGGGGCGGGGCTTGTCGAAAACACGGTAACCTTTAAAGTTAGCCAATTCGGTAAGTAATGGCTTTATTACTGGTCGACAAATTGCGTTATTATTGCTTGCATTTCTAGAAATAAAAGTAAACCAGCAAGATGTTACTGGCGAGACCACCTACGTTCCTGACAGAACAACGGGTGTGACGTACACCTGTGCGATCAAGTATGTCCCGAAAAACGCCCACTTGAGTTGGTTCCATAACGGAACAGAGCTGAATGCAACGACCTGCAAGAGTAGGGAGTGTTACTGAGAATTTTGTCGAAGAAATACTGAGTAGTTGTTTAATAAATATCTGCATTATACAGACAGGAAATGCATAATCGAAAACGACAATGTACCTGCGGATGTAAAGAAAGCCGTCGTTTATTATCCTGCCGTAAAGAGCGCCCCTCTGATGGCATGCAGTGCAACTGGTTGCGCCGAACTTGGTGTTCGGTGATGGTGGCCACGCGCAACAGTCAGAGCCATCAAACTGGTAACATATGGTGCGTAAGTGAGAATCGTTACAAATACAATGAGATTCAAAGGCGCGTTGGCGAAGGTCATCTGTATGGGCGAGAATAAGTGAACACTGAGTAATGCTGGTTATGATTTTACTTATTGACTGAAAGGTCAAGGATATTTTTATCGACATTAAATTTTTAAAATTCATCTGTATTACTATTTTTTAGTAGCCCAAATTGAACACTAGCTTGTTGCCGGCTTCGTACATTAACGGATATATGTAGACGTACAGACACATAATTATAAAGTACATGCAGATATGTATGTATCTCGTAACTGTATATCATGCGCATCCTGCCTTTTACTTGTTTGTGATCCTGATTGGCTGTTGCAGGAACGCCAAAGTTTTCCGACTCGAATGTCACGAACCAGCGCATTCAGGTGCATAGTGGTCAACTTTCGACTGTTGTGTGCATGGACTCCGTGGACGCAAAGCACACGTCCAAGCTGCTTTGTATATCGGCAAAGCGATGGTTGCCGAATCATTCAGCGGCCCGGATAACAAACCGCTAAATGTGGCTTACCAGTTCGTTCCCCACCGAGATAATAACACTGCCCTTGTCGAATGTAAAAGCATCAACAGAATCTACGGAGAAATGAGCAATTCATCCGCCAAACTGCCACTCCGCGTAATATGTGCGTGTGTATGAATGTACCTTACGTACTTAATTCTGTACTTCGTAGAATACAATATCATCTAATTTTAAACATGAAGCAAGAAACAAATTTTCAAAACTAATAGTGAAAATATTTAAGGTTATCTCTTACTTGGTACATACGGTGTAAGATGTTATAAGATTGTTTGAGCTGCCTTTGTCCACTGAATAAAGCAATAAATCAAATTAGTCCTTAAACAAAATCATTCCACTAAGAGTTTTTGCACTTGCAGTTCGAGTACTGTGTTATGTACTTAAAGTTAAAATTCTGTAAATCTAGAATTTTTATGTAACCATATCGTTAAGTACGAGTAGTCATAGACACGAGTAGTTTTTGTGTAACCATATTGTCATGCACGTAGTACGAGTAGTTTTTGTGTAACCATATTGTCATGCATGTTAAGCATTTTTTGGTCCAGTGCGGTGTCAACCTGTATTACCGTAAAGCGAACCTGTTCTATGAGCAAATAATGAGCGCCGCGCTCGGATCTTAAAAAGTACAGATAACTACTATATTAAATAATGCCTTCTTTTTTTTGTAGATGGCCCCGAGAAAGCATCCGTGTTAGTAACAGCACCATCAGTCTCTCCACCAAACGAAACCTTCGCAGCTTACTGTCATGCCGGAAAGAACAACCCACTGATAAAATTCACCTGGTCCATACATCCTTTGAGGGGACGGGGAGTTCACAACCACACCGACTGCAGAAAAGGGTATACTTACTGCATTTATGGATTTGGCCGGTATAGCACCAAATTCGTACATGGAACTTTCGCTGTCGCGCATTTCCAACACTTTTTTGCATTGCTGTATGGTAGTTTGTAGCCAAAAGATTTGTACATAGGCGTGAAATCCGTTTGTGCGCGCAACATCCGGTCCGGGAGTTATGGCTGTTAGAATATTCAAAAAGTAATGCATTCAGGTGTACCAAAGTCTATTAGGATCCTTTCAAATTTTGCACATAAATGCGCATTACCATGAAGATTGTTTTGGTACGGATCCAGACTTTCATGATTTTTTCGAATTTTAAAATGAATTTTAAAATTTTAAAATTCATTTTAAAATTCGAAAAAATCGTAGAAGTCTGGATCCGTAATAAACAATCTTCATCGTTATGTATTTACGTGCAAAATTTGAAAGGATCGTCCATAATGAGACTTTTACACCAATGCATTTAAACTTTTGAATTTTATACCTCATAACTCCGCAACTGAATGTTGCGCGCAAACGGATTTCACAACTACGTACACAATTCTTTTGCCTACAAAATACCATAATGCAATGCAAAAAGTGTTTGGGAGTGCGCGACAGCGAAAGTTCCCGTCGGTGTACACGAATTTGTTATGCATCGGGCCAAACTCTAAAAAACTGATACCAGAACACCTAAACAAACGGAACATTTCCTGTGTAGGAGCAAACAGTTGGATAGGAGGGCAATATCACACGCCAGCATTATGGTAACACCTGCACACGGAGACAAGGAAGTCAACATCACGTGTAGTCACGAATCCGACCAGTGATGTAACTGTCGCGGCAACCGCAATAGTGCAGGTGAAAGTCGAAAGCGCCAACACAGCAGGAAACATTGTGGTCATTGTCGTTGGAGCCGTGGTTGCGGGCGTTTTGGCACTGATACTGCTGATGGTGTGGGTTATCTGTCGCAAAACCGGACGGTGCTAGAGTGGGACCATACGAGCCATCTGGTATGTTACCAACATAAAATATAAGCATATGTAAAAATAATTTTCGTATTATTGGGCTCTTCTTACGTGCCACTTGCCGCTTCGCATTCAAAATATTGCCCTAAAACACTGTTAAAGATTAGGCCTGATTTACTTATTTCTAAGCGTCGATATCAGAGATATATAATGACAAACGCATCATTTTAATTAGTAATTTCAAAATCAATATTGAACCTGTTAGTATCTGTAGCGTATTTCAGCATACTTTATCAGGCATAATTATCACGGCAATAACCAGACACTACTAGTACTGCTTCAAAATTAAGTTAGGAAGTAGTACGTATTGCTTTATTTGTTTAGCGTATTGTTGCATGTTCGATCGGAAGACAATTGATTACTTGTAGTGCCAACAGACAACTGCAGTAAAAATGAAAGACAGCCAAATGGTTCAAATGTAGTACCATTTGCCCAATTATGGAGTGTGCTGTAGTGCGACTTTAATGTTTTAATTGTACGTAGTGCGGCGTAGTGGCATTAGCCCAAACCATCTACAATATCCGCCTTTTTTCAGCTACCCTTGCTCATGGCCATGCTATTGCTAACCAACATTAGCAAGTCAGCGCTCAATCCTATTCAGCACATATCCTTGCGGAAATCATTCATACTAGTAAACCTTTTTAATCGTTGCTAATATTATAAATTAGATGGAGTTTCGTTTTGTTATTTTCCGGGTTTAATACGCTACTGCACGCCTGTAGCAATGCTGGGATACTGTACATTTATAGGCTTTTAATTTCGTATAAGGGGACAAGCAGCTGGACAGTGGTCAAGCATTACAGTAAATTCGACACAAAGCCGCATGGCCGTATCTTGGATGTATATGGCTCGTGTAGGAAACTGGTGACTTGGAAATAAAGCCGAAGGCATTTGTAAAATACCAAAATTGATTCGGATTAGTAGTGGAATATTTGCGTATACCGAAAGGTTTGGTTTAATGAGTGCCGCCCTTTCTCAGCCAATCAGCTAGTTAACGTTAGGTCTCTTTAGCTAGTTGCGATTCATTTCCGGTCATCCTGCATCTACCGTACATACTGTGAACTGCCACATTACTTAATCATTTCCTACTATAATACATAAATAACACGAGCTTGCAGAACGATTTTTTCAAATAGCATTACCATTATTCCGCTTTCAGACAATTGCTGGTGATATTGTTGTTAAGATTATGTATATATGTATAATATACTCTGTACTTTGGCGCACCGTGTACAAACACAATTTCAGATTGTGAATTTGTAATTGATCATTAAGCTTTCTGTACTGAGATTCTAAGTAGCAGCAGTAAAAACATGACCAGGAAATGCTTTTCAGCTGCATACTAATGTTCATTATTCAATAAAAATCCCAACCAAATTGACGAAAATTTGTTAATCAATGTATATAAATTTTACTAGGTAATTTCGCAAAATAAATTAACAGTGTATTGTACACTCTGCGTATACTGTGCAGTACAGACCGTTACGGGCTGCAGACGAGTGCATTACTTATGCACATCGCACAGCCACTCCCATCAGAATGACGTCCCGACATCTCAAAAATTTCGAAAACTAGAAATAAAACGCATTTCGGTTACCCGACTAGACGGTGCTACCGAGTTATCGTTTTTGTGGAAGCCGTACCCTCGAAACACTTTTTTCGCCGTCTCCGAAAACGGTGATGAACAACAACATCAGCGAATGTAGAGCAAAATTGAAATGCTCCAGAGGATTTGTTTCATGGGGTCTACGTGACAATCGTGCTTCAGATACTCAAAGGAAATAGTAGTGTCTAGAAGACATTCAGGCTTCTCGATCATATGGGCAAAGAGCACCGCGGAGAAGCAGGTCAGCAATGCCGCTTTTCGGTTATGAAGTTACCGGTACGAGATAGGACAGCCAGACAGTGCACTACCCGCAGCAGGTTGACATAAATGCTGACGCGAATGCAGATCTGCGAAGCTGAAATTGACCAAGTAATTATGCAGGTCAAATGACGCATTAATACTGCACTGCTTCCTCTTGGTGGCCGAGAACACCGCACCAACTCGCACATGGCTGTCGCTTGCTGCCGCCATTTACTGTTTGTTCCGGACCTTGATGACTCGCTGACGTGCCGTTAACGGATAATATACCGGGTTCGCTTGAACCGGCCAAAGTCTCAGATTTTGAGAAAATTATTGTCACGGACCCGACATGCCAGATGTAATTCATTGTGATCTAAGTGTAGCGCGTAGCATATGAGCACGGTGGATCACGTCATGGCATGTCAGATGTAACATCCGCTGCAGATTTGGTAAACAAAATAATGAATCAGGTCGCTTTGGTTCAGCAGTCACTGGGTTCCGCACTTCTTATCGCACACGGATGGCACAGGATAATATGACCTTGACCGCCGTCCTGGCACGATGTGGAACAAAGCTATCTCAAATTAACTGCACGGATGATCTTAAAGATTCTGTTGCACATTCGTCTCTCTGACGAATTCTTTATAATTTCGCAGATATTTCGACTGTGAGCCGTTCGAGGCGAACTCTAATAATGATGTGCACAGGATTGTACTTGAGTTTCCTTCGAGCTCCTCAGCCGGTGCAGAACGAGGGCAGCGATAGCTCTGGATGCACCGGTTATAAGCGCTGGCTACGCAGCTTGTACAGTCGCGATCGTGAATGGTAACACAGTCGAAAAAGGTCAAAATTCAGCGGCAGACTCGGTTCCAGCACATTGCTGGAAGCTGACAGCATAAACCGACAGGGCATTCTCGTCACCCGGAAGTTTTAGCAGCAACCATCCGTAGTATGCGGCGGAATATCATGCCGGACCCAGTCCTGGGCGCACAGAAGAAACTTTGTAGCGCACAAAATTCCAA